>NW_028274813.1:113878728-114180829 GCF_037043125.1 Eumetopias jubatus
GGGATCATGACCTGAGCCGAAGGCAGACGCTTAACAACTGAGCCACCCAGATGCCCTGAGAAGTTCAGGTTTTAAATATTAGATATAAAAACCCCTGGCAGGGGCCTCACCAGGGGACCAAGCTCTGGCTGCCTTTCAGGAACTCTCCAGTGTGTGGGAGATTGTTTTAATCCTAGCTCTGCTTCTACCAGGACCCACGAGGGGTATAAGAAAGCCAGCGCGGGTTCCTGTCCTTAAGAGTTTTCTGCCCTGCCAGGGCTCCTCGACATTTGCTAGGGGAAAGGTCAGGGTGAATGAGTGAGTAGTCTTGAGTTATTTAGTATCTCAGAAGGTATAGCACAACATGTCCTTTTTTTTTTTTAAGGATTTTATTTATTTATTTGAGAGAGAGCACTTGAGAGAGAGCACAAGAGGGAAGCGGGTCAGAGGGAGAAGCAGACCCCCTGTCGAGCAGGGAGCCCGACGCGGGACTCGATCCCGGGACTCCAGGATCACGACCTGAGCCGAAGGCAGTTGCTCAACCGACTGAGCCACCCGGGCACCCTTCTTTTTTTTTTTTTTTTTTAAGTGTGCAGACCTAGGGCCTAGTCCTTGGCTGCCAGGACATTTGGCAGAGTGAATGAAAATGAAAGGACAAAGCCCATAGGGCTGATGAATTAGATCAAGTGACATCCCTCTAAAACCAGAAAAACAGGCTCGGGCCTGCTGGACAGCATGAGGGTCAAGGAGAGGCAGCTGCTTCAGTGGGGTCAGGGGACGGGCATCGGGAAGGATCGGCTCATCACATACTCTTAACATTACTCTTGAGGTAAAGATCCCGGCCCCAGGAAGCTCCCTAACAGTGACTGTGTAACCTGGGAGGCTAGCCGCAGAAGGATGGACTTCGAGACTGGGGGAGGAGCTCAGAGGGAAGAGTTCAAGCAGGGGCCCAGGGCAGGAGGCTTCACCTGGATCCCTGGTTCAAACTCCCTAGGGGCCAGGCGAGGCTCAGGCCAAGAGCTGAGAGGGAGGAGGGAGCCCCAAAACAGGGCCATTACAAAACTGGGAATGTTTCTGACTAGCCCTAGGCACAGTCCTTACTTTTGAGAACTGACAGGCAGTTTGGGAGTTAGGGAAAGTAGGGGAACTAGATCTTCAGGAAGTAGCTTTCTAGATTTCAGAATAGAGGATGAACTGGGATGTTCTTTTTTATTTTTTTCTGCCCCTACCCTGAACTAGGATATTCTTCTTTTTTTTTAAAGATTTTATTTATCTATTTGATAGAGCACAAGCAGGGGGAGCAGGAGGGGGAGGGAGAAGCAGGCTCCCTGCTGAGCAAGGAGCCTGACTGGGAGCTCAATCCCAGGACCCTGAGGTCATGACTGAAGCCGAAGGCAGACGCTTAACCGACTGAGCCACCCAGGCGCCCCTGAACTGGGATATTCTTTTTTTTTTTTTTTTAAAGATTTTATTTATTTATTTGAGAGAGAATGAGAGAGAGAGAGAGCATGAGAGGAGGGAGGGTCAGAGGGGGAAGCAGACTCCCCGCTGAGCGGGGAGCCCGATGCAGGACTCGATCCCGGGACTCCAGGATCATGACCTGAGCCGAAGGCAGTCGCTCAACCAACTGAGCCACCCAGGCGCCCCTGAACTGGGATATTCTTAAGTGGCACATTGTTCAGGGTGGTTGGGAAGCTCTTAGAGATGAAAGACAGTGGTCCCCATGAGGAAAAGAAGGCAGTATCCAGAAACCAGTATGTCTACCTGGGAAGCTGTCTGTTGAAGGAGATTGGAAAACAGTTAAATGGAAAGGAGGACGTGTAACCAAAGATGGAGGTAAGAGCGTGGCCCAGAGGCCACCAGAGTGAGCTGAACCTTGCCCTGAAACTCAGGACGACCAACAGCGCCATTACATATATTTGGGAAAGGAACAGGGAAACATGGCCTGGTCTTGGAGGCCAGTGGTACAATATTAGGAGGGAACAGAAAGAAACCAGAGAGACTCTTGTGTCCCATTTTGTTTCCATCTTTTGAGCTTGAAAAAGCAGGACAAATGGTGATAGAAGGGACTTGAACCCAAGTTGGGTGATTCATCCCCTGGGCAAATTTCTGTCTGGCTGGCGGCCTACAGGACGGGTGGGAAACAGCAGAGGTCCTGGGGGCTAGAGATGACTAATGTCTAGATGAGGTCTGCAGACACTTAGAAAAGCTCTCAGAAAGTGGTTGTCACTGGGGCTTGATCAGGCTCATTGGGAACAAGGCCTAACAATTTCAGTTTATTTTTTTGGACCTCAAAGTACTTCTGGATTGAGGTGAGGCCTTTAATAGAGTCTTAGGACATCCCCCTGGACCACCTGACAGTGATGTCAGCATGTTTATAAACAGTGAAAGATCCCACTTTGAAAGGACTCGTTCTTGATTCCTCCCACCTCCCACCCCTACCCCGTGGACCTTAGGGAAGAGCTCTGCTCTTGACCTTGTTCTGTTCATGATTTGGTTCCTGTCTTGGGGTGGGGGTAGGGGGCTCCTGATGGTGGTGCTGGCTAAGAGCAGGACTGAGATCTGAGGAACTGTCTGTGGGCCACCTCTGGAAAGTGGAATTTACCAGGGCAATGTGACAGACTGCATTTGGGACCAGAACAGTAGTTGTGCAGGTACAGGCTGGGGTTTGTGGCTTAGCAGCAACATGGTGAGAAAAACTCTCTTGAGCTTGCTGATTGCAAACCACATATATGTCAGCAGGAGGATGTGGCTTCAGGAAGAGGTGCTGTGGGCTCAGGCTCCACAGACAGACACTCAGTGGGTGCCAGGGACGTGATGCTCCGGGTCCCCTGAGCCTGACCCAACGACAGCAGGCAGGCAGAAGAGAAGCCTCCTGTCTCTGAGTTCTTCAGTTCTGGGAGATTCCATTCCATTTCTTTCATGATTTTTCTCACCTCCATTTTTCTGCTTTCTGCAACTCAGGCAGATTTTGGACCTCTTGAATTGATCTTCTGATTTTCTCATCTGTTTTTCTAACATTATCCATCTTTTTTATCTTTCTTTTTTCTGCAAGATTTTTTCTACACTTATTCTGAGTTTTTTATTTCACTGTTTATAATTTTAATGTCCAAGAGTTCTTTTTTATTCCCTGAATGTTCATAAAAAAACAAGAGCATCTTTTTTTTTTTTAAAGATTTTACTTATTTATTTGAGAGAGAGAGAATGAGAGATAGAAAGCACGAGAGGGAAGAGGGTCAGAGGGAGAAGCAGACTCTCCGCTGAGCAGGGAGCCCGATGTGGGACTTGATCCCGGGACTCCAGGATCATGACCTGAGCCGAAGGCAGTCGCTTAATCAACTGAGCCACCCAGGCGCCCGCATCTTATCTCATCTAATCTGCTAATGCTTCCTTCTAGTTCCATTTTCCAGAAATGTGTGGCCATGTCTTACCTGCTGGTTTCTGGGGTTGGTTGGTTGGTTTTTGTTTTCACTTTATTTGATTTTTTTGGTCCTCTTCTCTCCGTTCTTGGTTCATATCATTAAAAAAAAAAATCCCTTTTATTTCAGTGGGATTTTGGGGGGCAGCAGAGTTTGAATGTACCTTATTTAACTGAAAGTTTATCCTTTTACTTAACATTTATATATCCTTTTTTTAAAAATATTTATTTATTTGAGAGAGTGTGAGCGGGGGGAGGGACAGAGGCAGAGGGAGAAGCCGGCTGCCCACTGAGCAGGGAGCCTGATGTGCGGCCCAATCCCAGGACCCCGAGATCACGACCTGAGCCAAAGGCAGACGCTTAACTGACTCAGCCACCCAGGCGCTCTACCTTTTTTTTTTCTTAATGTTTTTAAGTAATCTTTACACCCAACTTGGGGCTTGAACTCACAACCCCCAAGTCACAGGCTCCACCAACTGACCAGCCAGGTGCCCCAATATATCCTTTTGTTTTAAAAGTGTCTTTTCAGACACATTTTGATGTGATAGAGGGTTTTAAAAATCCAGTATGAGAGTCTGAATTTTGATCAGGGAATTTAGCTCATTATCTATTGCTCTAATTACTATTATATTAGGACTTAACTTCTGCCATCTTACTCAGTGCTTTCTACTTGTCATGTGTCCTCTCTGCTTTTCTTCCCTTTCTGATCCTTCATTGTGTGGCTTGAGTTTTCTGCTGGTTTGAACGTGACCTGTTCTTCTGGTTAGCTCTAACTTACCGTTCCCCTGCCTTTCCTTGCCACTGCCCTGTATCTTGAGAGTCTCGGCACCGTCCTGCCTCACTCTGCTGTCTCCCTGCTTGTGCTGGTCCCGGGTCGGCTCCAGGCCTTGGTGCCGCGGAGAGAAGGCGGCCCTGTTCCTCCGCCATCTTGTTCAGAGCTGCCGTGGAGGGAGCACCGGTGCTCAGTGGGAGTTTGGCTGAGGTCTTGTGCGAGTTTTGGGGATGGTAGATTCTAAGGGAGAGTGAGGGAGAGTGGACATGTCTGAGAGCTCTCTAGTAGAGCTAGAAATAGCAGACCTTCTGAAGTACCCGAATTTTGCTTCTCTGGGACGTCTGCTTCCGGTCCCAGCTTTGCTCTTACGTGTTGTGTGGAATGCTGTCGCTGCCACAGGATAGGCAGGAAACAGATGAGGAGGGGGGCCTCAGTGAGACGGTAGGGATGGATGGGGCCTCTGTGAGTGGGCATGGGCACGCTCCATCCCAAGAGGCAGCCGTGACGCAGCACCACCATTATCAAGTAGGAATGTGGGCCCCAGAGTGCCAGAGCTTTTAGTTTTTCAAGAGAAGCCAAGAAATTGGATTTTCTATGTGAAATCTCCCGATCTGTATATATTGGCTCAAAAATGTTTATAACCTCATGCAGGCCAAGTGGCATGTCTGCAGGCTGCATCTGGCCCGCATGCCACATGGGATTCCTGTTCTAGCCAGTTGATGATTCTGTCCTCATCACCCTTGACTCTTCTGTCTCCTGGATACATGTCCCCTAGAGATGTGATTTTCTACACCCTTCCCTCCCAGCCACTTCTTTGGAGCTCGTTTACTCTGCCAGCGTGTTGGTTTAACACCTCATTTTACAAAGGATGGCAACTGGGTCTAGTGCTGCCCACACGACTAACCATTCCCCTGTTTGCATTATGAATTACTTGTGGATGAGGAGTGTGAAGGTAAACTTCATTCTTGCCCCACGAGTGTAGGGCACAGAGGTTTGTTTTTTTTTTTTTCCTGGAGTCTGTCTGCAACCAGAGCCCACAAGGGCTTGTTCCTAGAAGTACGAGAGAGGACTCTGCCTTGTTTTCTCGCTGGGGCATGGATGCAGCCACATCGTGCCAGGCCCCAGCTCCCCAGCGCCTTGGCCTGCAGAGGGCAGGGTTGCGGTATGGATTAGAGCTCTTTGGGGTGGCCCCTCTTACCCTGCATTCCTTCCTGTCTGCCTCTCGGCCCGAGTGGCAGGAGCCTGCAGCTTTATATGCACTGGGCAGTTGGTGACTCATTCCTCAACAACCCCTCAGATGGGGAAGTGAAACGGCCACATCTGGTGGGGCCTGACCTTTGGGTGACATCGGAAGTAGCTATGCAAACATGGGGCTCACTGCCGAGGAGGGAGAAGTCTTTTCCACAGCCAGGCTGTGAAGAAAGCACTTGCCTGGCCTGGCCCCGTGCGGCCTCCAGGCCGGTGGCTCTGGTAACAGTTTCCTTTCCCTCTCCCTCTCCACCTCCATTGTTTTCTCGGTGACAGCTGGAAGTAGCAGTGGTCACAACCGAGAGAGCCAAACATTTCTACAGCCCCCAGGACATTCCTGTCACTCTCTACAGCGACGCTGATGAATGGGAGGTCAGTGCACAGGGGCCCCAGGGCTGAGTTCCATCGTGTTTCTATCAACAGGACAGCAGTGTCCTCCCTGCTGCCCGTGGTCCTGGAGGCCAGAGCAGTCAGGCTAGGCTCAAGTCAGTGGTCAAGGCCCTCTGGGCAGAGGTGATGAGGAAAACATCTGTGTAGCTTCTGGCCTGCAGGAGGCCCGAAGTCTCCTCCCACCCCAGGCAGAGCTCGGCCCTGGCCCCGTGCCTCAGGTTGAGTGTCCTTGCACTTATCTGGGCTGATGAAACCACAGAGGAGCTCCGTTCCCAGCACCCTTGTCCACGTGGCTCCCAGTGTCAGGGCTGTGGAGGGCACCTCGCTTCCCACGGCCGCTGGGCTCTGCGTCTGGTCTCCCGCAGCGGGGCAAGCACCGGCCGATTCACCAGACATCGAGTGTGGGCCTCACAGGGGTGCCCTGCCAGGCATTTCGAAACATTCTCAGCCTAGAACATTTCTGACTGGCCTGTCTTCTCCACCCCACCCCCTCCATTCTCGCCGCCCCAGAGCCCTTCCACGGGCTTGGACAACCCAAGCATCCGCCTCAAGCAGACAGGCCAGGAGTTCCGTGCCAGATGTCAGTCCTCTTGAAAACCAAACCATAAAGGGAATAGCTTGGAGAGACAAGGGGTGTTTGTTTCCTCAGGCCTGGTTTCTCTCAGGCTGTCGGCTCCACAGCTGGTGCTCACCAGCTTAGCTGTGAGAGGGAACAGTAGTGGACTTGGACAGGGCTTGCTCAGGTGGTCTCCCTCGGTTTCTGACTTACGTATACCTCCCGCCGCAATGAGAGAGTAGCCAGCTTAACGACTGCATTTCCTTCCCTCTGCCAGATGTGGAAGTGCCGATCCGACCCAGTTCTCCACATTGACCTGCGGAGGTGGGCCGACCTCATGTTGGTGGCTCCTCTTGATGCCAACACCTTGGGGAAGGTGGCCAGTGGCATATGTGACAACTTGCTTGTGAGTGACTCTACCCTCCTCCCTCCCTGGGCCTCACTCCTGGTTTGCTGAGCTGCAGACTGCCTTTGTACGGGGTTCTTGCCTTGGAATTCTTTTTATGGTGGGCTGATTTGCCTGGAACAGTGTCCCCCTGGACCCCCTCCCCTCCAACTGGTGTCACCTATGTTCCGGCCAGTGGACAGATGGATGGATTCAGCTTGTGTGTGCTCTCTTGAGGGCGTCCACCTCTCACCTGCCCTCCTGATGCTCAGCTCTTCTCCCTTTGTCCCTCATTCATGGGCTGCCCTTGATGTGCTCTTCTGTTGGTCTCCCTGCCCAGCCCCACTGCCTGCCCCCCTTAGCCCTGCCTTCTCCCCAGGATCTGGGTATCCACATGGGTGATCTGATAAGAGTGTTTACTTCCTCATGGATCTCTTGTGCACACTTATCTCTCCTGTAGCATTGGCCACAAGGCAGAAATGCGGTTTTCCTGTGTGTTAGGGAAAGCTTAGAGGGGAAGGGAGGAGAAAGACAATGAGAGGTGCCAGCCGATGGCTGGTAGAGGAGAGGAACAGAAGTCCAGATGCACAAAGTGGGGATTGTCCTCGGCCTAAGGGACCTCCAGGGAGCTGTTGTCCTAAAAGGCCTTGTTTATATGATCCTCCTGGGAAGAGCTAGGTGTGTCATCTCTCTCCTCCCTCCTTCTCCATTATTACCCCACGTCCCTCATTCATTGAACATTCCCCTAACATGAACTGAGCCCCATGCTGAGAGACACACAGAATACGGAGAGCTCATAGTCTGGAAGGAGAGGGTTGTTGGTTACCCACACAGGTGAGAAGGAAGTATGCTCTGGTGTCTGGTGTGTGGTACAGTCTTCAGTGACCCCAGTTGGTCCTTTGACAGTGGACAGTGCTGGGCATATAGTAAGTGTTCAATAAATACTGTATGTATGAGGTCATTAGTCACTCTCCTTTGGCAAAGAGCAAGGAGATTTTCAGAGTTTAATAGGACGAAGAAGTAAATAATGAAGCTGGGTCAAAATGTTGGTGGGTCAGATAGGAGGTTAGTCTCCTTGCAGGCTTATTGATGGGTGCGTAAGGCACTCCTCGAAGAATCCACTAGTGATTGAAGCATCATTTGAATAAGAACACAGGGTGACCAGAAGAAGAGTGACACACAGATGATGTAGCCAGGAGCAGGGGTAGGGGGGTACGGAGAAGGGTGAGCCTGGGGGTGGTGTTATTCAGAAAGCTTCCCAGTGAGGCTGGTGTGTGGCTGACCGGGCAGTTGGAGCAGGTGAGGCTCCAGGCTACTTTCATCCCTGTAGGCCTGAGTGGTGTGTGACCCGCACCATCTCAGCAGATTTCGAGGCTTCCCACTGGCTGGTCAGCACCAGCTGATGTGATGAAGCACACTGACCTCTAGGAGGTATGCCCCAGGCTGGGCTGGCTCTCGGACGGCTCCTTTCTTCCCCTGCAAAACTCTGCTTCCCTTTTTCCTTCAGAGCTGCCCTCACTCCGTGAAATCTTCAGGGTTCCCTCCTCCTGAATTGGCTGAACAGTGGAATATGTTCCTAGGACCAGTCCCCAGGCCATTTGCCTCAAAAGGTTTCACTTGAAGGCACAGATATTTCAAGGAATTACAAATCTCATAGTTTATTTTATTTTAGAGAGAGTGAGCAAGAGAGAGCAGGGGCGAAGGGAGGGCAGAGGCAGAGGGAGAAGCAGACTCTCCGCTGAATGGGAGCCCAACATGGGGCTCGATCCTGGGATTCTAGGATCATGACCTGAGCTGAAGGCAGACGCTTAACCCACTGAGCCACCCAGGCGCCCCTCTCCTAAAGTTTAAATTGTCATCATCCTTGCTCTGTGGCTCTGTACTCACTTAAAAGATGTTTTGTCCTTTTATCCCTGAAAACGTCGCCCTGCTGCCCCCTTCCTTCAGATCTCCCTTTCCAGTGTCTAGAACCTGGGGTGCTAGAAGAGCAGCGTGCTAGGTGTGAACCTATGCGCCAGGCCTCTGGGCCCTTGGCCTGGGTGAGGTGCACCACCATCTGCCCTCTAGCCCACTCGGGCCCTCGCCCCTTCTTTGTGCTAAATAGCCAAGCAGAGGGGCGCCTGGCTGGCTCCGTTGGTAGAGCATGCAACTCTTGATCTCGGAGTCGTGAGTTTGAGCCCCAGGTTGGGTGTGGAGATTACTTAAAAAAAAAAAAAAAATAGCCAAACACAACCAGAAAGAGGAGTGACTTCCTTGGGGCGCCAGTCTAGCTGGGAGCTGGTCTCCTGATCTATATCTAGGCCTTCTCGCTGCCCAGGCAGCTTCCCAGGGGCAGAGCTTGAGGTACTGAACAGAGCACTGACCAAACAGCTGTGACTGTGGGAACTGAGGCCTCCTCTCATCCCTCCTGCTGCCAGAAGGTTCAGAGGAGCTGTGGTTTGTCTGTGAAGGGCTGAGCTGCGAGGTGAGGTGGGAAGAGCCTAGAGAGGCATGGGACATGGAGGTATTGGGTTTGTCTTCTGGTTGTTGGTGCGCTGTGCTTTGAAGATGCTTAGAAACCCCAAGCCAGCGCCCACCACACTCCACACGCCATCAGGGGGCTGCTTCTAGGTATGTTCGTGACTCTTACAGAAGTGGCAGGTGGCACGGGGCCAAGAGGAAGTGTGACTGAAACTGTCCATTCCGCCTGGTTGCCACATTGAGAGGACTCGGTGGGAAACAGACGCTGGTGTCTGGGACTACACAAGCAGCCAGGTCCTGAGGCAGCGGGCCGTCCCACTTCCTTCCTGTCCCCAGGAGAGGGCAGGGGCACCCAGAGCTCCAGGCACCGGCTCGAGCCTGCTCACGGCATTGTTTCCGAACTCCCCCCTCTCTTCCCACACGGGCTGCACTTCAGGGACGGGATGTGCTGACCGTTGTCTCCCCAAGGGGCGCACGGCTGGGAAGGAGGTGCCAGAGCAGTCGGGGAACCTCGGGGCTTATTTCTCCCCCCTGCAGCCCCTGGCCCGGGGAGCCTGTGCCTGTATTAGTACTAGGAGCTACTGTTTCGGGAGCCTGTCCTTGATGCCACACCCTGTGTGAAGAGCTGTAAGCATTTCCGGCCTCTGTCCTCGGAACCATCCAGTGAGGGGGTCTTTTGCAAAGAGGAAGCTAAGACTCCTGACATTAAATTACTCCTCCAAGTTCTCCCGGCTTGAAGTAAGAGTAGATAGCACAGTCGGGACTTGAACCCAGGTCTATGTGATTTTGCAACCCACTGAGCGGGTGGGTCCCTTTCACAGTTCCTCTGGTGTGTGACTTGGTGGGATGGCCTGGAACTTGGGAGGTAGTGAGGCTGTGTGGGACGGTGGAAGACCCTACGGGGCGGCGTGCAGGGCTTCATGCCCTGGATCATTGTCTCCATGGGAGCTTGGGGAATGCAGCTTTCCCATGTGACATGGACAGCACCTTCTTTATAGGGTTGCAGTGAGGTGCGTGGGATACTGCAGGGGAGAGGGTTTTTGTTATGTGGAACGTGTTCTCGTGCCAAGCTTTAGCCGGCCTCAAAGTAGAGCCGGGGTTGGGTGGATGGGCCCCACCCAGTGAGTGGTCTGGGCCTTTGCTTTGGGGGTAACTGCTCCCCTGGCTGGCTTCTTTCTGTGAGGTGTGTCCCACAGTGGAGAAGCCTTGTGCTTTGGCTCAGAGAGCCTGTTCTGCACAGGAGTGGGGGTCTGGGTGGAGATGGTGGGGCCATTGTGAGTGTTGGGGGAGGACCTCCTGTGTGTCAGGCCCTGTGGGGAGGTGGAGAGACTGAGGAGACACGAGATGGGGGGACACGGACAAGTTGCACCCAGTCATCCCAAGCCCTCTGGCTGTGACCCAGAGGACAGTGGGTAGGATTTGGGAGCGCTGGAGAGGGGTGGCAGGCAGAGCGGCAGGCACCCACTTGCCCCACTGGGCCCTTCTTCACAGACCTGTGTCATCCGAGCCTGGGACTGCCGCAAGCCCCTGCTCTTCTGCCCAGCAATGAACACCGTCATGTGGGAGCATCCCATCACGGCGCAGCAGGTGGGCCAGCTCAAGGCCTTCGGCTATGTTGAGATACCTTGTGTGGCCAAGAAGTTGGTGTGTGGAGACCAAGGTGGGCATCTGGCCAGGCTCATAGGCCATCCCCACAGCCCAGAGTCACAGCAGGGCTCAGCTCCAGGGTCAGATCTGGGTCCACATCCCAGCCTGTTGTGACCTCAGGCAAAACTGTTCTCTGGGCTCGGTTTTCTCGTCTGGGAAATGGAAGTCTTAATTCCTCTCAGACTTGGTAGGATTAAACGAGATAGTATATGTCAAGTGCCTGGTGTCCCTGGCAGGCAGCCCGAGTACACAATGGTTACTGTGACTGTTCCTGGGGCCTGACCTGGGGATGCCTCGGAAGGGATTTGATGGGTCTGGCTCCTGCAGACATGGTCCTGGCCTTCCAGGCATTGGGCTTTCGGTGGAGCACTCGGGAGCACTGAGCAGGGTGGGTGGGGGCTGGGCCCCTGCCTCAGTCTGCAGGCTACAGCAGAACCTTGCTCCCTAGGTCTAGGGGCCATGGCCGAGGTGGGCACCATTGTGGACAAAGTGGAAGAAATCCTCTTCCGGCATGGTGGCTCTCAGCAGAGTTGAACCCAGGATTTCTGTCACGTGTGTCTCTCTGCACTCAGCGTGTTTTCAGGCCAAGTCTATGAAGAAGGTGGATGTTGGCAAAATACGGTGAAGACTTCTGCGTTTACTGGGGAGGAGTCTGGCCTGGGCCGGGGGCCTGACTTGCCTCAGGTTCAATTAGACCAAAGGCCCAGGTCCTGACTTCTTTCCAGCTAAGAGATGCCTGCTTTCCAGAACCCTCCTCCCCTTTCCCTGGGATTAGCACAGCAGGCTCCTGTATGTCCCTGTGCTCTGGGAGGGGGACTGAGGGATGACGGAGAAACCTTGGTTCTCCCTGGTGCCTGGGAGCTGCTTCAGCTCCTTGGTGGGCTGCCCAGGCACCATGCAGAGTCAGAGAAGCCTGTGATTAGCAAGACGCTGAGATTCTCCGTAGACCATAGGGTGAGATCGGGGGTAATGGGGAATAAAGAAGAGTGACCTGTAGGAGTCCGTGTCCTTCCTTTACTTCTGTCTGTGGTCTCAGAGATCAGGGGCATTGCTTGGTGTGGTTGGCCAAGGGTCGGGGCTGACAACTGACCTGCGTGTCTTCCTGCCAGTCTCATGTGGTGGTTAAGACAGACCCTAGTTCAAATCTCAGCTCTGCCATGTGCTAGCAAGGCTAGCATTCCTGGACCATGGCTCAGGGCTCTCAGCCTTTCTGACTCTCGCTTTCCTCATCTCGATAATCCTGCCCTCACGGAGTTGTTGAGAGAATTAAATGAGGTTATGTGTGCAAGGTACCTGCCTCCCTGCCTCTTACATAGTAATAAATGTCAACTAAAGGGAAGTTAAAGCTAGATATGTATTCATACCAGTGAGCTTTGCTAACATTTACTGAAATAGACCCTCTCATTGTGGGAAAAGTAAAATCCCCAGCCCTAAGCTGACGTGGCCTCTATGCAAATGACAGGCACACAGCCAGCCAGCCAGCAGGGTCGGAACCTAGGTCCCTTGCTTCCCAATGTCCTCATCAGCTTTGCTGCACCTGAGACCGGGACCTGGGTGTCTGTGCCTCCCCTCCGACCCCACCCAACGGCACACAGGAATTCAGGAAGTGGACTCCAGAGAGAGACGTGTTCTGCCCTAGAAAACCCCACCACCCTGCCTTTGACCTAATTGCTGTTTGGTGGCTGCAGTGGGGAGGGGCTGGTGTGCCTATTTGGAGCTGAGGTTGGGGCTGGCTTCCTGCCTTCCAGGCCAGGGGTGTGTGGGCACTCCCCGCATGCCCTTGGACCGCTGAGGGTAGAGGTTACCTTTGAGGGGCACCAGTAAGCCTGCTGGCTGGGACCACAGCTTCCAGGCCTCCAAGAGCCTTTATTTCTATAGCACTTAATCTAGCAACCCTTTGGGATACGTTGCCTTAGGGCAATAAAGGAAATCTACCTCAAACGGTAGCATCACAGACCAACCTCTGACAGGTTTGAGGGTTGGCGGATGGGGAGGGCCTGGATCATTGAAATCCAGAGACAATCCCAAAGTTGCACTTACGTGGTTTCCAACGTCCCTCCTTGTGTCCGCGTTGCCCTTTCTTTCCCTCAGCAACCTGCTAATGAGTAGTGAGGCTCTCCAATTTTAATAGAAACTGCTACCATTTACTGAGTGCTTACTGTATGCAAGACCTTGTGCTGGGCACTTTAAGAGAGACAGCTGCCCAGCAGACCTGCTACACAATGCTGGTTCTCGAAGTCCACAGGAGTAGAGAGGTTGATAGGACTCTACCCAATACCTCAGCAAACAGCTGTGGCTCCTCAGAGTGGGCCTGAGGAGCTTGTTGGCTGGAAGGAGAGATGTCCCCCATGGTTGTGGGTCAGCTAGAGGCTCCATCCCTGGGGTCCACCACTCCATCACTGCAATCCTGCATCCCTGTTGCCCATTTTGAGTGGGGGCCTGGATGAATGGGCTGGCGCTGTGGCTGAAGAGCCGAGGTGTCCCCTGAGCCCCTGAGGTTGGAGTAAAGAGGAGAGGGCAGTTGGCGTCAGGCTGTACCCACCTGGCCCCAACTGCAGGGGGAGGGGAGTGGCAGCAACAGCTCGCCCCACCAAGAGTCAAAACTCTGAAAGTGGTCAGCATCGAAGTTAGAAGTATTTCTCAGAGAAGATGCCAGTCTCTCTCTCTCTCTCTCTTTTTTTTTTAAGGATTTTATTTATTTGACACAGAGATCACAAGTTGGGGTGGGGGTGGGCAGAGGGAGAGGGAGAAGCAGGCTCCTGGCTGAGCAGGGAGCTCGATCCCAGGACTCTGGGATCATGACCTGAGCCAAAGGCAGACACTTAACCAACTGAGCCACCCAGGCGCCCATCTCATTATTTTTATCAAATTCTGGAAGTTTCACAAAATTGAACATTTGGGTCTGAAATTCACACTCTTGTTCGGCAGCCTGGAGCCTCTCTGGGCTGCTGTGGCTACTGCTGGGTGAGAGGTGCATGTCTCCAAGCCAGGGCCCACCCCCACACTGGCTGTGTCTAGCTCTTCTGTGACCCTCAGATTTCTCCCCACTGCCTCAGGGCAAGGCCCTGACTCCTGGGCAGTACACATCTTGGCCTTCTGTGAGCTGGCCCCTCCTACCTTTCCAGCTCCACCCCTATTACACGTCCCCATGCAAGGCTCCCCATCTTCTTGCCAGACTGGACAGCCTTGACAAAGCCCTGTTGCTTCTTACCTTTGCACTTGCTGTCACTTCACCCGGCTGACTCCAGTTCCTATGGCTGACTCCGACTCATGCCTCTGACATACCTGGGTGCCACCTCTTCTGGAAAGCCTTCCCTGGCTGACTCAGGCTAGATCAGGTGGTCCTTGCCCAGGTTCCCATTGTGCCCCCTCTTATTTATTATAACAGAATTGCAATTGTCTGTTTACTTTGTAAACAGGGATCTCCTGGAGGGCAGGAGTTGTCCTGTCCTCACAAAGCCTGGTATGTCATTCCAAGCTTGTACTGACAAAAAAAGGTGTGTGTGTATGTGGTGGAGAGAGGAGGGGCAGTCCTGCTCCTTTCTGAGCAAGACACACAACCTCGGAGCCATAAAAGCAAAGACTGATAAATTTGCCTACAGAAAAATAAACAATTCCGCCTAGCAATAGCCCAAAGGCACAGTCAGAGACAAACATAAATGGGAAATTATCTGCAGCTCATATAACAAAGGACTAATTCCCCTAATATATAAAGAGCTATACATTGATTCAAAAAAGACCAAGAATACAAAAGGTGAGCAGAGGATAAAGAAAATGGAGTTGACATGTTTATGTGCATGCGCACGCGTGCACACACACACACACACACACACTCCACATGGCTCTTAAACATAAAAAGCTACTCAACCACATTCATGGGGAGAGTGACACAAAGCAAACTGCACCTCAGCGGAGGTTTTTGTCTGTTAGCTCGGTGGGGGCAAGGGTACGGGCACCTGCTACCTGGACAGCAGGACTGCAGGTTTGATACAACCTCGCTGGAGAACGATCTGGAAATATCTATCAAAATTATGTATGTACTTTACCCTTTCACACAGCAATTCTACTTCCAGGGATTCGTCCCACAGATACACTCGCATAGAGGACATTATGTCTGAATAAGGCTGTTCATTGCGGCATTGTACGTGCTGGTAAAAGGCTGGGAACACCCTCGCTATGTCACAACCAGGGACTGGTTGCATCAGTTAGGGTCGCTCCTACACCCGGACACTACGCAGCCACAAGATGAGCGTGAGGAAGCCCTTTAGGTGCCCGTGTGGGATGCAGTCTGAGATAACGCTGCTGAACAGAAAATGCGAGACACAGAACAATGTCTATTGCATGCTAGCTTGTGTGCAAAACGAGTGAGGGGCGGAAAAGAGGATGTGTTCCCATTGGCTTGTAGGTGCATCGAATACCTATTGAAAAATAAACAAGAAACCAGTCCATTGTTTGCCACTTGGCAGCAGAACTGGGTGGTTGAGAAAGGTGGGAGACCAACTTCATTTTAAGTTGTGAGGCAGATGAGTATAGTATCTACCACAATGGCAGTAAATACACACATTTTAAAAAAGGTTCCTTCTGTCCTTTATCCAGAAGTTCCTAAAAATGACCTGGCAGAGAACATGCAAAAGTCTTGGCAGGGGCATCTGGAGATTTCCATCAAGGCCTTTGGAGTGGAAATGGGTCTGTTTTTCTTGTCATGAGCTAATAGAGGAGGAGGACTTTTGAGTACCCCTGGGTGCTACTTAGAAGCCTTTGAGGCCCCTGATCTCAAGCAGCTTACGGTCTTATGGGAAGAAGACTCAAGGCCTTAAAACAATCAAATGACTGTGAGAATCAAGTGTGAGACTGTGTGGTACAGACTCAGTGCATGGCTCAGAATTGAGAATAGTAAGGGTGGGCCTGTTGGCGCAGAGCTCACACCGATGCTTCCTGGAGGACCAGGGAAGTGAAAAGTGGATGGGAAGGCTGAAGATGTGCTACCCTGTGCTTGATGTGGGACACCTGGGTAGGAACTAGACCCTGGAGGGGCTAGGGACCTGGGGAGCTTCTGCAGGGGAGCGAGGTGAGCGTGGAGTGTGGTAGAGGTCAGCTCTGTGGTTCTCGGGACAGATTGGACTATTGAGACGCTGGAGTTGGGTAGAAAGCCAGATGCTAAGCGGGGGAAGTGAGGCTGTGCTGAAGGCCTTGGCCAGACCTGTGGTTCTGGAGAAGAAGGGAGTGCAAAAGTGAGTGACGATGTGACGAAAACCCAGCATGATTAGAAAGCGTAAGAACCACTGTCCTGTGGCTAGAGGGTGGGGGGCCGGGGGGGGGCACTTAGTGACAATTGTGTGTGTGTTGCTGCAAGATTTATTAACAGTCCCCAGTGCCACCCACTAGAAAGAATTCTGCTTTGCTTACCACAGTTTTTTTCTCTCAGGATTGTTTAGTCTGCCTTCATGGTTCCTGGGCATTCTGTGGTGTGGAAGTAGAAAAAACAGACTGAGCTAACGGAACTGGGGAGATGGGAAGAAAGGGGAAGGGAGTCTTACTTTTTGTATTGTGTCTCCTTTGTGTGGTAAATTCTGGTCCTGGGCGAAGGGGGAGAGAAATTAAAGCAAGGAGCAGAGAGACTCGATGACCTCCATAATGAAGAGCTGAGAGAGGCCTGAGTGGGGCGGGGGAAGGGGGTGCAGCAGAGCCAGGCGGGTGGGCCAGGAGTTGGGGTACAGTCTGGGAGTTGGCTTCACAGTCTTTGAGCTGCTGGGGGTTCAAAAGATGGAGGTGGGGGCTAAAGGGGTGCTTGAGGAATGTTGCTGAGGGTTGTGAGTTGGACACACGTTAAGGTTCTTCAAGAGCCCCAAGTAAGGATTGGGGTTCCTTTTAAATTCCTTGGCAGCGTGTGCTTCTCTGAGTGTGACTGTGCAGGACCGAGCCCCCCGGAGCCCTAATGACATTCGGGTTACGTACCTGGCTTAGGTGCTCCCTGTACCGCTACATGTCCTCGATCCCATTCCACCCTCCTGACGCCACAGCTGGGCGATGGAGTCAGCTAGTATATCTAATCCGTCTCGCAGATGGGAAAGTGAGGGTCCGCCTGCCCGGGAGCCACCTCCATGCTGGCTTTGCCCCAGAACCAGAGCTCCACCCTCATGAGCATTTACTGCGCTGGGGTCCTCTGAAACGCTCCGTCTCCCACACATCGCGACTACCACCAGATACCTGTTTCTTTTAGTCCCAGTTTAGCAGCTGCCTCATTACCTTTTTCGTCCCATAGCTTCCTTCATACATACATTGCGGTTTCTAGGGCAGCACAAAAATCTGAAATGTCACGCAAATGCCTCTGAACAAAGAGGCCTGGAATCCGATCCCAGTGACTGACACGTTGTTTACACCAAGAGCTTCCTGATGGAACCAAATCTACAATAGTGAAGGCAGGTTTGGTACTACCTGGGGCAAGGCAAGGATCGGGCCAGAAGAACTGCCAGTTGTCTAATAGCAAAGGAATGTCAGGAGTGGGTGGGTGTGAGGGCAAGAGGCACAGGAGATCGGGACTTTGGGGCCTTTGGAGGACATGCTGCTAATCCAGCTATGATCTGAGAGCATGTTTCTCCCTTGCTGCAACTGGCTGGTCTCATGGTGGCTTTATCTGCTGAAGTTACATGGTTACCCTTTGCCTGTTGACCCAGATAGCAGGTCCCCTGGGATTGGAGGCCCAACAAACTCCCTTTTGGGCCTCTGGATTCCTGGAAAAGCGGGGAGAGTTCAAAGGTGCCGTCACTGCCTGTGGCTGAGGGCTGAGGGTTTCCGGCTGTAGCAGTGGGCTTGGAAGCAACCAGCACGGGCATACATGCAGGGAGGAGAGGCTGGGGTGCCCCCCAGAGCCTGCAGTGGAGTTTGGGAGTGGAGGTGAAGATCATTTCTTGCTCTCCAGAAAAAGCACAGCTTGGCAGCTCATATGTTACCTGCAACTTCTAAAAATCACTCTCTCGTTAGGGGAGAAGTTGAGCTCCGGACCTCCACTCTTGGGAAATTGGCATGATGGGAACCGGGGAGAGAAGGCCCTAGAAGGGAACTCATGCTTCTACCCAGCACCTGGGGTATGCTTTGCCTACCTTATTTCCTTCTCCTCACCATCCTTCAGGGTAGGCATTGCTATCCCATTAAAATCAAGAACCTGAGGCTCAGAGAGACCTACAAACCAAGACCAGGCCTCTTGGAGGGGAGAGCAGAAATGGGAGGTGCTCCTCGTAGAGGATGGGCCTGCATTGAGAATAAGAAGAGGGGCAGGTAAGCTGACCATGTATTTTGTCATCCAGAGTGAGCACTTCTGAGAGTAAAAAGGGGCAATAAACACATCAGGACCACAGGCATCAACTGGGACTGACCTGGGTAAACCAGGGTGCGTGGTCACCCTACACGCAGAGGAGCAGAGGGGAGTACTGCTCAGAAGTAACCACCCCCATTTATACTGTAACCCTCATGGCAATCCCTAAGGTGGCTATTATCCCCATTGGGCAAATGAGCACACTGAGGCTTGACTTCTTCAAGGACCCACGGCTTTGAAGTGGGAAAGCACGGGTCGGCTCCAAGCCCTTGCTGCCTCTCAGGCCCAGAGCCTTTGGAGGATGACCAGAGGACGAGACCAGCTGGAGAAACAGCAGGTGAATGAGGGTCTGGTGGGGGGCTGGGACGGGGTGGAGGCCCCAAAGCCGCCTTCAGCATTCCCTGATCGTCCTGGACCTCCAGGGGGACAGTGGCCAAGGCAGGGAATTTCTGGGGGAAAAAGTCTTCACCGAGTTGCCCCATTTCTATGATTGGTGAACAGGAACACTGAGAAATCTCCCGGCATGCCTCCTGGAGCCAGGACTG
This sequence comes from Eumetopias jubatus, assembly GCF_037043125.1. Taxonomy (NCBI): domain Eukaryota; kingdom Metazoa; phylum Chordata; class Mammalia; order Carnivora; family Otariidae; genus Eumetopias; species Eumetopias jubatus. Next base: position 113,897,441 of record NW_028274813.1, read on the forward strand.
GCCCCTCAGGGCTACAGATCCTGCCAGGGCTCCAGCTCTGTCCTTCTGGGACTCCCGGAGAGACTGTGGTGGTCTGGGATGCAGGAAATCTCTAGGTTACGGGCAGAAGGTGGGCCAGATCATGCGTGGGTGGAGGGTTTGTGAGCCTCCCGGTTAGTTCCTCCTATATTCACCAGCCCGGCTGGCCTTCCAGGAGTGGGTCAGCAGCAGACATGGAGGGCCCGGTGCAAAGGTCAGATGGCCTTTGCGGGCCCCTCGGCATATTGCATCACAGGTGGGTGGGCAGGGTTGGCCGCGGGTCATCCAGGTGGGCCAAACGCACCATCTGGTAGCACCCACGCCTAGGCAGGGTGCAGGCTGGCAGGGCTGACAAGGGAAGGGAAGTCCTTTCCCTTAGGGAGGACCAGTCTGTCTGGGGTGCCTCACACAAGTGCAATGCCTGAGGCCTCTGCAAGCCAATGTTGTGTCATCAAAGGCTGATCGTGTTTCTTCATTCATTTAAAATTAAAGAAAAAAAATGAATAGACTTTACTTTTTAGGTTCACAGCAAAATTGAGTAGAAAGTATAGTGAGTTCCCGGATACCCGAACCCCAACACATGCACAGCCTCCTCCTATTCGTTCATCTCTCAAACTCTGTGTCCAGACACTGTCCTGGACCAAGACCCAGCCCGGACCTCAAGGCACTTCCGGTTTCGTGAAGTAGACAGACAGCAGACAGACCACCCAGGGAGAGGGTAAGGGGTGGGGATAAGTAATCCAAGGGTGGCAAGGGGACTCTGCAGGACAACCCACCTGGCCTGCAGGGGCGCTCTGACGAATGAGCTCTGTAAGGAGGCTCTCCGCGGGCTTAGTTCTAAGAGAGGGGTAAGCATTAGCAAAGAGGGCAGGGAGGGCAGGGGTGGGGTGCAGTGTGTGCAGAGGCCTGGGGCCAGCTGGCACACCTGACCCAGGCTCTGGGGTTGCCTTTGAGGTTGGGTGTGGTAGGTGGAGGCAGGGGGAATCCCATCCTGAGGGCCTAAAAGTAAGGGGTTTGGTTTGAGAAGAAAGGGTCCCGGCGGGGTGGGAGCAGGCAGGAGGGGCTTACTGGTATGGGGGGGCAGCAACGACCCTTGAAAGAGTCTGTGAAAACTCAGCTACTGGACTGTGCAACTTGTGGCTTTAAATGTGTTCTGAAGATGTTTCAGGGGTTCCCAGTGATGCCTCAAGTGCCAGCCCCTTGAGGGCAGAGTCATCCTTCTGATGGCTCATGGGCCGAGGCCCCCTTCCCTTCTGCCCAGAAAGAGCCTTGACCAACAGTCTCATCTCCCAGAGAAGCAGGTAAGACCCACCAGGCACAAGTCTGGATCATGTCAGTTTTTCCCCGTTTGTTTATCCCTGGTGGTGGTTCTAGGAAAGGGGCATGAGAAAAAGGAAAACCTCTTTCTAACAGAGTGAGCCAACAAGGCAGCAGAGGGCAAGGACTTGGACCCCTCTCCCCAGCAAGCCTGAGGCACAGCCAGAGTTGCCTGGCCCCCAGAGTCCCCTGCCAGGGGCATCGGCCAGGCCCACAGTAGGTGAGGGTGCCCCGTGCAGCCAGGGCTCCGCCTCTGCTTGCTTGGTCAGCAAATGGAGACAGTCCGGTGTGCCCTTTCCCTGTGCTTCTGAAAGAGAGGTGAGGATGAAGGGGCTCTGAGGCCATCTGAGAGCGAAGATGGTCCTGAACCAGAGTAGAGAATTCCCAGAACAATTCTCCCCACGAGGGCAGCCTCTTCCCTGCCGCCCCTGCTTCGGGCCTGCAGCAGAGGACCTCTGCACGGGGCATGAGGACGTACCTGTGGGAGGTCCAAGGCTGTGAACACACCCCTCTCACCAGCATCCTGGCAAGGAGACTCATGTTCTGAGCATCGTGTGTCAGTTTCTTTGCGTCGATGACTATTTCATCTGTCATCCTCCTGGTGAGTAAACTGAGGCTCAGACGTGAAGTGACTCACCAAAGGCATAATCTGGTCAGTGGCCGTGCTGGAATACAGGCCCAGGTCTCCCTGTGTCTAAAGCCCACCCTCTACCTTGCATCCTCTTGCTCCATCTGGGCAGGATGGAGTGGCACGGCAACGGAGGGGCTCGGCCTGATCAAATAAAATAACACCGTGCCTCATTCATTCATTTGCCTCATCCCTCTTTATTGTACCTACACCTCCTGCCAGGCCCTGTGCTCGGTGTTGGGGATGGGCTACTGTGAGGAGCAGAAGCAGGTATGCTCCCTGCCCTCAGGGGCTAGCTATCTAGTGGGAGAGACAGACCTTTATCAGATAAGGAAGAGGAAACACTCTGATAAGCACCATGAAAGAAAAGTACAGAATGCTACGAGAGTGGTAACCACAGGGCCTAATTTCGGGAGGGTGGAAGGGGGGGTTTCAGGGAAGACTTCCTGGAGGAAACGAGCAGAAGAAAAATGAATGACCAGTAGTTAGCTGGGAAGGTGAACCAGAACATTCCAGGCCAAAGTTATTGCATGTGCAGAGGTAGGAAGGAGAGGGCTAGCTGGGAAACTGAAAGAAGGGCCATGAATAGGGCAGAGGGTAGTGGGTAAAGGTGGATAGGATGGGTGGAGGCCAGGGTCAGGGCGCAGGGGCACAGCAAGTAGCTGTGGGAAACTGAGGCAGGTGCCTGTGAAATGAGAGCTTCCTCTCTTTGCTGTGAGCTAAATGAGAACACAAAACAAATCATGTAGCTTCCCCAAAAGTTTGGGCTGCATTAATAGTGGCATAGCATGCACATCAAAGGAGGTGATTGTTCCTCTTTTTGGCCCAGACTGCACCTGAAGGGTTGTGATCCTTTCAGAGCCCTCGCTGTCCAATACCTGCAGGAAAAGAGCCAGCACACTGAACAGGTGCACAAAAACGGCTGGATGTGCAGAGAAAAGCAGCCCCAGGGGACAGGAGAGTGTGCTAGACCACCAAATTATCTCCCTGAGACAAAGTTCAACCCCACAGAGAGAAAAACATCTTGGCACTTAGGGTTTATGAAAAATGGAGTGAGCTACTGTGAGGCACTCAGCCTCCTGTTCTGGGGGATCAGAGATGTGGAGAGGGACCCTGCTTAGCTTAATGGGTGGCCTAGATTCAGTTCTTAGCACTGATTCTGCACATACTGTCTGCCCTCTCCCTTCCACCTCTGAGTTGGAGACCCACCACACATGTCCCCAGAACCCAGGGTCTTGGGCCAAGATGTTGGTGGGCTGACCTTAGCTAGCCTCGGGTGGGCTCTGGGTTTGTTTTGTTTAGATTGCTTTGGGGAAACCAGGCCCTGGGGATGGTGGTGGTCCTAGGCCTGTGGGCTGGCTGCTGGTTGCTACCTGAAGTCGTTTCCCAGGGCACCTCTTCCAGAATCCTGAATATTTTCTGGCACCTTGGACATTCCAGCTGTCTGTCATGTGGTCCCCACTCAATCAGAATCTAAGAGAAGCCAACAAATCCCTCCCCTGCTTCCCCACCAACTGTGTGCATACTGAGACTTCCCAGAACTCCCTGTTTCCCTAAAGAGAGGGCTGCTGTGGCTCTCCTACCCCAGAACTCTCACTCTTGATCCCCTCTGTCTCTGACTTTCTGTTAGTTCCCAGGCCTTGGTCTTCTTTCTTGACAGGAGCTCCAACCTATGCCCTTAGCTCCTTCCCATTGCCACCACAGCCTCCAGACCTGTTCTTCCCCATGGCCCTGCCACCTGCCTTCTCTTCCCCACTTGGCCTGTCTACTCTCTGCTGAGTTCTGGGGTTGGGACCAATTGCAATTTTTTGTAATTGAAGTATATATGTCTTAAGTGTACAGCTTGATGATTGTTGCATGTGCATACACCTGTGTAACTACCACCCACATCAAGCTAGAGAACACTTCCGGGTCCATCCTTTTAAAATAGATCCATCCTCTAAGCTCCTACTGCATTATTATTGGACACTTGGCAAGTGTTGCCTTTTATTCCAACTAACTGGAGGACAGGAATGCATCCTATTTACTGTTTTTGCCTCATCCTGCCTGGCCTAGCACAGAGCAGTGCCCATAGGAGGTGCCCCTTGAGGCCCATTAGATGGACAGTTGTAGAGTTTGCCAAATATGTCTCAGACTATGTGCCCAATTGTCCCTCAGAAATGTGGGAGAGGTGACAGAGATAAAGGATGGGGTCACTAGAGTGCAGGAGAATCCCTGAGCACTGAGTATGCTGGTTCTGTTCAGCTGACCTGCCACCCCCTGGATGATGTGTACAGGTGTGGAGGCACACATTCACAACAGAGGGCTCAGGTGTGTGGAACTCCTTGTATGCAATGCCCTTCCCGGAGGGCACTGGCTATAGTATGGAGCTAGTCAAGCTCCCAACCTGGGCCCAGAGAACTGGTTTGAGCCCTCACCATGCCTGGTTCAGAGAGCTGAAGTAATAGGGCCAGACCCAACTCAGAGGAGACTTTGAATGCCTGGTGCAGAATGCCCTGAGGGAGGTCAGAGGGCACAGATTCTCACTTGGAGGCCACGACCACCCCTGCTCGCTGCCCTTCCCTGGGAGAGCCTGTCCCTTCCCTCCTCTTAGTTCATAACCTTGCTTGGGAGCCTGGACCCACAAGAAAATAGAACCTTGAAGTCTGGGCTTGAGCAGCAAAATGGGAACAGCAGGAAGGAGTTGGAGGGAAGTGGGGAGGCAGGGCGGCATGTGTATGTGGTACATGAAGTCCAACAGCTGTCCTGGAGAACCGTGTCTCCAGGCTGTTGAGACTTGAAGATGTGCTCTTTGTTATAACTCTCCAGTTCTTTGGGGAGCAGAGAGGGACCTCTTTTCTGGGGTCCAGACACCAATTGTCATTGAGGGTCTTCCCCTTGGGTGGGCTCTGTTCCAATTTCCTCTCATCTTTTTGACTGTAGTAAATACAGGTCTCACATAAGGCTGAGGGACACTGGGTGAATCTTGGCTTTTACATCATATCTGTTACTTCAGGGCTCAGTGCAGGGCTTGCATCCCAGGTCCACCTGACACCAAAATTTGTCTTATTAACCACTCTGCTTAAGGCAGCATGATGGCAAAGTCTTTTTTTTTTTTTTAAGATTTTATTTATTTATTTATTTGAGAGAGCAAGAATGAGGGAGAGAGAGCACATGAGAGGGGGGAGGGTCAGAGGGAGAAGCAGACTCCCCGCTGAGCAGGGAGCCCGACGTGGGACTCGATCCTGGGACTCCAGGATCATGACCTGAGCAGAAGGCAGTCGCTCAACCAACTGAGCCACCCAGACGCCCCATGATGGTAAAGTCTTATTATCAGGGATGGCCTGTCCCTCCATAATTGGTAGAGGTGTGATCATGAGCATATGTTAGATAGGAAAAGAGGGAGAAAAGGAGGAGAAGAGCAAATCAGTGCTCAGTGCAGATGATAAGGATTGACTAAAGGACCTTAGATCAATTTATGAATGGGAAAGCCTGGGACCTGCAAGGGTGTATTATTATCCTTATTTTACTAAAAGAGAAACCGATGCTCATGGGATTTACTCAATCAGTGTCAAGAAGCAGGAAGATGTAGAGGTGTGACTAACTGCAAAACTAGCTTTCTCTCCTCCATGGAAAGTGATCTTCAGGTGCCATGAACATACCTTCAGGTTGGGATGTCTAGCTCCAAAACAAAGAGCCAATCTCCAGACATTTGAGGGGAGCTTTCAACATGTAAGAAAGGCCAAAACAACAGAAAAAAGGAACTCAGAAACAAAGATGCTGCAAAGAGCAGAAGAAAACCTCAAAGAAACTATCATTGATAATCTCAGAGAGACTGGAAGAAATATTGCATCCTGAGGTGGTGCAGTCGGTTAAGTGTCTGACTCTGGGTTTCGGCTCAGGTCATGATCTCAGGGTCCTGGGATCGAGCCCCGCGTCAGGCTCTGCACTCAGCTTGGAGTCTGCTTGAGATTCTCTCTCTCCCTCTCCCTCTGCCCCTCCCACTTTTGCTGTCTCTCTCTCTCTTCTAAAATAAATAAATACAATCTTTAAAAAAAATATTGCATCCTGAAACAAGAACAAGATGCCACAAAAGGGGAACAGAGAACAAGTAAGTGATAAAAAAGATAGTCAAGGAAATCTTTCAGAAAGTTAAACAGAAAGAAACAGAGATAGATAATAGAATATAAGAGATAAGAAAATTAGATCAATCTGAGATTGACCATCTGACTGATTCTATTTCCTGAAAGAGAGGACAGAAACAACTGTTGGGGTGGGGGAAGATATATATATCTTATATGTAGAGATAGATACCAAATATCTATATTTATATACCATCAAAACCCACAATAAACATTTTCGGATTGAGTCCACTGACTCTCCAGCACAATAAATGAAAACAAAACAAAGCCAAACCTCTCACCAATCTTAGAACACCAGGATTTAAGAAATCTTAGGGACATGATTTCTGGAATGGTGACAAGCACTCTGCAGATCCTCTCCCTGATAAAACAACCATAACTGATGAAACTTAATTAAAAAATTAAATTCTCTAGAAACTATCTTAAAGGCATACAGCAAAAAAGAAACATTTATTCAAGAAAACCTACTAAAACTTGGTAAGAAGTGTAAGAGACTGGCATTTGAGTTATGACTTGCTTCCTTCCTCTCCCCTTCTAGTTCATTGTAAGAGAAGGTCCATCCTAAGCAGGAACAGCCAAGAACACAGTGTTCTTGTTACCCTTGGCTCCCAGTTGAGGGCTACTGTATCTCCCTGGGGGTGACAGACCACCAGCATTTCTATTTACCTCACACCTGTGTTGCAGAAGTTTTATTCCAGAAAAGAGTAGCTGAGAGGACTGGGACTTTCTTCCTCAACACATCCCCAACTCATAGGGTGGAACATTTACCCCAAGGATGGCAGGCTGAGAATATGGAGGCCCTGATCTTCACCCTGGTTCACTCATAGAATGGGGTTTCCACAATAGGAGAGGTCAGTTTAGAAAACCAGAGGCTACTGCACCAACCCAGTACCCTTATAAAGTAGGGGTGTTACGCCAAGACACACACTTCAGAGCAGTGGCATAGAGGTTTTGTAGAGGGAGGGAGGAAGGCCTTAAGAACAGAACTCTGATTCTCTCCCCAAGGGAACTGACTTTATTTGGAATAGAGTGTGGGGAAATTCAAGCCTGCGGGTGCTGCCAAAAACAATGGAGATATTGGTGGTAAGCAATAAAGAGAAAGCTGGTAGCTCCATGAGAAAAACAAACTATTTAACCAGCTAGAAGTTTGCCAGAGAGAAGCAAGGAAAGAGACCCTTGAGAAGAGCCCTTCCGGGTTCAGAACAAATCTCAAATCTCTACCCTTAAAGATTGCCCCTGCAAAGGGGCTTAATTTAATTGGATTAGACTATGAAGCAATTTATGCCATAAGGCATTGTTGAAAACAATAGAGTAATCAGTCAGCAATTAGTGGAGACTAATGGCTAGGTGTGATACCAATAGAGACAGCTTAACAGAAAAGTCAAGGAAAGAGACTAAGAAAGCCCTCTTAAAACCACTGTCATCCCAAGGTGACAGTGCGCATGCCCAAGGCTGTGCCTTTTAGGAGTGACATCAGACCATGCACACTGCAAAAGAAATATTTTTCAAAATAATCCAGCCAAATCATAAATAAATAAACAAGCAAACTGCAAGAGGAAACTGTGTTGGAGTCGAAGCTAGTATCCAGTTGCTGCAATATATTATCTAAAATGTTAATATATTTTTATATTACAAATATATCATACATTTATGTTACTATATAGTAAATAAAAAATAAAGTACAGTTTTCAACAAAAATTATGAGACATCCAAAGAAACAGCAAAGTGTGACCAATACACAAGAAAAAAAGAGCAAACAACAAAGCTGCCTCTTAGAGGGTCCAATGTCAGACATAGCACACAAAGACTTCACAGGAGTCATTATAAATTATGTTCAAAGAACCAAAGGAAACCATGTATACAGAAGTAAAAGAAGGTATGATGACAATACCTCATCAAATAGATAATATCAATAAAGAAATAGACATTTTAAGAAAGGACCAAATGGAAATTCTGAAGTTGAAAAACATAAGAACTGAAATGAAAAATCCATTAGAGAGGCTCAATAGTAGATTTGAGCTGGCAGAAGAAAGAATCAGCAAACTTGAAGATAGATTGATAGAGAACATGCAATCTGAAATAGAGAAAAAAGGCTTAAGAAAAACAAACATAGCTTTAGAGAAAAGTGGGATACTGTTAAGTGCAACAACATAAGCATAATAGGAGTATTAGAAAGAGGAGAAAAAGAACAGAACATGAAAAATATTTGAAGAAATAGGACTTCCCAAATTTGATGAAAAACATTAATCTACACATCTAAGATGCTTAATGAATTCCAAGTAGGATAAACATGAAGAGATCCACACACATCCATTGTAGTAACTTTTTGAAAGTTAAGAACAAAGAAAATCTTGAAAACAGCAAGAGAAAAATAACTTGTCATGTCCAAGGAAACCCTAATAAAAATAACAGCTGCCTTCTCAACAGAAACAATAGAGGCCAGAAGGCAGAGGTATGACATATTCAAAATGCTAAAAGAAAAAAAAAAAAAAGACCTGTTAACCAAGAATTTTATATTCAGCAAAACTAGCTTTCAAAAATGAAAGTGAAATAAAGACATTCCCAAATAAGAATTGAGAGAATTTGTTGCTAACAGACCTATCTTATAAGATATACTAAAGGAAGTTCTTTCAGCCCAAAAACAAGTGAACCCAGAAAGTAATTTGAAACCATATGAAAAATCGGAGTGCTGGTAAAGGTAATTATATAATTGTAAAGGACAGCCTAAATGTATATTTCTTCTTTCTTCTCTTAAATGATTTAAAAACAATTGTATAGAACAATATGTCTATGATTGTATTGTTGGGTCTATAACATATAGAAATGAAAAAAATTTGACAATAACAGCAGAAAGGAGGTGGGTGGAAACAAAGCTGTACTGGAGTAAGAAAATGACAACAGGTTGTAACTTGGATCCACAGGAACAAATGAAGAGATCAAAATTGGTAAATAACAAACTCTATAAATATATACTTGTTCTCCTTCTCTCAGCTTCTTTAAAAGACATACAAATATATAAATGTAATAATCTCAACAATGTAGTGATGAATTTGTAACTACGTAGACATTTTTAAACACATAATTTACAAACATATTAACATATACATAACAACAATATATATAATATATAATAGCACAAGGAAAGGAGAACAAAGCTGTATAGGAGTAGTGTTCTTATATCTCACTGTAATTAAGGTAGAACAAATTTGAAATAGATTCTGATAAGTTAAGATGTATATGAAGATCCTAGAGCAACTACTCAGAAAGTAACTAAAAATATAGTAAAAATATAGTGAAAATGATTAAAGAAATTAAAATGTTACAATAGAAAGTATTCATTTATGTAAAACAAAGTATTAAAGGAGGAAGAGAGAAATAAAAATGATGTTAAATGTATAGAAAACAAAAAGTAAAATACTAGACATAAATCCAACTATGTCAATACTACACTAAATGTGTCAGCTATAATCAAAATTCTAAAAAAGTCATTGAATTGTATATCTAAAAAGGCATTAAACTGATTTTTGAAAAATTACACTAACTGTGAGTGAATTACACAATCGGATCAAAAGGCAGAGATGATCATACTGGTCTAAAAAAGCAAGCTCCACCGAACTCTATTCTGTCTATAAGAGACACACTTCAGAATCAAAGGTACTAACAGATTGAAAGTAAAAATATAGATAAAGATCCCATGTAAAACAACAGCAAACAGCGGGAGTGGCCATGCTAATAGACAAAATAGACTTCAAAACAAAACATGTAACTAGATATTTTATAGTGATAAAAGGGCCAATCCATCAGGAAAACATAACAGTTACAAACATATATGCACCTGGAAACAGAGCACCAACATACATTAAGCAAACACTAACAGAATCGAAGGGATAAATAGACAACTCAGCAATAATAGTTGGAGACTTCAATATCCCACTCTATAATGGGTAGAACAATTAGGCAGAAGATCAACAAGGAAATAAGAGTTGAACAACATTATAAACTCCATAGATCTAACAGATGTTTAGGGAACTGTCCACCAAACAGCAGAATATATATTCTTCTCAAATGCATATGGAACATTCTCTGATATAAACCATATGCTAGGCCATAAAACAAGCCTCAATAATTGTAAAAAGATTAAAATCATAAAATGTGTGTTCTCTGACCATGATAGAATACAATTGGAAATCAATGGCAGAAAGAAATTTGAGCATTTCACAAATATGTGGAAAATAAGAACATACTCCTGAAAAACCCCCCTATGAACCAAATAAGAAATCACAAGGGAAATTAGAAAATTCTTTAACGTGAATAAAAATGAAGACATAACTATCAAAACTGGGATTCAGCTAGGCAATTCTTCAAAGAGAAATTTATAGCTTTAAATGCCTATGTTAACAAGAGGGGCATCTAGGTGGCTCAGTCAATTAAGCATCCGACTCTTGATTTCAGCTCAGGTCATGATCTCAGGGTCATGAGTTCAAGCCCCAGACCAGCTCCACACTGAGTGTGGAGCCTGCTTAAGATTCTCTCTCTCCTCCCCACCTCCCCTACCACCCCTTACCCCTGTGCACTCTCTCTCTAAAAATAAATAAAAACAAACAACAAAAAAGATCACAAATCCATAACCTCACTTTCTACTTTAAAACACTAGAAAAAGGAGAACAAACTAAACATAAAGAGAACAGATGGAAGGAAATAATATAGAGTGGAAATTAATGGAATAAAGAGTAGAAAAACAAAGAGAAAACCAATGAAATAAAAAGTCAGTTCTTTGAAAAGACCAACATAATTGAACAAACTTTTAGCTAGCCTGACCTACATATTGTATGTAGAAAGAATACTCAAAATTCTAAAATCAGGTATAAAAGAGAAAACATCAGTACTGGCCTTGGAAACATAAAAAGGATTATAAGTGAATATTATGAACAACTGTATGCCAATAAATTAGATAACTTAGATGAAATGGAAAAACTATCAGAAAGACAAAAATGACTGAAACTGATTCAAGAAGAAATAGAAAATATGAATAGATTTGAATCAATAATTTTAAAACTTCCCACAAGAAGAGCCCAGGCCCAGATTTCACTGATGTATTCTACCAAGCATTTGAAGAAGAATTAACACCAGTTTTTCACAAACTCTTACAAAAAATAGAAGAGGGAAAACTTCCTAACTCATTGTATGAAGCCAGTCTTACCCTGATACCAAAACCAAGGACATTATGAGAAAATAAAATTACAAACTAATATCTCTTTGAATACAGATGCAAAAAATCAACATCAAAATACTAGCAAACTAAATCTAGAAACACGGAAAGAGTCTAGATTCTTTTGTAGATTCTTTAAAAAAAAAATCTAGAAACACCATGACCAAGTGGAATTTTTCCTGGAATGCAAGATTTGCTCAACATATAAAAAACAACAAAATACACCATATTAATAGAATAAAGAACAAAAACCACACAATCATTTCAATAGATGCAGAAAAAACATTTGACAAAATCCAACACCCTTTCATGATTAAAAAAACAGTAAACTGGGAGAGGGAACTGCCTCAACCCGATTTAGGGCATCTATGAATGCTAACATCATACTTAATGGTAAATGTCTGAAAACTTTCCCTTATGATCAGGAACAAAACAAGGATGTTCACTCTCAGCACTTCTATTCAACATGGTACTGAAGGTTTTCCCAGGGCAATTAGCCAAGAAAATGAAATATAAGACACTGAAATTGGAAAGGAATTTCTATTTGCAGAGGACATGATCTTGAATATTGAAAATTCTAAGGAATCCACCAAAAAACTGCTAGAACTAATAAACAAGTTCAGTAAGTTTGCAGAGTATTATAACAATACACAAAAATCAACCGTCTTTTTACACATTAACAATGAAAAATGTAAAAGTGAAATTAAGAAAACAATTTTATTTACTATAGCATTAAAAAGAGTAAAATATTTAGGAGTCTCTTTCCACCATCTTTCTGTGTTGCTATAATGGTGTGCATGAATGTCCTGGCAGATGCTCTCAAGAGCATTAACAATGCTGAAAAGAGAGGCAAACGCCGGATTCTTATTAGGCCGTGCTCCAAAGTCATCATCTGGTTTCTAACTGTGATGATGAAGCATGGTTACATTGGCAAATTTAGAAATCACTGATGATCACAGAGCAAGGGAAGATTGTTGTGAACCTCACGGGCAGGTTAAACAAGGTTTCTAGCTTTCATATTTACAAGGAGACTGACATCCTGTGGTCCAACATAGATGAGGGGAAAACAGGCCCAGAAATGAGCTGTGGTTAGTGGCAGGGGCCAGATTGATTGTGTGGAGTGATCAGACCCAGATCTGATGTACAACTGAAAGATCTAGAAAAATGGCAGAATAATTTGCTCCTGGCCCTCCAGTTTGGTTTCATTGTATTGACAACCTCAGCTTGCATCATGGACCATGAAGAAGCAAGACGAAAATACACAGGAGGGAAAATCCTGGGATTCTTTTTCTAGGGATGTAATACATATGTGTAAATAAAATGCCTCAATGGACCAAAAAAAAAATATTTAGGAGTACATTTTTATTTTTATTATTATTATTTTTAAAGATTTTATTTATTTATTTGAGAGAGAGACACAGCGAGAGAGGGAACACAAGCAGGGGGAGAGGGAGAGGGAGAAGCAGGCTTCCCGTGGAGCAGGGAACCCGATGCTGGGCTCAGGGCTCGATCCCAGGACCCTGGGATCATGACCTGAGCCAAAGGCAGACGCTTAATGACTGAGCCACCCAGGCCCCCCTATTTTTATTATTATTTTTTAAGATTTTAAAAATTTATTTATTTTAAAGAGAGAGAGAGTGGGTGGAGGAGCAAAGGGAGAGGGATAAGCAGACTCTGTCCTGAGTGTGGAGTCCAGTGTAGGGCTTGGTCCCACAACCCTGAGATCATAACCTGAGCAGAAATTAGGATTCAGGGCGCCTGGGTGGCTCAGTCGTTAAGCGTCTGCCTTCGGCTCAGGTCATGATCCCAGGGTCCTGGGATCGAGTCCCACATCGGGCTCCCCGCTCCGCGGGAAGCCTGCTTCTCCCTCTCCAGCTCCCCCTGCTTGTGTTCCTGCTCTCGCTGTGTCTCTCTCTGTCAAATAAATAAAATCTTAAAAAAAAAAAAGAAATTATGAGTCAGATGCCTATCCGACTGAACCACTCAGGCACCTCTTTAAGAGTAAATTTTTAAAAAGAAGTGCAGATTGTATACTCTGAAAACGCAAACATTGCTGAAAGAAATTAAAGATGATCTTAGGAGTGCCTGGCTGGTTCAGTCAGTGGAGTGTGCAACTCTTAATCTCCGGGTTGTGAGTTTGAGCCCCATGTTCAGTGTAGAGATTAATTAAAAATAAAATCTTAAAAAAAAAAATAAAGATGACCTAAATAAATAGAAAAACATCTTGTGTTTGTGAATTCAAAGACTTAATATTAATTAAGATAGCAATATTCCCCAAACTGATCTTCAGGTTTAATACAGTTGGCAACTTTGAAGAAATTGACAAGTTCATTATAAAATTCATATGGAAATTCAAGGAATCCAGAGTGGCCAAATCATCTTGAAAAAGGAGCAAGCTTGGAAGAATCACATTTCCTGATTTCAAAACTTACCACAAGTCAATGGTAATCAAGATAATGTGGTACTGACACAAGAATAGACATATGGATAAATGCAATAGAATTGAGAGTCCAGTAATAAATCCATATGTCCAGGATTTTCCAAAGGGGTGCCAAGAGCAATCAATGGGGAAAGAATAGTCTTTTCAACAAATGGTTCTGAGAATCTGGGTATCCACACATGAAGAATGGAGCTGAATCCTTATCTCAAACCCTATACAAAAATTAACTCAAAATGGGTCAAAGACCTAAATATAAGAGCTAAAACTAAAAAACCTGTAGCAGAAAATATAAGGTAAATCTTCATGACCACGAATTTGGTATTGTTAGATATGACACTAAAAACATGAGCAACAAAACAAAAAATATATATTTTAGACCATCAAAATTAAATCCTTTTTGCTTCGAAGGGCCATTTTCTGTTGGTTTCAGTCTATCAGTAGTGATACTATTGACTAGAAAGGCCCAAGGCACTTACCTGAGCCGATACTACTGTACTGACCCTCCCATAGACATTTTTCCATCTGGAGCCAGTGTTGAGGCTGGACTGGCCTTTGTGGGTCTTATGATATTGAGATGTACCTCAGCAATAACGATCAGAGAACTTTGAAAAAAACAAGGTTTATAACTTACAGGTTTTTGAGGGTACATGGCCTCCCTGAAGGTCACACAGCAAGGCTGCAGGTAGAGAGAGAAAGAGAGAGAGAGAGAGAGAGAGAATGTGCAGAACTGGGGTTCTGCCCTTGGGGTTGAGAGTGGGTGCCTAGGGTTTCATGGGTTCACTTTTTTTCCTTTAATTTTTTAAAACTTTATTTTTTTGACACAGAGAGAGAGGGAGAGAGAGAGCACAAGCAGGGGGAGCAGCAGGCAGAGGGAGAGGGAGAAGCAGGCTCCCCTCAGAGCAGGGAACTTGATGAGGGCTCAATCCCAGGACCCCGGGATCATGACCCAAGCCAAAGGCAGCCCTTTAATGGACTGAGCCACCCAGGTGTCCCTACTCAGGACTTTCTGAAAGGGAAACTTCACAGGTAGGGGTGCCCTGGCTCCTTATCTAGTTGTTTTTTGTTTTTGTTTTTTAAGATTTTACTAATTTATTTGAGAGAGAGAGTGTGTGCGTGAGCATGCACACAAGCAGGGAGAGGGGCAGAGGGAGAAACAGGCTCCCCGCTGGGAAGGGAGCCCAACTCCAGGCTTGATTCCAGGTCCCTGGGATCATGACCTGAGCAGAAGGCAGATGTTTAATTGACAGAGCCCCCCAGGCGCCTCTCCATATCTAGTTGTTTAGCTAGTAGCTGCATCATACCGCTGGCAATGTGTTTATTCAAGATGGATGTCTTTGAAATGGATGCCTCAGCCATCGAAAGCTTAATGTCATAGAATTATATTACAATAAAAAAAAGCTTAATATCAGGCATTTATGCTACAAGGACACTATATTAATTTTCCAGGGCTGCTATAAAAAAAGTATCTCAAACTAGGTGGCTTAAAACAAGAGAAATTTATCGTCTTGTGGTTCTGGAGTCTGGAAGTCTAAAATCAAGGTGTTGACAGAGCCATTCCCTCTGAAACCTATAGAAGAGAATCCTTCCTTGTCATTTCCTAGCTTCTAGTTGTCAATCTTTTGCATTCCTTGGCTTGCAACTGCAGAATTCCAATCTCTGCCTCTGTCATAACCTGGTATTCTCTGGCATCACAGTGACTGGTAATGGATATAGTGTGTATCTTTGGATTCCATGTATGTCTTTACATCATCTTATAAGGACACCACTCATATTGGATTAAGGCCCACTCTATTCCAGTCTGATCTTGGCTTAACTAATTACATCTACCATGACTCTTTCCAAATAAGGTCACCACATTCTGAGATGCTGGGGGGTTAGGATTTCAACATATCTTTTTGGGAACACAATTTAACCCATAACATAAACTGTCAAGAAAGTGAAAAGATAGTCTATAGAATGGGACAAAGTACTTAAAAGGTATGTATCTAATAAGGGACGTGTATCTAGAATATATAAAGAACTCTTTCAACCCAATAATAAAAAGACAAATTTAATCCAGTTAAAAATGAGCAAATGATACGAATAGACATTTCTCCAAATAAGATATACAAATAGCCAATAAGTGCATGAAGACATGCTCAACATCACTAACCATTAGGAAAATGCAAATCAAGGGGTGCCTGGGTGGCTCAGTCGTTAAACATCTGCCTTCGGCTTGGGTCGTGATCCCAGAGTCTTGGGATCAAGCCCCGCATCGGGCTCCCTGCTCCGCTGGAAGCCTGCTTCTCCCTCTCCCACTCCCCCTGCTTGTGTTCCTGCTCTCACTGTCTCTCTCTCTGTCAAATAAATAAATAAAATCTTAAAAATAAAAAGGAAAATGCAAATCAAAACCACAATGAGATACCACTTCATATCCACTATAATAAAAAGGACAAGTATTGGCAATGCTTTTGGAGAAATTTGAACCCTCATATATTGCTGCTGAGAATGTAAAATTACACACTTGCTTTGAAAAACAGTTTGGCTGCTCCTCCAAAGGTGAAACATAGAGTTACCACATATGACAGCAATTTTACTCCTAGGTATATGCCCAAGAGCAATGAAAACATATGTCCACATAAAAACTTGTACAAGAATGCTCATAGCAGCTCTATTTATAATAGTCAAAAAGTTAAAAAACCCAGTTCATCAAATGACAGATGGGTAAATAAAATGTGATATATCCATACAATACAATATTATTCAGCCACAAAATGGAATGAAGTACCAATACATAATACATGGTGAATGAACCTTGAAAACGTGCTAAGTGAAAGTAACCAGTCACAAAAAACCACATATTATATGATTTCATTTATATATATGTCCAGAATAGACAAATCTATATATAGAGAAAGTAGATTAGAGGTTACCTAAGGTTGAGTGATTTGGGGGGAGGTGGAAAGTGACTGGTAAATAGATACAGTTTCTTTTTTTTAATTGTTATGTTAATCACCATATATTACATCATTTGTTTTTGATGTTTTGTTCCATGAGTCATTGTTTGTGCATAACACCCAGTGCTCCACGCAGAACGTGCCCTCTTTAATACCCATCACCAGGCTAACCCATCCCCCCACGCTCCTCCCCTCTAGAACCCTCAGTTTGTTTTTCAGAGTCCATCATCTCTCATGGTTCGTCTCCCCCTCTGACTTACTCCCCTTCATTCTTCCTCTCCTGCTATCTTCTTCTTTTTCTTTTTTTCTTAAAATATGTTGCGTTATTTGTTTCAGAAGTACAGATCTGTGATTCAACAGTCTTGCACAATTCACAGCGCTCACCGTAGCACATACCCTCCCCAATGTCTATCACCCAGCCACCCCATCCCTTCCACCCTCAACCACTCCAGTAACACTCAGTTTGTTCCTGAGATTAAGAATTCCTCATATCAGTGAGGTCATATGATACATGTCTTTCTCTGATTGACTTATTTCGCTAAGCATAACACCCTCCAGTTCCATCCACGTCGTTGCAAATGGCAAGATCTCATTCCTTTTGATGGCTGCATAATATTCCATTGTGTATATATACCACTGCTTCTTTATCTATTCATCTGTCGATGGACATCTTGGCTCTTTCCACAGTTTGGCTATTGTGGACATTTCTGCTATAAACATTGGGGTGCACGTACCCCTTCGGGTCCCTACATTTGTATCTTTGGGGTAAATACCCAGTAGTGCAATTGCTGGATCGAATGGTAGCTCTAATTTCAACTGTTTGAGGAACCTCCATACTGTTTTCCAGAGTGGTTGCACCAGCTTGCATTCCCACCAACAGTGTAGGAGGGTTCCTCTTTCTCCATATCCCCGCCAACATCTGTCGTTCCCTGACTTGTTAATTTTAGCCATTCTGACTGGTGTGAGGTGGTATCTCATTGAGGTTTTGATTTGGATTTCCCTGATGCCGAGCGATGTTGAGCACTTTTTCATGTGCCTGTTGGCCATTTGGATGTCTTCTTTGGAAAAATGTCTGTTCATGTCTTCTGCCCATTTCTTGATTGGATTAGTTGTTCTTTGGGTGTTGAGTTTGATAAGTTCTTTATAGATTTTGGATACTAGCCCTTTATCTGATATGTCATTTGCAAATATTGTCTCCCATTCTGTCCGTTGTCTTTTGGTTTTGTGGACTGTTTCTTTTGCTGTGCAAAAGCTTTTGATCTTGATGAAATCCCAATAGTTCATTTTTGCCCTTGCTTCCCTTGCCTTTGGCGATGTTTCTAGGAAGAAGTTGCTGCGGCTGAGGTCGAAGAGGTTGCTACCTGTGTTCTCCTTTAGGATTTTGATGGACTCCTGTCTCACGTTTAGGTCTTTCAACCATTTGGAGTCTATTTTTGTGTGTGGTGTAAGGAAATGGTCCAGTTTCATTCTTCTGCATGTGGCTGTCCAATTTTCCCAGCACCATTTGTTGAAGAGACTGTCTTTTTTCCATTGGACATTCTTTCCTGCTTTGTCAAAGATGTGTTGACCATAGAGTTGAGGGTCCATTTCTGGGCTCTTGGTTCTGTTCCATTGATCTATGTGTCTGTTTTTGTGCCAGTACCATCCTGTCTTGATGATGACAGCTTTGTAATAGAGCTGGAAGTCCGGAATTGTGATGCCGCCAGCTTTGCTTTTCTTTTTCAACATTCCTCTGGCTATTCGGGGTCTCTTCTGGTTCCATACAAATTTTAGGATTATTTGTTCCATTTCTTTGAAAAAAGTGGATGGTATTTTGATGGGGATTGCATTGAATGTGTAGATTGCTCTAGGTAGCATTGACATCTTCACAATGTTGGTTCTCCCAACCCATGAGCATGGAACGTTTTTCCATTTCTTTGTGTCTTCTTCAATTTCTTTCCTGAGTATTTTATAGTTTTCTGAGTACAGATCCTTTGCCTCTTTGGTTAAATTTATTCCTAGGTATCTTATGGTTTTGGGTGCTGTTGTGAATGGGATAGACTCCTTGATTTGTCTTTCTTCTGTCTTGTTGTTGGTGTATAGGAATGCCACTGATTTCTGTGCATTGATTTTATAGCCTGCTACTTGACTGAATTCCTGTATGAGTTCTAGCAGTTTTGGGGTGGAGTCTTTTGGGTTTTCCACATACAGTATCATATCATCTGCAAAGAGTGAGAGTTTGACTTCCTCTTTGCCGATTTGGATGCCTTTGATTTCTTTTTGTTGTCTGATTGCTGTGGCTAGGACTTCTAATACTATGTTGAATAACAGTGGTGAGAGTGGACATCCCTGCCGCGTTCCTGACCTTAGGGGAAAAGCTCTCAGCTTTTCCCCATTGAGAATGATATTCGCTGTAGGTTTTTCGTAGATGGCTTTTATGATATTGAGGTATGTACCCTCTATCCCTATACTCTGAAGAGTTTTGATCAAGAAAGGATGCTGTACTTTGTCAAATGCTTTTTCTGCATCTATTGAGAGGATCATATGATTCTTGTTCTTTCTTTTGTTAATGTATTGTATCACGTTGATTGATTTGCGGATGTTGAACCAGCCTTGCAGCCCAGGGATAAATCCCACTTGGTTGTGGTGAATAATCCTTTTAATGTACTGTTGGATCCTATTGGCTATTATTTTGGTGAGAATTTTTGCATCCATGTTCATCAAGGATATTGGTCTGTAATTCTCCTTTTTGATGGGGTCTTTGTCTGGTTTTGGGATCAAGGTAATGGTGGCCTCATAAAATGAATTTGGAAGTTTTCCTTCCATTTCTATTTTCTGGAACAGTTTCAGGAGAATAGGGATTAATTCTTCTTTAAATGTCTGATAGAATTCCCCTGGGAAGCCATCTGGCCCTGGGCTTTTATTTGTTGGGAGATTTTTGATGACTGCTTCAATTTCCTTAGGGGTTATAGGTCTGTTCAGGTTTTCTATTTCTTCCTGGTTCAATTTTGGTAGTTGATACATCTCTAGGAATGCACCCATTTCTTCCAGGTTATCTAATTTGCTGGCATAGAGTTGCTCATAATATGTTCTTATAATTGTTTGTATTTCTTTGGTGTTGGTTGTGATCTCTCTTTCATTCATGATTTTGTTGATTTGGGTCATTTCTCTTTTCTTTTTGATCAGTCTGGCCAGGGGTTTATCAATCTTGTTAATTCTTTCAAAGAACCAGCTCCTAGTTTCATGGATCTGTTCTACTGTTCTTTTGGTTTCTAGTTCATTGATTTCTGCTCTGATCTTTATTATTTCTCTTCTCCTGCTGGGTTTAGGCTTTATTTGCTGTTCTTTCTCTAGGTCCTTTAGGTGTAGGGTTAGGTTGTGTATTTGAGACCTTTCTTGTTTCTTGAGAAAGGCTTGTATTGCTATATACTTTCCTCTCAGGACTGCCTTTGCTGTATCCCAAAGATTTTGGACAGTTGTGTTTTCATTTTCATTGATTTCCATGAATTTTTTAATTCTTCTTTAATTTCCTGGTTGACCCATTCATTCTTTAGTAGGATGCTCTTTAGCCTCCATGTATTTGAGTTCTTTCCGACTTTCTTCTTGTGATTGAGTTCTAGTTTCAAAGCATTGTGGTCTGAAAATATGCAGGGAATGATCCCAATCTTTTGGTACCGGTTGAGACCTGATTTGTGACCTAGGATGTGATCAATTCTGGAGAATGTTCCATGGGCACTAGAGAAGAATGTGTATTCCGTTGCTTTGGGATGGAATGTTCTGAATATGTCTGTGAAGTCCATTTGGTCCAGTGTGTCATTTAAAGTCTTTATTTCCTTGTTGATCTTTTGCTTAGATGATCTGTCCATTTCAGTCAGGGGGGTGTTAAAGTCCCCCACTATTATTGTACTGTTGTCAATGTGTTTCTTTGCTTTTGTTATTAATTGCCTTATATAATTGGCTGCTCCCATGTTCGGGGCATAGATATTTACAATTGTTAGATCTTCTTGTTGGATGGACCCTTTAAGTAGGATATAGTGTCCTTCCTCATCTCTTATTACAGTCTTTGTTTTAAAATCTAGTTTGTCTGATATAAGGATTGCCACCACAGCTTTCTTTTGGTGTCCATTAGCATGGTAAATTGTTTTCCACCCCCTCACTTTCAATCTGGGGGTGTCTTTGGGTCTAAAATGAGTCTCTTGCAGACAGCATATTGATGGGTCTTGTTTTTTAATCCAATCTGATAGCCTGTGTCTTTTGATTGGGGCATTTAGCCCATTTACATTCAGGGTAACTATTGAAAGGTATGAATTTAGTGCCATTGTATTGCCTGTAAGGTGACTGTTACTGTATGTTGTCTGTGTTCCTTTCTGATCTTTGCTGCTTTTAGGCTCTCTCTTTGCTTAGAGGACCCCTTTCAATATTTCTTGGAGGGCTGGTTTCGTGTTTGCAAATTCCTTTAGTTTTTGTTTGTTCTGGAAGCTTTTTATCTCTCCTTCTATTTTCAATGACAGCCTAGCTGGATATAGTATTCTTGGCTGCATATTTTTCTCGTTTAGTGCTCTGAAGATATCTTGCCAGTCCTTTCTGGCCTGCCAGGTCTCTGTGGATAGGTCTATTGCCAATCTAATATTTTTACCATTGTAGGTTACATATCTCTTCTCCCGAGCTGCTTTCAGGATTTTCTCTTTGTCTCTGAGACTCGTAAGTTTTACTATTAGATGTCGGGGTGTTGACCTATTATTATTGATTTTGAGAGGGGTTCTCTGTGCCTCCTGCATTTTGATGCCTGTTTCCTTCCTCACATTAGGGAAGTTCTCTGCTATTATTTGCTCCATTATACCTTCTGCCCCCCTCTCTCTTTCTTCTTCTTCTGGGATCCCAATTATTCTAATGTTGTTTCGTCTTATCGTATCACTTATCTCTCGAATTCTGCCCTCGTGATCCTGTAGTTGTTTCTCCCTCTTTTTCTCAGCCTCTTTATTTTCCATCATTTGGTCTTCTATATCACTGATTCTCTCTTCTGCCTCATTTATCCTAGCAGTTAGTGCCCCCATTTTTGATTGCACCTCATCAATAGCCTTTTTGATTTCGACTTGGTTAGATTTTAGTTCTTTTATTTCTCCAGAAAGGGTTTCTCTAATAACTTTCACGCTTTTTTGAAGCCCAGCTAGTATCTTTAAAGTCATGATTCTGAACTCTAGGTCCGACATCGTACTAATGTCCGTATTGAGTAGGTCCCTGGCTGACGGTACTACCTCTTATTCTTTTTGCTGAGGTGATTTTTTTCGTCCTGTCATTTTGTCCAGAGGAGAATAGATGAATGAGAGAACAAAATGCTAACAGGTTTACAACGTCCCCAGCAAATATACTGTATACAAATCAGAAAAGACCTGAAACCAGGGGAAAAGAAAGGGAAAGAAAGAAAAAAGAAAGAAAAAAAAAGAAAAAAAGATAAAAACAAAAACAGAACAATACAAAAAAAGCAGAATATGATCAAATATGATCAGGCTAGTGCATAGATCAGTGCCACACACTAGATTTTGGGCGTATTTTGGTCTGTTAGAAAAAAGTGCCTCCTAAAATTTTAAAGGAAGAAAGACATATATGTACAAAATAAGGGCTGATACAATGAAGGGATAGAAGATGACTGTAAAGATGAAAATTATAAAAGATTTTATAAAAGGACTTGATAAGATAAGAAGTTGTTTGAAAAAAGAAAGAAGAAGATTTAAGAAAAAAAAAAGGAAAAAAAGGAGAGAATGTGATCAGGCAGGAGACTAGAACAGAGCCATACACTAGTGATTTAGGGTATATTTTGATCTGTTAGAAGAAACTGTATCTCAAAATTTTAAAGAGAGAACAACTTATATATATATATATACCAAAAATAAGGGTAACTACTATGAAGGGATAAAATATGACTCTAAAAATGAAAAATAAAAAATGTTTTTTTTTAAAAAAAGAGATTGATAAGATGTTGGTTGAAAAAGGGAAAAAGAAAAATAAAAAAAACAAAACAGTTAACAAAAATTAACTTTGATGAACTAATGAATTATGGTTAAAAAAAAAGCCATGAATTCTATGTGCAGTATTCCCCTAGCGCTGGAGTTCTCCCGTTCTCCTTGATCGGTAAACTTGGTCTTGGCTTGCCGGCTGTTCGTGCTGATCTTCTGGGGGAGGGGCCTGTTGCTGTGGTTTCCAAATGTCTTTGCCGGAGGCTGAATTGCCCCGCCCTTGTCGGTCCGGGCTAAGCAAGCTGCTCGGGTTTGATCTCAGGAGCTTTTGTTCCCTGCAAACTCTCAGTACAGCTTTGGAGGACCAGGGCAAAAATGGTGGCCTCCCAATCTCCACCCGGAGGAGCTGAGAACTCGGGGCCCCGCTCCTCAGTGCGCCCACAGAGAAAAGCAGTCACTCCCTTGTCCCCGGTCTCCGGCCACACTCCGTGCTCACCCGGCCTGTGACCAAGAGTTTCTGTCTCTGGCACCCGACCCCGTGTGGAGTCTCCAAACCCAGCAGATCTCTGCGGTGTGCTCCCGCGCCGCTCCTCCCCGGGAAGGAAGCGGAGTCTCCCCGGCTCTGCCACCTGTTGGGTCCTTGCTGGAGGAGCAGTGGCCCGACTGGGCCGCGGATCACAGTTTATGGCAACCCCGAGCTGAGAGCCCGCGCCTCAGCTCCGTCTCTGCAACCGGCTTCTCCGCTCTGATACCTGGGAGCTCTGGCGCACTCAGGCACCCCCGGTCTTTCTGTGACCCCAAGGATCCTGAGACCACACTGTCCCGGGATGATTCCACCCCCTGCTTAGCCACTGCAGCTACGTCCCTCAGCGGAGCCGACTTCTAACAGTTCCGATTTTGTGCTCTGCGGCTCTAGCACTTGCCAAAAGCGGCCAGCGGAGGCCCCTCCCCCGCCGTCTATCCTCCCGAATATCGCCTCGGATTCACTTCTCCGCACGTCCTACCTTCCAGTAAGTGGTCGCTTCTCTGTTCAGAGAGTTGTTGCTACTCTCCTCTTTGATCTCCTGTTGAGTTCGTAGGTGTTCAGAATGGTTTGATCCCTATTCAGCTGAATTCCTGAGACCAGACGAAATCCAGGTCTCCTACTCCTCTGCCATCTTGCTCCCGCCTCTCAAATATTTTTTCAGATACAGTTTCTTTATGGGTACTGAAAATATTCTAAAACCAATTGTGTTGATAGTTGTACAACTTTATGAATACCTTAAAAACCATTAAATTGTATAATTTAAATGAGTGAATTTTATGGTATGCAAATTGTATCTCAATAAAGTTATTTTTAAAAAATGGAAAGTAGATCCTAGAAAAGTCCAGAAAGTGACATCAGATCTTATACAAATGATCAGGAATCAGACCAGCATCAAACCCCTCAATAGCAACATAGAAGCTAGAAGTCCGTGAAACAATGCCTTAAAGATGCTGAGGGAAAATAATTTTCAAGTGAGACTTCTATACCCAGCCAAAGTATCATTACAGCGTGAGAGTAGAATATAGATATTTTCAGAAATGCAAGGTTTGAAAAAATTATCTTCCAAGCAAAACTCCCTCAGGAAGCTATTAGAGAATGTGCATAAATGAAGAACAAGAAATGGAATCCAGAAAACCCAGGGATCCATTAAGGAAAGAGAAGAAAAAAATTTCAGGATATGGCAAAGAAAAATTCCAGGATGACAGTTGTGTAGCTGATCTAGAGAGCCTTTAGTTCAGGTGGAGGCAGGAGAACCAAAGGCTCCAGGAGGGGTGTATCAGAGGAGAGAAGAAAAAAAAAATGTATATATATATATATATATATATATATATATATATATATATATTTTAAAGGAACTGGAACTGATAGTGAAAATGTGTATTGACAGTCGTTTTGTAGGGCTTTTGCAGGATGTGGGAAGGTTTAACTATGAGTCAAAAATATATATATAAGCAAATGAAAAACAAAATGAGTCAATTAACTCTGAAGGGGAAAAGAAGTTTTACAAAGAAAGGAAAGGTAGTTATGGCGTATCAGTTGGTTCAGCAGTGATAAAGAAAATTTTCAAAATTTAATGTTTGTGGGCACTGCCCCTGGGCTCCCAGAGAAGCTGTACTTTAACATTTACCAAGGTCAAAAATGACTCAGCAAAACCTCCAAGCATGGGCTCTGTATCTGTCCTGAGCACCACTCTGTACATCTCCTTCATTAAAGAAAATAACCAAAAAGGATCATTCTGAACACAAAATAAGAACAAGGAATCAATCTCTCTGGCCCCCATAAGATTAAAGTCATATAGCCCTGCATATACTAAGAATTTAAGATAAGGTCTGCAACTTTTGGAAACGTCCTTTGTCTCTTCATGTAAAAAATTATAACCCTAGGGCGCCTGGGTGGCTCAGTTGGTTGAGCAACTGCCTTCGGCTCGGGTCATGGTCCTGGAGTCCCGGAATCGAGTCCCACATCGGGCTTCCTGCTCAACAGGGAGTCTGCTTCTCCCTCTGACCCTCTTCCCTCTCGTGCTCTCTGTCTCTCATTCTCTCTCTCAAATAAATAAATAAAATCTTTAAAAAAATTATAACCCTACACCAAATGTTCCTTTGCTGGAGCACTCTCTGTTTTGTGAAGATTGTGTATCCTGGGCAGGTGTTCTAACTTGGGATCCAATGAAACTCTCTTCCTTTTGTTTTTTAGAAATTCTAAAAGATTTGTTCATAGGGTACCTGGGTGGCTCAGTCGGTTAGGCATCTGCCTTCAGCTCAGGTCATGTCCCAAGGTCCTGGGATTGAACCCCTCATTGGGCTCCCTGCTCAGCTTCTCCCTCTCCCTCTGCCCCTCCTGCTCATGCTCTCTCTTTCTCTCAAATAAATAAACAAAATCTTAAAAAAAAAAAAAAGCTTTGTTCATTTTGTGTCGACAGCAATGAACACTACTTACTGATTGAGAATATAACTAAGAAATGTGGTATTGTGATATTGAAAGGAGAGGTGGAAGAGTGTAAGTGAACTTCACTTGTCATGGTAGGAAGGCCAAAGAGACAATATCTAAATCAAATCTCTCTGGAGATAGCAATAGTAGGAATAAATACTTTATTGCAGAGCTAAAAACCAGAGGAAATAACCAAATGAGTTGGGGTAGTTGCTTTGGGAGAGCAGAATGGAGTGGGGTAGGAAAGTGCTATTTTTGTTACAGCCCTTTACTACAGTTTGATTCTGTAAATGTTTTGATTGTATTACTTTGGGAAAATAAAAATTAATTAAAAGATGTATGAGGAGAAACCATGACAACAATAAGGGTCTTCCCTTCTGAGAGTTTCCTGTCCTCTGAAGCAATTCCCCTTTTAAGACCGAGCAAACAGTTTTGTCTAGTTTTTCAGTTATGCTGTAAGGTGCATTCTCACCTTCATGAATGTTCCTGGGAGGTAGGCCTTGATAGGGTTCTTGTGAGGGTCAGGTGCTTTGCAAAATAGGAAGTTGCATGTTGTTCAGATGATTGATATGAGGCATGACAGAAGGAAATAGCCTCATTTTACAAACACAAAAATAGAGACCCCCCTCCCCTTACACAGCCAGGTAGTGGCAGAGCTGGAGGTCTGACCCCCGTCCTGTTTCCCCTCAGCTGACATCAGGCCCAGCCAAGTCTTAGCACTCATGTTTCCTCCTCTGCCCTCTCCCCCAGCTGGCAGCCCCTTGCCTTCAGGCACTGTCTACAACTTTTCTGGCTCTGAGCCCCACCTGGAGTGTGATCCTTAATGTGAGGGCACTTGATGCCATCGCAGGCTGAGCCCTGATCCTGGTCATAGACAGTCGTAATGCTGGTTGCAGACTGAGCCCTCACCCCTTGCTACTAGTTTCCTTAATAGTGTTTACAACTGAACATGAGTTGGGCCTGGCCTAGAAGACATGGAGAGTTGGGTTCCATCCCTCTCCTGTGCTGTCTCAGGGGCAGAGTTGGTACAGCTGTGGCCTGGCTAAACTCTCTAACATAGTTTCCCTCCATCCTGGACTAGGCTGAAAGCCACAGTCTGTGCCCAGTCCATTTCTGCCCCCTCCCGCTGCTCCTCCTTGTGCAGATGGAAGATTGTGGGGCCCATGGTACACTCTGTGATGAGTCATCCTGCTCAAAACCAAGGAGTCTGGTATGGAAAGCACTTTTTATGGCTTCTCTGCTCCAAGAGAATAACCTCACCAATCAAAATGTTCAAGTACAACCTTGAACTGGCTGTTTCCCACCTCGGACTCTTTACTCCTGTCCCTCACCATGTCAGCATTTCTCCAACATGATTTCCAGGAGTTGCCACAAGGCTGGCTTGTTTCAGCTGCTGCCCTGCTCTTAATGATGGACACCTTCTCTAGGTAGTCCACTAGGGTCAGTTGGGAGAGAAGGCTGAGGGCCCAGGAGAGGTCCCAGAGAGAGGTCCCAGAGCTGGGCTTCTTTCTGTCCCCTCCTTCTGTTTCCTTGGGCCTTCTCCAAGAGTCCTCTGCTGGCCTTGAGGGCCTTGTGTTCTGCTCCTCTGCCCAAGGCTGATCTTTAGGACCAAGAATCCACACTTCAAGGGCCCCCACTCTGCTCCCAAGTCACTGTGGGATCTTAGGAAAGTACCTCTGCTGAAGACCTCATTTCTCTCACTTTGTCTGGTGTGGGGGCAGGTAAGTGTCTTACAGCTTCCTGACCGCCTTGACATTTTATGACTCAGTGGTATCTCAAGACCATGATCCTGTGCCTGCTCCCTGCTGGTCCCTTGTCTTCTCCCCACCAGGTGGCCTGGACCAGATCCAGCATCTGCCACTGCCCCACGCTGACTTTCCTCCTCTCCTGGGCACCAATTCTTTCCTTGAAGGGGAATATGGGCATTGCATCTCTGTGCCTACTGTCCTGGATTTTAGTGGGCTTTTAAGGAATGCTAAATGAATGAATGAATGCATGAATGAATGAACTACTTTGAAAGAAAGCCCTAAAACATTTTAGCCTCATTCTGTCCATCTATTTAATGGGTATATCTTCTACACTCATGCTGTGAAAGGCAAAACTCATTAAAAACACCACAGCCCATGAATGTATGAGGCCCCATCAGTTCTTACAGTTGACACCTGAGGTTAGGGCTAGGGCACTGAGGGGTGGGGTGGGGAATGGGGGCTAGGTGGAGTGGGCTTGGCAGTTTGTGGTTGCTGCTTCAGGGGAAACCGCAGCTGCCTCCTCCTCAGGGTGGTCAGTGAGGCCCAGGGGAAGGAAGGATCATTTGCAGGGTGAGTCCTGGCCACTGAATCACCTCCCAGAGGAAAACCACAGCTTCAAGAGCCCCAAGGCTTAAGGATAGGTGGCAGGTGAGCTGGGCGAGAGCCAGCACTCAGGAAGTGAGCAATTGGACAGGCTCCTCACCTCAAGAGCCATCCGTGTCCCATCTGGCAGGGCAGAACCTATTGTATGCCTTAAGAAAGGATGGCTCAGTCACAGATCTCTGTGTAACAGAGCAAGAACAAGACCTTGGGAAAAGAACCACTGTTCTCTGGTCTCCTCCTCCCTGATCCCCCAGGAAAATGGGGACAATTCTTGAATTTGAGAAAATTTATCTAAGATATCCTCACCTGAAGACTCACAGTCTGCAACTTTGCTTATATAATAGTTTTACCATCATCATTACAGTCTAGAGAGCCACTGCCTGCCACATTGCACTCATCCACTGATTCCTGTAATAACTGTGAAATGTCTTCCTCTGTCCATTTTCTTCTCCTTCTTCTTTTAGGAAAATGAAATATTCTGAATTCTCATCTGCGTGCAATGGAAGCTACCCCCCCAAAAAAAAACCCCAAAAAACAAAGATACTGTCTCCAGACTTCTTTTACACCTTCTTAAAAGATGATCTAATGCTTTGGAGCAAGCAGTAAGAAAACTGAAGGATGGTGGAGTAGTAAAGATTCATTATCACTATTGAATCAAGCTTCCAGGCAACTCCATCATTCTTCTGTTTTCTTATTATTTGAGTCTCTCTCTCTTTTTTTAAAAGCATGATTGGGAATAACTGAGGAGTAATGATGAAATAGTTCTTAGGAGGATGAAATAGCAAAATAGGATGAAATAGCAAAATGTTTTAAGATCTAGGAAAATAAGATCACTCAAGTTCAATGATATGTTTTATTTACTTTTAATGGTGATAAAATTAGATTTAGATTTAGCCAGCTAGACTCAGTTTAGATGATCCCAATTTTGTTGGCAACATCCAAAGCATCATAGTCAGGGAGCCAGTCAAATATATGCCTTCTCTCTCCATCCGGCCTGATCAGGGTGTTGACCTTGGCCACATCAGCTCCTTCACAGCCTGTTTGACTTGGTGTTTGTTGGCCTTGACATCCACAATGAACACAAGTGCATTGTTGTCTTCTATTTTCTTCATGGCTGTCTCAGTAGGCAGGGGGAATTTGATGGCATAGTGGTCAAGCTAGTTTCTCATGGGGGTGCTCTTTCTAGTATATTTGGGCTGCCTTCAGAGACAGTGTCTTGGGCCATCAGAAGGTAGGTAATGTGTGGATCTTCTTGTGTGTGTGTGTGTGTGTGTGTGTGTGTGTGTGTGTGTGTGTGTGTGATTGTGGACACCTTTCAGCATCACTTTCTTGGCCTTCAAAGCCTTTGCTTTGGCTTTGGCTTTGGGAGAGGCAGTGGTTTCCTTCTTCACCCTCAGTGCCATCTTCATGAAAGGACAATATGTTTTAGATTTATAAAGGATCCAATGGGTTGATATGGTGATTCTGAGATAGAATAAGCTCGTTCTATTAAAAAAATAATTGAAGTTTCACTTTGGTTTTTGGATGACCTCTGTGAAAGAATAAAGTTATAAAATATCAATCTTTATGAATAGTTAGAACACAAAAAAGAAACTTAAAAATTAAAATTGGGTCTAATGGACCCTGATGGTATACTGTGAGTTAAAATAAAATTCCCCAAAGGGGATTTAGCTGAAGGTCCACCTCTTCTTGCACCCAAATAAGGAAGAATAAGTAGAAACTGTAAATTTGACATAAAATGAGACCCCATGAAAATGAATGACAAATGACATGCAAAAAGATGCAAATAAATGAGGACAGTGGTGAGGGCCCTGGTGTTTCTAGTAGACAAGAGATACTGAGTTCCTCTGGGTGGAGGATAGTTCCAAGAAAGCTGTCTCATCCTCCTACCAGGGACTCCCTTTGACCCCTCTGGCTGAGAGACCCAGGCTCAAAGGCTGTTCTTGCTTCCTTACTCCCTCTTCCAGCCATCCACAGAGGCCCCAGTGGCTCACAGGAGCCCTAGGGCTTGATACTCTAGGCTCTTGCCTCTGCCCTGATGCTCCATTCTCCTTGCTTCATGGACCCTGGAACTGGAGTGTGGCCCTGGGTGTAGGGCACTATGGGGTCAGGAGAGGGAGGCATGGTTTATGTTCTTAGGGCACTTCCTGACCTCCTTCAGGGTTTCTCTTCTTCTGTCACACCCTCCACCCCCCATATGTTCAGCTTTCTCTTCCTCATATCTTCCACAAATTCATTGTTTCTACTTCATCTTTTAGCTTGCTGGGCATGACCTCTGAGTTCAGACATAGCTTCGTGGCCTCTTTGATACTCACCATTTCAACTTACTCAGCCTTAACTTCTTAAATCCCAAAGGGAGGAACTTCCTGCCATGGCAGAGGTCAATGGTTTTAGGGTTGAATCTTCTTCGGTAAACAACTATAAATCCCAAGCAAAAAATATATAACAACAGTTTGCAGGCACTCAACAGCAGCCCATGTAGGCTGGCTATGATATTTGATGGACAGAGAGCACACAAGGTAAGCTCTACATTTACCCAGCTTTCCCCCTGAGGCTATTTCCCCAAATGAGGTGTAGGGCCAAATGAGGTACAGGGAGTTGGACCAAGCAGGAAGTGAGTATCTCACTGGGGGGGGGGGGGGATATATATATATTCATTCATTCATTCATTTATATACACACATACATACAATTGGATCTGGATTACAGGATACAAAAATCTTTGTAAAAATCCCCTTTAGTTCCTTGGCCAACTCCTAACTTGCACGTGTTCAAGGTGAGGTTTTAAAAGTTCGGCAGAGAACAGCCATTGAGAAGCTGGAAAGCTGGGAAGACATCAGAGGCCAAACAGTCCTGGGGAGATTTTAAAATTCAGGCCCAGGCAAAGGGGAGTGATCTTGGTGAATATACCAGAGCTTCAGTTAGTCTCTCCAAAAGGCTATATACCTTAAGAGTAAAGGGTAAACTCTACAAGAAAAGGCAAAACTGAAATGACCACCTTAAGAAAGCCTAAAACCAAGTCTCTACAGGTGAAGGTGAGCCACTGGTAATTTTTGTGTGTGTGTATGTGTGTGTGTGTGAAGATTTTATTTATTTATTTATTTATTTGTCAGGGAGAGAGAGAGAGCATGCACAAGCAGGGGAAGCAGCCAGCAGAGGGAGAGGGAGAAGCAGGCTCCTCACTGAGCCCAGAGCCATGCATGGGACTCTATCCCAGGACCCTGGGATCATGACCTGAGCTGAAGGCAGATGCTTAGCCAACTGAGCCACCCAGGCATCCCTGACCCACTGGTAATTTAAATGCTTAAAGAACACAACCTAATACTTGTCAGAAGAAGATAATAAGATTCACAGATTCTAAAGTGTAGCAAGTACAATCAAGAATTACTAAATATATGACAATGGAATACTATGCAGCCATCAAAAAGAATGAAATCTTGCCATTTGCAATGATGTGGATGGAACTGGAGGGTATTATGCTGAACGAAATAAGTCAATCAGAGAAACACATGTATCATATGACCTCACTGATATGAGGAATTCTTAATCTCAGGAAACAAACTGAGGGTTGCTGGAGTGGTGGGGGTGGGAGGGATGGGGTGGCTGGGTGATAGACATTGGGGAGGGTATGTGCTATGGTAAGTGCTGTGAATTGTGCAAGACTGTTGAATCACAGATCTCTGTACCTCTGAAGCAAATAATACATTATATGTTAAAAGAAAGAAAAAGAAGAAGATAGCAGGAGGGGAAGAATGAAGGGGGGGAAATCAGAGGGGGAGACGAACCATGAGAGACGATGGACTCAAACAAACTGAGGGTTCTAGAGGGGAGGGGGGTGGGAGGATGGGTTAGCCTGGTGATGGGTATTAAAGAGGGCACAATCTGCATGGAGCACTGGGTGTTATACGCAAACAATGAATCATGGAACACTACATCAAAAACTAATGAGGTAATGTATGGTGATTAACATAATAAAAACAGAATTACTAGATATATGAAGAAGTAGGAAAAAGTGACACAAAATTAAAAGATAAAAGAGGTAATAGATTGAGAGACGTTCTAGATACTGGATTAGCAAACAAGGGCTTTAAAATAAGTAAGATTAATGTGTTGAAGAGAATAGAACAAAAGATGGGTAAAATGGGTGAAAAGACAGTATTTTTTTTAAGAGAGGGAGGGGGGATGGGCAGAGGGAGAGAGAATTTTAAGCAGACTCCATGCCCAGTGCAGAGCATGATGTAAGGTTCGATTTCATTACTCTGAGATCATGACCTGAGCTGAAATCAAGAGTTGGACACTAACTGACTGAGCCACCCAGGTGCTCCAAGACTGTGTAAACAGAAACTCTGAATCTATAAAAATGAAAAATTGGAGCTTAAGGCTGCAAAATAGGATATCTGAAATTAAAAACTCACTGGGGGGCATCTGAGTAGCTCAGTTGGTTAAGGGGCTGACTCTTGGTTTGGGCTCAGGTCAGGATCTCAGGTCCTGGGATCAAGTCCCATGTCAGGCACCACACTCAGTGGGGAGTCTGTTTGAGGATTCTCTCTCCCTCTCCCTCTGCTCCTCCCCACTGCTCGTGCCCTGTCTCTAAAATAAATAAATAAATAAATAAATAAATAAATAAATAAATAAATAAATGTTTTTTAATAATAATTATTATTTTATAAGATTTTATTTACTTATTTGACAGAGAGGAAGAGCACACGCAGAGAGGGTGACAGGCAGAGGGAGAGGGAGAGGTAGGCTCCCCGCTGAGCAGGGAGCCCAATGTGGGGCTCGATGTGGGGCTTGATAATATGATCCTGGGATCACAACCTGAGCAAAAGGCAGGTGCTTAACTGACTGAGCCATGCAGGCGTCCCTAAAAAAATTATTGTAAAAAAAAAAAAAGACCACATTGGATGGGTTTAACAGAAGACTGTACACAGCAGACAGGATTAGTGACCAGTCAATAGAAATTATCCAAATTGAAATAAAGGAATAAACAGAACTGAGCATAAGAGATGTGTAGGACATGTTCAAAAGGTCTAACATGTTTTTTTTTAATATGATTTTTTAATTTTTATTTTTTTGACACAGAGAGAGACAGCGAGAGAGGGAACACAAGCAGGGTGAGTGGGAGAGGGAGAAGCAGGCTTCCCGCTGAGCAGGGAGCCCAATGCAGGGCTCAATCCCAGGACCCTGGGACCATGACCTGAGCCGAAGTCAGACGCACAATGACTGAGCCTCCCAGGCGCCCCTAACACGTGTTTTGAATCTCACAAGGAGAAAAGAAAAAGAATAGGACAGAAGAAATATTTGAAGACGTAATGACAGAGTTTTCCAAATGTGATGAAAGACATCAAGCCACAGATTCAAGAATATCAATGAGCTCCAAGTGGGATAAGTATAAAGAAAACTATACATAGGCCCATCACAGTTAAGTTTTTGAAAATTCAGACACCAGAAAATCTTAAAAGCAACCATATTTTTAAGCAGAGAGAGACAGAATAGAAACAATACGGTTAATGGCTGACTATGGAAACCAGAAGACAATAAAATGACATCTTTAAAGAGCTAAAAGAAAAAAACCCTGTCAACTTAGAATTCTATGGCCAGCAAAATATCCTTCAAAAATGAAAGCAAAATAAATGTGTTTGGATGACAAAAATTGAAAGAATTTGGCTTGTCAGTAATAGACAAGTGTACTACAGGAAATTCTTAGGGAGTTCCATAGGCTGAAAGAAAATGATCTCTGATGGAATTGCAGAAAGGAATGAAGAGCATGGTAAAGGGTAAGCACGTATATAATTATAAGTTAGTATTGACTATGTACAATAACAACAATATCTCATAATAATTTAACATAAAAATATACAACAATAGTACCAAAGATGGAAGGGGACTAAATGGACTTAAGTGTTCTAAGGTTATTGCATTAAGTACCAACTGAAAAAGTATTAATTTAAAGTAAATTGAAATAAGGGGATGCCTGGCTGGCTCAGTTGGTGGAGTGTGTTAATCTTGATCTCAGGGTCATGAGTTTGAACCCCATGTTGGGTGTAGAGATTACTTAAAAATAAACTTTAAAAAAGTTAAAAAAATAAACTGAAATAAGATGCATATTGCAATCTCTACGATGATCACTAAAATGATAATAGAAGAAGATACAATTAAAAAGCTAATAGTCAAGGGGCACCTGCATGGCTCAGTCAGCTAAGTCTCTGACTCAGGATCTCAGCTCAGGTCTTGATCTCAGGGGTTGTGAGTTTAAGCTCTGCTGGGCATGGAGCTGAGTTAGAATTTTTTTTTAAATTAAAAAAACCCCGATATTCCAACAAAATGGAATAAAACAACAACAACAACAACAACAACTTGACTAACCCGAAAGAAAGTGAAAAAGGAATAAAAGTACAAAGAATAAGTAGAAAACAAATAGCAAGATAAACCCAATTGTATCAGTAGTTACAATGAATGTAAATAGTGTAAATATGCCATTAAAGGACAAGGATTATCAGATTTGATAAAAAAAATTCATCCCTGCTGTTGACAAAAAGCTCACTTTAAATAGAAAAACACAGAAAATCAAAGTGAAAGGTGATAGAGCAGTATGTCTTCAAACATTAACCAAAGAAAGATGATACGGATATATTAATATCAGAAATATAGACTTTGGGGTGCCTGGGTGGCTCAGTTGGTTGGGCATCCGACTCTTTTTTTTTTTTACGATTTTATTTATTTATTTGACAGAAAGACAGTGAGAGAGGGAACACAAGCAGAGGGAGTGGGAGAGGGAGAAGCAGGCTTCCTGCAGAGCAGGGAGCCCGATGCGGGGCTCGATCCCAGGACCCTGGGATCATGACCTGAGTCGAAGGCAGACATTTAACAACTGAGCCACCCAGGCGCCCCCTGACTCTTGATTTCAGTTCAGGTCGTGATCTCAGGATTGTGGGATCAAGCCCTGTTTTGGGCTCCATGCTCAGTGGGGAGTCTGTTTAGGATTCTCTCTCTCCCTCTCCCTCTGACTCCCCCCCCCCCCCGGGCTCTCTCTCTCTCTCTCTCAAATAAATAAATAAATCCTAAAAAAAGAAATATGGACTTTAAGAAGTATTATGAGGAAAAGAGGAATATTTCATATAATAAAATTCCTAAGGGACTATCTATTTGGCCCACTTGTACAACCAGACAGAGATTCTAAGTTACCATCAGCTGTGAATTGGCTGCACTTATCCATCCCCAGGATGTACTGGGGCTGGGAGAAGTGCCCTTTCAGCTGCTCTGAGGGGGAATGTATGGGTCACTTGCCACCCTGGTCACTCTGGTTTGCTCCCACCCATCCCATGTTTGATGTCTAAAATGGTACCCAGATATGTTTCCCTCATTGTAGGTAGGCTCTCAGCTGTTAGGGACTCAGCCTGAATCTGGGGTGCATAAACACTCCAAGCTTGGCTCTGAGCTACAGTCCAGCCAGGATTCCCATCCCAGGACCTGTGGCCTTAGAGTGGCGGTTGACAGTCCTCTCTGGAAAGTCCCATCTCATTGGCCTTGACCACCATTCCCATGGACAGTGACCATGTGTACTCCTGAGTGGTGGCTCAGGCTATTCCCTCACCCTAGTGGATAGGCAGGTCTTTGCCACCTGCTTGTTGGGAAGATTGTGTAGGACAGGACCTGCAACTCCCCAACAGAGCCACAGTTCCTGGCTGATATACCTTAGCACATCATCATTGGAAAATGATCACCACAATAAGTCTAGTTAACATCCATCATCATACAGAGTTACAAATTTTTTTCTTGGGGTGAGAACTCTTAAGATCTGTTATAGCAACTTTCAAATATACAAAACAGTATTATTAACTATAGTCACCATGCTGTACATGTCCCCGGGTCTTATTTATAACTGGAAGTTTGTACCTTTTGACTCTCTTTGCCCATTTTGCCCACCCCCCAGTCCCTGCCTCTTGTAACCACCAATCTGTTCTCTATATCTATGAGCTTGATTTTTCTGTTTGTTTTTGTTTTAGATTCCACATATAGTGAGATCATATGGTGTGTGTTTTTCTCTGTCTGACTGATTTCACTTAGGAAAATGTCCTCAAGTTTCATCCATATTGTAGAAAATGGCAAGCTTTCATTCTTTTTTATGGCTAGATAATATTCCATTGTACATATACACCATATCTTCTTTATCCATTAATCCACTGATGGACACTTAGGTTGCTTTCATGTCTTGGCTGTTGTTAATAATTCTGCAATGCACATGGGGTTGCATATATCTTTTTGAGTTAATGTTTTTGTTTTCTTCAGATAAGTACCCAGAAGCGGAATTCCTGGGTCAAATGGTAGTTCTATTTTTAATTTTTTGAGGAACTTCCACACTACCTTCCATTGCGGCTGCACCAATTTACATTCCCACCAACAGTGCACAAGGGCTCACTTTTTTCTTTTCTTTTCTTTTTAAAGATTTTATTTATTTGACAGAGAGAGAGACAGTGAGAGAGGGAACACAAGCAGGGGGAGTGGGAGAGGGAGAAGCAGGCTTCCCGCTGAGCAGGGAGCCTGATGTGGGGCTGGTTCCCAGGACCCTGGGATCATGACCTGAGCCGAAGGCAGACGCTTAACGACTGAGCCACCCAGGCGCCCCAGGCTCACTTTTTTCCGTATCATTGCCAACACTTGTTATTTCTTGTCTTTTTGATAATAGCCATTCTAACAGATGTGAAGTGATATCTCATTGTGGTTTTGATTTGCATTTCTCTGATGATGAGTGATGTTGAGCACCTTTTCATATACCTGTTGGCCAGCTGTATGTCTTCTTTGGAAAAATATTCAGATCCTGAATAGATCTATTTATAAATAGTCTAAGAAACCATATTTCTGTTTTGTTGTGGTTGGGTTTTTCTATTTTTGGGGGGATTTTTCTTTTTTTTTTTTACTTTTTAAATTATAGAATATATCATGTATACAAAAGAGTATGCCTTATATAACATATATGTATAGTTTAAATAATAACAAAATTAACTCCCACATACCTATTACCCAACTAAAAAATAAAACATTCCCAGTTCCCTGAAGCCTCTTCTGTCTCCTCCCAAATTATATCTCTTCTTTCCACTCCAGAGGTTACTACTATCCTTAATAGTTCAGTGTAAATGAAGGCCCTGTGGGGAGCAGTAAGGAGACTTATCTGCCCCCTACAGCCAGGACATTAGCAATGGAGGTGCAGTGGGAGCCAGAACTCCCATGCCCTTCCCTCAGTAACAAGTAGTACTCCTAGTTCAAGAGTCAGTGGAGACTATTATAAACTGGATTGTTGCCCCTCCCTGCACAGTGGCAAGTTGAAGCCCTAATCCCCCAATATGACTGTACTTGGAGACAGGCATTTAAGGAGGTCATTAAAGTTAAATGAGGTCATAAGGGGACCCTAATCCAATAGGACTGGTGTGTCCTTACAAGAAGAAAAAGAAACACTAGGTTGTGTCCACAGAGAAAAGACCATGTGAGCACACAGTGAGAAGGTAGGTTGTCTTCAAGCCAAGGAGAAAGGTCTCACCAAGGAACCAACCCTGCCAACACCTTAATCTTGGACTTCCTGCATCCGAACTGTGAGAAAATAAATTTATATTGTTTAAACCACCCATTCTGTGGTATTCTTCCTAGCTGACTAATAGAGAGGCTGAGTGAGGAACTTGGACCTCTACTCCCCACCTTGCAGTAATGAGGTGGCATCTCTCTTTCTCTTCTGGAGCAGTTGTCAAAATGGATGGTTTAAATAAGTTCCAGAGTCTCATAATATAATACCTAAAATGCCCAGGTTTCAATAGAAGATTATTTGTCATACCAAAAATCAGGAAAGTCTCACACTGAAAAAAGACAGTGAATAGATGCTAATGTCAAGAAGACAGAAGTGTTAACAATTATCTAAGGAAGGTTTTTGTTAGTTTGTTTTTGTTTTTCTGAAATTTTTTACATTTAAATTTAAATTCCAGCATAGTTAACATACAGTGTTATATTAGCTGCAGGTGTAAAATATAGTGATTCAACAATTCTATACATTACCCAGTGCTCATCATGATACGTGTACTCTTAATCCCCTTCACCTCTTTCACCCATCCCCCACCCAATTCCTCTCTGTTAACCATATGTTCTCTATAGTTAAGAGTGTTTTTGTTTGTTTTATCTCCCCCCCTTTTGTTTATTTATTTTGTTTCTTAAGTTCTACATATGAGTAAAATCATATGATGTTGGTCTTTCTCTGACTGACTCATTTCCCTCTAGCTTTATAGTCTCTAGCTCTATCCATGTTGTTGCAAATGACAAGATCTCATCCTTTATTATGACTGAATAATATTCCTGTGTGTGTGTGTGTGTGTGTGTGTGTGTGTGTGTGTGTGTGTGTGTGTGTGTACGTACTACATCTTTATCCATTCACCCACTGATGGACACACCACACTTTCGTCTTGTGGCTATTGTAAATAATGGTGTAAGGGCACAGGGCTGGCTCAGTCTGGAGAGCATGTGACTCTTGATCTCATGGTTGTGAGTTTGAGCCCCACATTGGGTACAGAGATTAGTTAAATAAATAAATAAATAAATAAATAAATAAATAAATAAGTAAAAATAATAATGCTGTAATAAACACAGGGGTGCATATATCCTTTTGAATTAGTGTTTTTATATCTTTTGGGTAAATGCCCAGTACTGTGATTACTGGGTCATAGGATATTTCTATGTTTTTTTGAAGAACCTCCATACTGTCTTCCACAGTGGCTGCACCAGTTTGCATTCCCATCAATAATGCATGGGGGTTCTTTTTTCTCCACATCCTCACCAACCCTTGTTGTTTCTTGTGTTTTTGATTTTAGCCATTCTGACAGGTGTGAGGTGATATTTCATTGTAGTTTTGATTTGCATTTCCCTGATGATGAGGGATGTTGAGCATCTTTTCATGTGTCTATTGGCCATCTGGATGTCTTCTTTGGAGAAATGTCTGTTCATGTCTTCTGCCCATTTTTAAACTGGATTATTTGTTTTTGTTTGTTTGTTTGGTGTTGAGTTTTATAAGTTCTTTATATATTTTGGATACTAACCCTTTATTGGATGTGTCATTTGCAAATATCTTCTCCTATTTGGTAGTTTGTCTTTTAGTTTTGTTGATTGTTTCCTTTGCTGTGCAGAAGTTTTTTTATTTTGATGTAGTCCCAATAGTTTATTTTTCTTTTGTTTCCTTTGCCCCAGGAGACATATCTAGAAAACATTGCTATGGCTGATGTCAGAGAAATTACTGCCT
Source organism: Eumetopias jubatus (assembly GCF_037043125.1). NCBI lineage: Eukaryota > Metazoa > Chordata > Mammalia > Carnivora > Otariidae > Eumetopias > Eumetopias jubatus. Next base: position 113,936,619 of record NW_028274813.1, read on the forward strand.
GTGCTCTCTTCTATGGATTTTTATTGTTTCAGGTCTCACAAGTAGGTCCTTAATCTATTTTGAATTTATTTTTGTGTATGGTGTGGGAAAGCAGTCTAGTTTCATTCTTTTGCATGTAGCTGTCCAGTTTTCCCAGTACCATTCGTTAAAGAGACTGTCTTTTTCTCACAACATATTCTTGCTTCCCTTGTCAAATATTACTTGACCATATAATTGTGGGTTTGTTTCTGGGCTTCCTATCCTGTTCCATTGATTTATGTGTCATTTTTGTGCCAACACCATACTATTTTTTGATTATATAACTTTGTAGTATAACTTGAAACCTGGAATTGTGATTTCTCCAGCTTTGCTTTTGTCTTTTTTTTTTTTTTTAAGATTTTACTTATTTATTTGACAGAGAGAGACACAGCGAGAGAGGGAACACAGCAGGGAGAGTGGGAGAGGGAGAAGCAGGCTTCCCGCGGAGCCGGGAGCCCGATGTGGGGCTCGATCCCAGGACCCCGAGACCATGACCTGAGCCAAAGGCAGACACTTAATGACTGAGCTACCCAGGCACCCCTGCTTTTCATTTTCAAGATTGCTTTGGCTACTTGGGGTCTTTTGTGGTTCCATGCAAATTTTAGAATTGTTTGTTCTAGTTCTGTGAAAAATGCTGTTGGTGTTTTGATAGATTGCATCAAATCTGTAGATTGCTTTGGGTAGTATGGACATTTTGAGAATATTTGTTTTTCTAATCCATGAGCATGGAATGTTTGTGTTATCTTTAATTTCTCTTATCAATGTTTTATAGTTTGCAGAGTACAGGTCTTTCACCTCTTTGGTTAGGTTTATTCCTGGGTATCTCATTGTTTTTGGTACAACTGTAAATGGAATTATTTTCTTAATTTCTCTTTCTGCTTCTTCATTATTAGTGTGTAGAAATGCAGTGGATTTCTGTACATTGATTTTGTATTGTGTAACATTACTGAATTCATTTATCAGTTCTAGTAGTTTCTGGTGGAGTCTTCAGGATTTTCTATATATAATATCATGTCATCTGCAAATACTGAAAATTTTACTTCCTCCTTACAAATTTGGATGCTTGTTTTTCTTCTTTAAGATTTTATTTACTTATTTGTCAGAGAGAGAGAGAGCGCGAGCACAAGCAGAGGGAGTGGCAGACAGAGGGAGAAACAGGATCCCCGCTGAGAAAGGAACCTGATGCAGAACTTGATCCCAGGACCCCGGGATCATGACCCAAGCCAAAGGCAGATGCTTTTAACCAACTGAGGCACCTAGGCATCCCTGGATGTTTTTTATTCCTTTTTCTTGTCTGATTACTGTGGCTAAGATTTACAGTACTATGTTAGTAAAAGTGGTGAGAATGGACATCCTTGTCTTATTCCTGACCCTAGAGGAAAGCTCTCAGTTTTTCACCATTGAGTATGATGTTAGCTGTCAGTTTTTCATAGATGGCCTTTATTATGTTAAGGCATGTTCCCTCTAAAACTACTTTGTTGAGGGTTTTTATCAATGAATGGATGGTGTACTTTGTCAAATGCTTTTTCTGCATCTACTGAAATGATCATATGCCTTTTCTCTTTTCTCTTGTTGATGTGATGTATCATGTTGATTGATTTGCAAATATTGATCCACCCTTGCATCCTGGGAAGTGAAAAATCACTTACTTGATCATGGTAAGTGATTTTTTAAAAATTTTTATTTATTTATTTATTTGACAGAGAGAGGCAGAGAGCACAAGCAGGAGGAGCGGCAGGCAGAGGGAGAGGGAGAAGCAGACTCCCTGCTGAGCAGGGAGCCCAATGTAGGGCTCAATCCGAGGACCCTGGGATCATGTCCTGAGCTGAAGGCAGATGCTTAACTGACTGAGCCACCAGGCACCCTGGTAAGTGATTTTTTAATGTATTGTTGGATTTGGTTTGGTAATATTTTGTCAAAGATTTTTGCATCTATATTTATCAGAGATATTGGCCTGTAGTTCTCTTTTTTTGTGGTGTCTTTATCTGGTTTTGGTATCAGGGTAATGCTGGCCTTTATCTGGTTTTGGTATCAAGGTAAAGCTTTCCTTCCTTTTCTATTTTTTGGAATAGTTTGAGGAAAAATAGGTATTAACTCTTCTTTAAATGTTTGGTAGCATTTGCCTGTGAAGGCATCTGGTCCTGGATTTTTGTTGTTGAGGTTTTTAAATTACTAATTCAATTTCATTTCTGGTAATCAGTCTGTTCAAATTTTCTATTTCTTCCTGGTTCAGTTTTGGGAAGTTACAAGTTTCTGGGAATTTATCAATTTTTTCCAGGTTTTCCAATTTGTTGGCATATAATTTTTCATAACATTCTCTTACAATCTTTTGTATTTCTATGGTGTCAGTCGTTATTTCTCTTCTTTCATTTCTGATTTTGTTTATTTGAGTCCTCTCTCCTCTGTTTTTGATGAGTCTGGCTAAAGGTTAATCAATTTTGTTGATCTTTTCAAAGAACCATCTCCTGGTTTCATTGATCTGTTTTAGTGTGTGTGTGTGTTTTAGTTTCTATTTCATTTATTTCTGCTCTAATCTTTATTATTTCCTTTCTTCTTCTGATTTGGGGTTTTGTTTGTTATTCTTTTTCTAGCTCCTTTAGGTGTAATGTAAAGTTGTTTATATCGAGATTTTTTCTTGCTTCTTGAGGTAGGTAGGCCTGTATTGCTCTAAACTTCTCTCTTGGAACAACTTTTGCTGCATCCTAATGATTTTGGACCATTGTGTTTTCACTTTCTCTATGTATTTTTTAATTTCCTATCTGAGGAATGTTTTAAAGAAACCATCATAAAATGCCTTAACAAGCAATTGCAAACACACTAGAAACATGAAAAAAGAGAAACTCTCAGCAAAGAAATAGAAGATATAAAGAAGAACCAAATGGAAATTTTAGAACTAAAAAATATAATAACCAAAATAAAAACTCAGCAGATGTGCTCAGCAGCAGAACAGAGTGGGACAGAAGAATCTGTGAACTGGAAGATAGAACAATAGAGATCCTAATCTGAACAACTTTGGTCTGAGAAAATAGACCAAAAATAAAAGTAAACAAATTCTCAGGAACCTGTAGGACTATAACAAAAGATCTAATATTCATGTCGTCATCTAAGAAGGAGAGAAGAGCATGTGGGATGGGATATACTGTGGTGACCATCTTTGGAAAATATAATTGGCCTTATCCATGTTGATGCATGGAACTATAGCTTTTTATTTCACTACAATATTCCATTGTATGATTGAGCCCCAATTTATTCATTTTACTATCGTGGGCATTTGGGTTGTTTCTTTTGTTTTTTCCTTTGCTATTATAAACAGTGCTCTATGAATATTCTGGTCATGTCTTCAGAAGTAGAATTGCTGGGTCATCAGGTATGTGAATGTTCACCTTCACCAAATAATGCAAACTTGTTCTTCAAAGTGAGTGTACTAGTTTCTAGTCCCACAGCACTTTAATAGTTACATTTCACCAGGATTTTGTCAATCTTTTCATTTTTTTCCCCACATCAGTGGGCATAAAATGGTAATTTATGATTTTATTTGCATTTCCTTTTTTATTTACAAGGTTGAGTATATTTTCATAAATTTAATGGGCCATTTGTGTTTTCTCTTCTGTGAAATGCCTGCTCATATTTTTGAAAAATGTTCTATTGGATTGATTGTCTTCCTAATTGATTTATAGGATCTGACTACCAAATTTTAAAAAATTTTATGTGTGTAAAATTTTTGTTAGGATTCAGTTCGAATAGCAATAAAGCCATAAATCAATTGGGAAGAAATAACAACTTTATAGTATTGAAACTTTCTATCAGTGAACATGGTGATGCTCTCCATTTGGTTTTCTTACTGTCTTCCAATAAGGTGCTATAATTTTCCACATAAAGGTTTTGCACATCTTTTGTCAGATTTATTTTCTTTCTTTCTTTTTTTTTTTAAAGATTTTATTTATTTGACAGAGAGAGACACAGCAAGAGAGGGTACACAAGCTGGGGGAGTGGGAGACGGAGAAGCAGGCTTCCCACTGAGCAGGGAGCCCAATGTGGGGCTCGATCCCAGGACCCTGGGATCCATGCCCTGAGCCGAAGGCAGACGCTCAATGACTGAGCCACCCAGGCGTCCCTGTTAGATTTATTTTCAACTACCTTATATTTTTCATTGCTATTGTAAATTTTTAACTGCATTTTCTAACTTTATTGATGATGTTTATAAATTCATTAGACTTCTATTTATTAGACATTGAATTTATATCTTCTCTCAGGTTCTGGATTGCCTTTTCATTTTGTAGAGTGTCTTGAAGATCACTGGTTTTAAGCATTTTGATTATGATGTCCCTTGGTATAATTTTCTTCATGTTTTTTCTATTTGGGGTTCACTGAGGTTTTTTGCAATTATTGGTAATTTTCATAAATTTGGGAGTTTCATGCTGTCATTATTTCTCCAAACCATATGCTGTGTCTCCCTCTCTCTTCTCTTCTTCTGGAAACTCAATTACATGTATATTGGGTCTTCTATCTTTTTTCTGTCTTAATTTTGAATAGTTTCTACTACTATGTTTTCAAATTCACTAATCATTCTTCATTGTCTAGTCTGCTGCTAATTCTATCAAGTATATTTTTAATCTCACATATTCTATTTTTCTTATCCAGTAATTAAATTTGGGTTTTTGGAAATAGATTTCATGTCTCCTACTATGCTCAGGCTTTGTCTACTTTCTGGAAGATATGGAATATATTTATAATTGTTGTTTTAATGTTCTTGTCTACTAATTCTATCATCTGTGTGGTTTCTGGGTCTGTCTCTACTGACTTCTTTTTCTCATTATGGGTCATATTTTCCTACTTCTTCATATACTTGGTAATTTTTTTTCTTGAGAGTATGTCAAGTTTATTAGCTTGTTAGCAAGGTGACCAAAGTATGCTGCTTCAGAGAGGGTGTGAGAAGGAGGGGTGAAATAGTATGGATACAGATGCTTGCCTAAGCAGAACATTGCATATACAGGAAAGGGGGCAACTCTCTTGGCAAGATCGTAGCAACATTAAATCTATATCATTTTATCAGTTGTCACGGAAAACCGTCTGTGTCAGGTGGCCTTAGGTGCCTGTCATCAGTAGCAGAAGACATAACGGAGACACATTGTGTGTGAATTGGAACCACAAGGCTCATCCCCCCAGGAGTGTCTCACGGGCGGATTAGCAGAAGGCAGGAAGCTGTGTCACCTCAGACCAGCAGCTGGCCTCTGCTACAGGAGGGAATTGGAAACAGGTGCTAACCCCACTGCTTTTTCTCAGCCTCAGAGAGGCAACACACTGCAGGTTACCTACCCCTTAGTTCGTGGACAAGCAGGTGTTTCTGTGCAATTTCATTTCTTAGCGGGAATTCTTAGCGGTGCGTCCATCAGCACCTGCGCATTTGTCAGGCCTCTGACCCACCTCTGCAGCCACTTCTGCCGGCTTCACCTCTACGTGGCTCTCTCGCTGGCACCCCTCTGTGCTCCATTATCACTTTCAGGATGACGGCATTAACTCCTGCTCCGGGTCTGTCTCCAGCCCAGATTCACTGTTTCTCCTGGCGTGTCCTTACCGCGTTCTCCGCGGCATATGGTTCCTTGGCGCCAGACCCCTTGCTTTTCCTTGCGTGGTCCCATCTGCCTGCCCTTAGGCCCGGCTCGGACGTAAGCCTCTTTGGGGGTCGGGGGTGTCTGTGGATTCCTGGGCGGGCTCCTCTCGAGTGCTGTGCCAGTGTCACCTTCTCTGTGCCACCCCCAGACACACTTTGTGTCACCCTTGTTACAAGTTAGAATGCTGGGGACCCGTAGCGGGGCAGGCTCTGTGGCACAGTACCTGCCCATTTTTTATTTAGTAGTTGGACAAGGGCAGAGGGAGAAAAGCTTTTACTATATTACATGACCAGCTTCTCTTTTGAACTCGTCAGGATAGTAGGATTTGATGAGCATGTGTGGGATGTTTTATTACTATTCCTAAGGATGCCTTTTCTGTTGGCAATAATACCATTGGACGAACCTTGATGGGCTCTGCCTTTTTCTTGTTCAGGCCTACTATTTCTTCTCTTACTACATGAGCCCCTCTCTCTCCTTTTCTCCCTCTATCCATCCCTTCCTTTCTCCTTCCCTTTTTTTTCTATTTCTGCTGCTACTCCTTAGTTCAGGTCCCTTCTGCTCACAGCTTCTGACTGGTGGCCCGTGCACTCCAGCTTGCCTGCTGAATTTCTGATGACCTTTCTAGAGTATCATTGCTAGTGATGTCTGCAGTATGGCCTTGCTGTGACCATGCCATGGGATTTCTCAGTGCGTTCCAGCCTGACTTCTGTTCCTGCCAGCCTGTCTCCTCCCATTCTCCACAGGAGCCAGGCTCTTTCTCTACTTCTCACCATTACTAAGTTGTCCTTCTAGATCTGCCCACACAAAAGTCTTCTATGAACCCCACAGTGCCTGTGGTCAAACATGGTAGTCCCCAGGGTTCTCCAGGTTGTTCTTCCTCTTCCTCTTCCTCTTCGTTTTTGTTTTTTGTTTTTTATAGGGCCGCCTGGGTGGCTCAGTCATTAAAGGTCTGCCTTTGGCTCAGTCATGATCCCAGGGTCCTGGGATTGAGCCCCACATCAGGCTCTCTGCTCAGCGGGAAGCCTGCTTCACCCTCTCCCACTCCCCCTGCTTGTGTTACCTCTCTCATTATAGCTCTCTGTCAAATAAATAAATAAAATCTTAAAAAAATATATTTATTTTAGAGAAAGGAGGGGAGGGGCAGAGGGAAAGGGAGAGAATCTCTAGCAAGCTTCCTACTGAGCAAGGAGCCCCACACTCTGCTCATATCATGACCCTGAGATCATGACCTGAGCCCAAATCAAGAGTTGGATGCTTAATGGATTCAGCCACCCAAGTGCCCCGCCCCTCTTCTTTTTTAAAAATTGTGGTAAAATACACATAATATTTACCAACTTCATCATTTTTAAGTGTACAGTTCAGCGATATTCAATACATCCACATTGTGCAGCCATCACCCCCACAATTCTTTCCATCTTGTAAAACTGGAAGTCTGTATCCATTAACCAGTAACAACCCATTCTCCCCTCTCCCCAGACCCTGGCAACCACCATCCTACTTTCTGTCTTTATGATTTTCATGACACTCAGTTCATCATACCAGTGGAATCATACAGTATTTATTCTTTTGTGACTGGCTTGCTTCACTTAGCATAATATCCTTGAGGCTCATACTTGTAGCATGTGTCAGAATTTCCTTCCTTTTTAAGGCTGAATAATATTTCATAGTATTTATATACCACCTTTTGTTGGTCCATCCATCTGTTGATGGACACTTGGGTTACTTCCATGTTTCACCTATTATAAATAATGCTGCTTGAACATGGGGCTCAGATACCTCTTTGAGACCCTACTTTCAATTCTTTTGGGTATATACAGAGCAGAGTTGCTGGACCATATGGTAATTCTATTTTTAATTTTTTCAGGAACCATACTGCTTTCCACAGGAGCTGTACCATTTTCCATTCCCATCAACAGTGCATGAAGGGGGGGCGCCTGGGTGGCTCAGATGGTTGAGCATCTGCCTTTGGCTCAGGTCATGATCCCGGGGTCCTGAGATTGAGCCCCACATCGGGCTCCTGGCTCAGCGGGGAGTCTGCTTCTCCCTCTGCCTCTCTCCCTGCTCATGCTCTCTCTCTCTCTCTATCTCTGTGTCTCAAATGAATAAATAAAATCTTAAACAAACAAACAAACAAACAAAAAACAGTGCACGAAGGTTCCAATTTCTCCACAGCTTTGCCAACACTTATTTTCTGGGTTTTTGATAGTAGCTATCCTAATGGGTGTGAGGTGATATCTCCATGTAGTTTCAGTTTGCGTTTCCCTGATGATCAGTGACGTTGAACATCTTTCCATGTACTTGGTCAATCATATATGTTCCTTGGAGCAATGTCTATTCAAGTTCTTTGCCCATTTTTTAATTTGGTTCTTCCTAGTTGTTGTTGAGTTTCGGGAGTTCTCTATATATTTTGGATATTAATCCCTGTTTGGGTATATGATCTGCAACTATTTTCTCCTGTTCTGTGAGCTGACCTTTTACTGTGTGGATATCTTTTAATGCATAAAATCTTTTAATTTTCATGAAGTCCAATTCATCTATTTTTTTCTTTTCTTGCCTTTTGTGTCATATCTAAGAAATCATTGCTAAATCCAATGTCATGAAGCTTCTGTCCTAGGATCTCTTCTGAGTTTGACTGTTTTAGGTCTTATGTTAAGGTCCTTTCTTGATCCATTTTGAATTATTTTTTGTATACAGTGTCAAATAAGGGTCCATCTTCATTCTTTGGCGTATGGATACCCAATTTTTCCAGCACCACTTATTGAAAAGACTATCCTTTTTCCCATTGAATGGTCTTGGTACCCTTGTCAAAAATCATTTGACCCCATGTGTGAGGGTTTATTTCTGGGCTCTCTCTTCTATTCATTGATCTATATCTCTTTATGCCATTAACCACAGTGCTTTGATTACTGTAGCTTTGTAGTAAGTTTTGAAATCAGGAAACATGAGTCCTCCAGTTTTGATCTTCTTTTTCAAGATTATTTTGCTTATTTGGGGTCCCTTAGAATTCCCCTTATTTGGGGAATTTTAGGATGAGTTTCCCTATTTCTGCCAAAAAAAGAGATTGAAATTTTGATAGAATTGCACTGACTCTGTAGATCACTTTTGACATTTTAATAGTATTAACTCTTCCAATTCGTGAACGTGGGATATGTTTCCAAGTACTTGACTTCTTTAATTTCTTTTGGCATTGTTTTGTAGTTTTCACTGTACAAGTCTTTCACCTCCTTGATTAGGCTAATTTTTTTTAAAGATTTATTTATTTATTTGACAGAGAGAGACACACACAGTGAGAGAGGGAACACAGCAGTGGGAGTGGGAGAGGGAGAAGCAGGCTTCCCGTGGAGCAGGGGGCCTGATACAGGGCTCGATCCCAGGACCGTGGGATCACGACCTGAGCCAAAGGCAGACGCCCAACGACTGAGCCACCCAGGCGCCCTGATTAGGCTAATTCTTAACATTTTAATGCTTTTAATGGTATTGTAAATGGAACTGTTTTTATAATTTCATTTTCAGATTGTGCATTATTTGTGTATAGAAATGCAACTGATTTTTGTGTGCTGACTGTATCCTGCTACTTTGCTGGATTCATTTGTTTTAACAGTTTATTTTTGTGGAATTTTAGGGTTTTCAAAATAAAAGATTATATTATCTATAGAATCTGTAGACAAAGATCGTTGTAATTCTTCCTTTCTGATTTAGATGCCATTTATTTATTTTTCTTGTTTAATCGCTCTGGGTAGAACTCCAGTATTTTTTTCTTAAAGATTTTTAAAAAAATTTAGTTATTTAAGAGAGAGAGAGAGAGACCACATGCATGGGTGCGTGCACGCACGAGTTAACAAGTGGTGGGGAAGGGCAGTGGGAGAGGGATAAGCAGACTCCCTGCTGAGGAGAGAGCCCAGTGTGGGGGCTCGATCCCAGGACCCCAGGATCATGACCTGAGCTGAAAGCAGACGCTTAACTAACTGAGCCACCCAGGTGCCCCACCTTGCTTTGTTTCTGATCTTAGAGGAAATGCTTTCAGTCTTTCACCATTGAATATGATGTTCACTGTGGCTTTTTCATACATGGCTTTTATTATGTAAATATACTTTCCTTTTATTCCTAGTTTGTTGAGGGATTTTATCATGAAAGGGTGTTGAATTTTCTCAAATACTTCTTTTCATCAATCGAGATTATCATGTGGGTTTTTCTTCTTCATTCTGTTAATGTGGAGTATCACACTGATTGATTTTTGTATGTTGTATCATCCTTACATTCCAGGAATAAATCCCACTTGATCTTGTGTATAATCCTTTTAATATGCTGCTGAATTCTGTTTGCTAATATTTTGTTGAGGATTTTTCATCAATATTCATAAGGGATATTGGTCTGTAGCTATCTGCTCTTGTAGTGTCTTTGTGTGGTGTTAGTATCAGGGTTATGCTGGTCTTATAAATGAGTTAGGAAGTGTTTCCTACTCTGTAATTTTTGGGAAAAATCTGAGAAGGATTGGTATTAGTTCTTCTTTTAATATTTCATAGAATTAACCAGTGAAAGCATCAGGTCCAGGGCTTTTCTTTGTTGGAAGATTTTTGATTCCTGATTCAATCTTCTTATTAGTCCTAGGTCTATTCAGATTTTCTTTCTTTTTTTTTTTTTTAAGATTTTATTCATTTATTTGACAGAGACACAGTGAGAGAGGGAACACAAGCAGGGGGAGTGAGAAAGGGAGAAGCAGTCTTCCCACTGAGCAGGGAGCCCGATGCTGGGCTCGATCCCAGGACCCTGGGATCATGACCTGAGCCAAAGGCAGGCCCTTAATGACTGAGCCACCGAGGTGCCCCTGGATTTTCTTTTTTTTTATGATTTGGTCTTGGTAGGTTTTTTGTGTCTAGAATTTTTCCATTTCACCTAGGTTATCCAACTTGTTGGTGTATGATAATCATAGTACTCTCTTATAATCCTTTATATTTCTGTAGAATTGTTAAGAATGTCCCCACTTCCATTTTTTATTTTAATTAATTTGAGTGTTCTTTTTTTCTTAGTCTATTTAGCTAAAAGTTTGTCAGTTTTGTTTTTATCGAAGAACTAACTTTTGGTTTCATTGTTTTTCTCTTCTCTATTTTGTTTACTTTGGATTTAATCTTTTTTTTTAAAGATTTTTGTTTATTTGGGTGCCTAGGTGGCTCAATTGGTTAAGCATCTGCCTTTGGCTCAGGTCATGATCCCAGGGTCCTAGAATCGAGCCCCGCATAGGGCTCCCTGCTCAGTGGGGAGCCCACTTCTCCCTCTCCCTGCCCCCCTTTTTAAAAAAGATTTTATTTATTTATCTGAGAGTGAGAGAGAGCACATGCACAAGCAGGGGAGGAGCAGAGGGAGAGGGAGATGCAGACTATATATATATATGTGTGTATACACTGTCCTTCTTTATCTTTTATAACCTGCTTTTTTAAAAAAACATTTTAGCTATTTTAGTGAGAGAGCGAGAAAGTGAGAGGAGGGGCCACAGGAGAGGGAGAGAAGCAGATTCCCCACTGAGTGGGGAGTCTGACATGGGCTTGATCCCATGAGCCTGAAATCATGAGCTGAGCTGAAATCAAGATCAGGGTGCTCAACCAACTGAGCCCACCCAGGTGCCCCTCTTATAACCTGTTTTTGATTTAAAGTCTATTTTAGTTAATAGTTTTTTTATTTAAAGTCTGATATCAGTATAGCCATCCCTATTCTTTTTTGGTTACTATTTTCATGGAACATCTTTTTTTATCCTTTTGATATCAACCTGCTGTGTCTTTGGATATCAGGTGAGTCTCTTACAGAAAGCACATAATTGGATCATGTGTTTTTATCCATTTTTCTAATCTCTGTCTTTTGTTTGAAGAGTTTAATCCATTTGCATTTAGAGTAATTACTGATAAGTAGGGACTTACTTCTGTCATTGTGCTATTTGTTTTCTACATGACTTATAGCCTTTTTGTCACTCATTTCTTGCTAACTTACTATCTTCTTTTGTGTTTATTTGGAGGGGTTTTTTTTGTAGTGAAGTATCTAAATTCCTTTCTCATTTCCTTTTGTGTGTATTCTATGGCTATTTTCTTTGTGCTTACCATGGGAATTATACCTAGCATCTTACAGTTGTAACACTCTAATTTGAATTTATACTGACATACAAAAACTCTCTCTATATACAGGTCCTTACCCATTTCTTTCAGTTGTTGATATCACACAATTATATCTTTATACATTGTATATCCCCAAACATAAGTTAATAGTTCTTTAAAATGCATTAGTGTTAGGGTGCTTGGGTAGTTCAGTCGGTTAAGTGAATTTGGCTCAGGTCATGATCTCAGGGTCCTGAGATTGAGTCCCATGTCCGGCTCTACACTCAATGGGGAGTCTGCTTGTCCCTCTTCCTCTGCCCCTGCTCATTCCTTCTCTTAATAAATACATACATACATACATACATACATACATACATACTTACGTGTTAATTGTGTAGACAACAAGATTTGGAGTTAAAAACCAAAGTTACATTAATACTAGCTTTTACTCTAATAATTTTGTTTAAACATACCAGTCTCTTAAATCATGTAGAAAATGAAAGGTGCAGCCATAAGCCATTGTTACAATAACACTAGCTTTTTTTTTTTTGCATTTATTCTGCAGAATTTACTCCCGGACCATAAGTTTTTGTTTCTTCAGTTTCTTCTGGGATATCTTTTTCTTCTGTGCAACCTCCTCTTCTGGTTTAGGAACAATCTGCTCTTTTTCAGTAAGGATCATCTCAAAGTGGCAGGGAGAGCTCATGTATGGGTTAATCCAACCATGAGCCTTGTACATTCTATGCTGCATCTTGGAAGCTTTGTTCACCTGGATGTGCTCAATGACCAGAGAATCAACATCCAAACCCTTAAGTTCAGCATTACTCTCTGCATTTTTAAGCATGTGCAGTAAAAATTCATCACTCTTCTTGGGCCACTGACCCTGTGTCCAGCCCCACTGTTTGGCCTGGGCACACCTACAGACTCCACCATTGTAGTGACAGAATGGCACACAGTGCTTCTGTAAAGTGATGTCTTTCAGGTACTTGGTGGCTTTTCGGATATGCATACCCTTGATGGCCTGGGCAGTTTCTCGTGTGTTCTTAAAGTGAACACAAAGATTTGAAACTCTTGATTTACATGATTTCGTAGGGTTTTCTGGGTCAAGTGAATAGCGAACCATTTTCAGAGGTCACCTCAGGCTACTTAGGGGAAGAGAACACTAGCTTTTATAATTGCCCATTTACCTTTATTGAGATCTTTATTTCTCTAATGGCTTTGAGTTTAATGTCCTTTCATTTCACCTTGTAGGATTACCTTAAACATTTTTTGCAGGACAGGTCTAGTGGTCACAAACTTCTTCAGCCTTTTTTAAGATCTGAGAATGTCTTAATTTCAGCTTTCTTGGAGTTTGTTGAGCTTCTTGGATGTTTATATTCATATCTTTCATCAAATTTGGGAAGTTTTCAGCCATTATTTCTTTAAATATTCTCTGTTCCCTTTTCTCTTTATGGTATTCTGGTATTCTCACAAATTACATATTGGTCTGACTGATGATGTCCTGCAGGTCTCTTAGGCTCTGTTCACCTTTTTTCAATCTTTTTTCTTTATGTTCCTTAAATTCAAAAATTTCCATTATCCTGTCTTCAAGTTCACTGATTCTTTCTTTTGCCTGCTCGATCCATTTTTTAATTCCTCTAGTGAATTTTTCATTTTGGTTATTGTACTTTATAGCTTCAAAATTTCTTTTTGGTTCATTTTTAGGTTTCCTGTCCCTTTATTGATATTTCCACTTTGTTCACATATCATTTTCTTGACTTTCTTGACATCTTCCTTTATTTCTTTTGAGCATCTTTAATAAAATTGATTTAAGGGCACCTGGGTGGCTCAGTCGGTTAAGCTTCTGCCTTTGGCTCAGGTCATGACCCCAGAATCCTGGGATCGAGCCCCACGTCTGGCTCTCTGCTCAGTGGGGGGCCTGCTTCTCCCTCCCAAACTGCCTGCTGCTCCCCCTGATTGTGCTCTCTCTCTCTCTCTGTGTGTGTTAAATAAATAAATAAATATATATATAAATAAGTAAATAAATAGGACCATTATGTCCTTTTCAGGGATAGTTTCTGTGGGTATTTTTGCTTTTGCTTTTGTTTTTTGTTTGTTTGTTTTGCCTTTGAATGCTCCATACTTTCCTATTTTTCTTTTGTGTTTTTATATACCTTGTCATTTTTGGCTGGACACTGGACATTTTAATCTACTAATGTGGTAACTCTGGAAATCTGATTCTCCCCTTTCCCCAGGGTTTGCTATTCTTTGGTTATTATTTATTTATTTATTTATTTATATTGTTGTATGCTGTCCCTGTGCTGAGGGTCAGCCTGAGGTGTAAACTTAAGGTTTCTTAGGTCTTTTCTGAGCCTTTCTCTGGGCATGCATGGTTGCTTTCTTTAAAAAAAAAATTACATATATATTTCTTATATATTATATATTAAGATTTATTCATTTATTTTATTTTTTTTTTTAAGATTTATTTATTTGACAGAGAGAGACACAGAGGAGAGGGAACACAAGAAGAGGGAGTAGGAGAGGGAGAAGCAGACTTCCCACTGAGCAGGGAGCCCAATGCGGGGCTCGATTCCAGGATCCTGTGATCATGACGTGAGCAGAAGGCAGATGCTTAACAACTGAGCCACCCAGGCACCCCTTATTCATTTATTTTAGAAAGACAGAGACAGAGTGCAGAGAGGTGGGACAGAGGGAGAAAGAGAGGGAGAGAAAATATCAAGCAGACTCCATGCTGAGTGCAGAGCCTGATCCAGGGCTCAATCTCATGACCCTGAGCTCATGACCTGAGCCAAAATCAAGAGTCAGATGCTTAACCAACTGAAGCACCCAGGAGCCCCTATATTATTATTATTATTATTTTTTTTTTTTTAAATAGCTTACACACCCAGCATGGAGCTCAAAGTGGGGCTTGAGCCCACAACACTGAGATCAAGACCTGAGCTGAGATCAAGAGTCAGACACTTAACCAACTGAGCTACTCAGGCACCCCTGCATGGTTACTTGCTAATTTTCCCTCTATATGCAGTTGTTTTTGAATGTCCTGGTCTTTAATGTCTGGTTTTCAGAAGAGGAAAAACAAAAAATAAAGGAGGGAATAATAGTGTGCTAATCCTTTAAATTTCTTGGAAGTCACTTGAGCCAGAGGGGGAGGTGCAAATACAATGGCTGCCCTCCTGTCTGCACCTCGATGATAACAAGCGGCAATCAGCAATCAGAACAGAGATCCCTGACATTGGAGGACAGGGTCCTTTTTGTGTTCTCTAGCTCCTCCTTTAAGCTATGTGCTAGCTACTCCCAGGATATGTGTACAGCTGCTGCCATGTGGTTGGAGGTGGAGGATGGCTAGCTGCTACAGTGACAAGAGCTGAAATTGAAATTAACCACAATTTACTATCCAAGTCTTACCCTGGAAGCTGGAAGTCTTCAACAGACTTCAGAGCTCTAAAATAGTTCTATCAAACAGATTGTGCCAGTGCAATTATTGTCTAGATGAGTAGACAAATTCCTAGTGCTTCTTACTTTTCTTACATCTTCCCAGAATACTCCTCTATACCTGGCAATTTTTTATTGGATGTCAGACGTTGTTATTTTAAGTTGTTGGGTTCTGGAGTTTTTTTGTGTTCTTTTCATTTTGAGCTTTGATCTTGGAAGCAGTTAAGTTACTTGGAAACAATCTTGACTCTTGAGACTTACTTGTAGGCTTTTTTACCTGTGTGCAGAATAGTCTCTAATCTAGAGCTCACTTGGCAATACTCTTCTGAGACCTCTGTGTGATGCCTGGTTTGTCAGGAGGACTTTCCAGTCTGCTGGTGGGAACATGAACTATTCCCATTCTGTGAGAATTGGGATATTCTCAGTAAAATTTGCAGTATTTTAAAATTTCACTCTGTAACATAAGAATTCCAGATGCTCTCCACTCTCCATTTTTCTTTTAGCCATTCTAATAGATGTGTAATGGAATCACATTGTGATTTAAATTTTCATTTCCCTAATGACTGATGATATTGAGCATTTAAAATGTGCTTAATGGGGTGCCTGGGTGGCTCAGTCAGTTAAGCGTCTGCCTTTGGCTCAGGTCATGAACCCCGGGTGCTGGGACTGAGTCCCTCATCGGGCTCCCTGCTCAGCAGAGAGCCTGCTTCTCTCTCTCCCTCTGCTGCTCCTCCTGCTTGTGTGGTCTCTCTTTCTGTGTCAAATAAATAAATAAAATCTTAAAAAAATAAAATGAAATGAGCTTATTGCCATGCATATTGTCTCTGAGGAGGTTTCTGTTAAAATATTTTCCCAATTTTTAAAACTAGGTTTTTTTGGGGCTTATGATTGAGGATTTTATAAAGCAGTATCGAAGTATAATTTACATGACATAAAATTAACTCATTGTAAGTGTAAAGTTGTACAACTATCAGCACAATACAGTTTTAGGACATTTTTATCACCCCAAAAACTTCCCTTGTGCATATTTGCTCTCAATCTCTGCTCCCTCCCCAAAGCCCATGCAACTACTAATCTGTTTTATGTATTTATAGAGTTGTATTATTTGAATTTTATATAAATGAAATGAAACAATTTGTAATATTTTCTAATACAGATTTCTCCCACTTACTTTAATGTTTTTGAGATTCTTTGATGTTATAGCATCTACCAATAGTTAATTTCCTTTTTATTGCTGAATAATATTACGTTACAAGGATTTATCACATTTTGTTTATCCACTCACCAGTTGATGAACATTTGGATTGTGACCAGTTTTCAGTTATTATGAACAATGCTACTATGAATGTTCACATATAAGTCTTTGATTGAACATATGTTTTGATTTCTCTTGGGTAGATAACTAAGAGTGGTTTTGCTTGATTGTATAGTAAGTACATGTTTAACTTTCTAAGAAACTTTCTTCAGTGAAATATTTATTTAACTTTTTGCCCCCCCCCCTTTTTTTTAATAAGCATCACGCTGGGCACCAATGTGGGGCTTGAACTCACAACCCTGAGATCAAGACCTGAGCTGGGGTCAAGAATCAGATGCTTAACCGACTGAGCCACCCAGGCACCCAAACCTTTTGCCCATTTTTATACTGGTTCATTATTGTTGAATTGTGGAGCTCTTTATGTGCTCTGGATTCAAGTCCCTTAGCAGATATATGATTTGCAAGTAATTTCTCCCGTTCTCTGGTTTATCTTTTCAATTTCTTGGTAGTATCCTTCGAGGCCAAGACTTTTAAAAAAATTGTTTTTAAGTAAGCTCTATGCCCAACATGGGGCTTGAACTCATGAACCCGAGATCAAGAATCACATGCTCTACTAACTGAGGTGCCTCCAAGAGTTTTTAATTTTGAAGTACTGTTTCTCTATTTCTTCTTTTGTTGCTTGTGCTTTTGCTTTTTCATCTAAAAAGGATTTGCCGGGGCACCTGGGTGGCTCAGTTGTTAAGCTTCTGCCTTTGGCTCAGGTCATGATCCCAGGGTCCTGCAATCGAGCCCCACATCGGGCTCTCTGCTCAGTGGGAAGCCTGCTTCTCCCCCTCCCTCTCCCCCTGCTTGTGTTCCCTCTCTCACTCTGTCTCTTTCTGTCAAATAAATAAATAAAATCTTTAAAAATAATAATAATAATAAAAATGATTTGCCTAAGCTAAGGTCATAAAAGTTTATGCTTATGTTTTCTTCTAAGGGTTTTATAGTTTTAGCTATTATAGCTAGGTATGCTAGCTCCATTTGGAGCTAGTTTTGTGTGTGATGTAAGGAAGGGATTAACTTCATTCTTTTGCATATAGATATCCAAATTGTCCTAGCATCATTTGTTGAAAAGACTCTTTTTCCTTGTTGAATTGTCTTGTCATCCATATTGAAAATTAATTGATTATAATGTAAGGGTTTATTTCTGGACTCTCAATTATATTCCATTGATTTATATGTCTGACCTTATGACAGTACTACACAGTCTTGGTTACTGTAGCTTTGTAGAAAGTTTTGAAATCAGGAATCGTGAGTTCTCCAACCTTGTTCTTTTTTTCTAGATTGTTTTGGCTATTGTGGATTTCTTGAATTTCTATATGGATTTAAGAATCAGTTTTTCAGTTTCTGCAAACAAAAGATAGCTGGGAGTTTGATAGAGACTCCACTGAATCTGTAGATCAATTTGGAGATTATTGGCATCTCAACAATATTAAGTCTTTGAATCCATGAAGATGGGTTATCTTTCTATTTATTCATGTCTTTAATTTCTTTCAGTGATGTTTCTTTAATTTTTTCAATGATGGCTTGTAGTTTTCAGCATACATCTTACACTTCTCTTTTTTAAATTTTATTATGTTATGTTAGTCACCATTCATTACATCATTAGTTTTTGATGTAGTGTTCCATGATTCATTGTTTGCATATAACACCCAGTGCTCCATTCGATACATGCCCTCCTTAATACCCATCACCGGGCTAACCCATCCCCTCACCCCCCTCCCTTCTAAAACCCTCTGTTTGTTGCTCAGAGTCCATAGTCTCTCATGGTTCATCTCCCCCTCCGATTCCCCCCCTTCCTTTTTACCTTCCTACTATCTTCTTCCTTCTCCTCCTTCTCCTTCTCTTCTCCTCCTCCTCCTTTCTTCTTTTTACATATAATGTATTATTTGTTTCAGAGGTACAGGTCTGTGATTCATCAGTCTTACACAATTCACAGTGCTCACCATAGCACATACCCTCCCCAATGTCTATCACCCAGCCACCCCTTCCCTCCCACCCCCCACCACTCTAGCAACCCTCAGTTTGTTTCCTGAGATTAAGAATTCCTCATATCAGTGAGATCATATGATATATGTCTTTCTCTGATTGACTTATTTCGCTCTGCATAACACCCTCCAGTTCCATCCACGTCGTTGCAAATGGCAAGATTTTGTTCCTTTTGATGGATGCATAATATTCCGTTGTATATATACCATATCTTCTTTATCCATTCATCTGTTGATGGACATATAGGCTCTTTCCACAATAGCCAAACTATGGAAAGAGCGAAGATATCCATTGTGGACATTGCTGCTATAAACATAGGGGTGCACATACCCCTTCGGATCCCTACATTGGTATCTTTGGGGTGAATAACCAGTAGGGCTATTGCTGGGTCATATGGTAGCTTATTTTCAACTTTTTGAGGAACCTCCATACTGTTTTCCAGAGTGGCTGCACCAGCTTGCATTCCCACCAAAAGTGTAGGAGGGTTCCGCTTTCTCCACATCCTCACCAACATCTGTTGTTTCCTGACTTGTTAATTTTAGCCATTCTGACTAGTGTGAGGGGGTATCTCACTGAGGTTTTGATTTGGGTTTCCCTTTTTCATGTGTCTGTTGGCCATTTGGATGTCTTCTTTGCAGAAATGTCAGCTCATGACTTCTGCCCATTTCTTGATTGGATTAGTTGTTCTTTGGGTGTTGAGTTTGATAAGTTCTTTATAGATTTTGGATACTAGCCCTTTATCTGACATGTCATTTACAAATATCTTCTCCCATTCTGTCGTTTGTCTTTTGGTTTTGTTGACTGTTTCCTTTGCTGTGCAAAAACTTTTTATCTTGATGAAGTCCCAATAGTTCATTTTTGCCCTTGCTTCCCTTGCCTTTGGTGATGTTTCTAGGAAGAAGTTGCTGTGGCAGAGGTCGAAGAGGTTGCTGCCTGTGTTCTCCTCAAGGATGTTGACAGATTCCTGTCTCACATTTAGGTCTTTCATCCATTTTGAGTCTATTTTTGTATGTGGTATAAGGAAATGGTCCAGTTTCATCCTTCTGCATGTGACTGTCCAATTTTCCCAACACCATTTGTTAAAGAGACTTGTCTTCTTTCCATTGGACATTCTTTCCAGCTTTGCCGAATATTAGTTGACCATAGAGCTGAGGGTCCATTTCTGGGCTCTCTATTCCATTGATCAATGTGTCTGTTTTTGTGCCAGTACCATACTGTCTTGATGATGACAACTTTGTAATAGAGCTTGAAGTCCGTAATTGTGATGTCACCAGTTTTGCTTTTCTTTTTTAACATTCCTCTGGCTATTCAAGGTCTTTTCTGGTTCCATACAAATTTTAGGATTATTTGCTCCATTTCTTTGAAAAAAGTTGATGGTATTTTGACAGGGATTGCATTAAATGTGTATATTGCTCTAGGTAGCATTGACATCTTCACAATATTTGTTCTTCCAATCCATGAGCATGGAACATTTTTCCATTTGTTTGTGTCTTCCTCAATTTCTTTCATGAGTATCCTATAGTTCTCTAAGTACAGATTCTTTTCCTCTTTGGTTAGATTTATTCCTAGGTATCTTATGGTTTTGGGTGCAATTGTAAATGGGATCGACTCCTTAATTTCTCTTTCTTCTGTCTTATTGTTGGTGTATAGGAATGCAACTGATTTCTGTGCATTGATTTTATATCCTGACACTTTACTGAATTCCTCTAAGAGTTCTAGCAGTTTTAGGGTGGAGCCTTTTGGGTTTTCCACATAAAGTATCATATCATCTGCAAAGAGTGAGAGTTTGACTTCTTTGCTGATTCGGATGCGTTTTATTTCTTTTTGTTGTCTGATTGCGGTGGCTAGGACTTCTAGTACTATGTTGAATACCAGTGGTGATAGTGGACATCCCTGCCATGTTCCTGGCCTTAGGGGAAAACTCTCAGTTCCTCCCCATTGCGAATGATATTTGCTGTGGGTTTTTCATAGATGGCTTTTATGATATTGAGGTATGTACCCTCTATCCCTACACTCTGAAGAGTTTTAATCAAGAAAGGATGCTGTACTTTGTCAAATGCTTTTTCTGCATCTATTGAGAGGATCATATGGTTCTTGTTCTTTCATTGACTAATGTATTGTATCACATTGATTGATATGTGGATGTTGAATGACACTTGTGGCCTAAGAATAAATCCCACTTGGTCATAGTGAATAATCCTCTTCATGTACTGTTGGATTCTATTGCTAGTATTTTGGTGAGAATTTTTGCATCCATGTTCATCGGGGATATTGGTCTGTAATTCTCCTTTTTGATGGGGTCTTTGATTTTGGGATCAAGGTAATGCTGGCCTCATAAAATGAGTTTGGAAGTTTTCCTTCCATTTCTATTTTTTGGAACAGTTTCAGAAGAATAGGTATTAATTCTTCTTTAAATGTTTGGTAGAATTCCCCTGGGAAGCCATCTGGCCCTGGGCTCTTGTTTTTTGGGAGATTTTTGATAACTGCTTCAATTTCCTTAGTGGTTATGAGTCTGTTCAGGTTTTCTATTTCTTCCTGGTTTGGTTTTGGTGGTTTATACATCTCTAGGAATGCATCCATTTCTTCCAGATTATCTAATTTGCTGGCGTATAGTTGCTCATGATATGTTCTTATAATTGTATTTCTTTGGTGTTGGTTGTGATCTCTCCTCTTTCATTCATGATTTTATTTATTTGGGTCATTTCTCTCTTCTTTTTGATAAGTTTGGCCAGGGGTTTATCAATCTTATTAATTCTTTCAAAGAATCAGCTCCTAGTTTTGTTATCTGTTCTACTGTTCTTTTGGTTTCTATTTCATTGATTTCTGCTCTGATCTTTATTATTTCTCTTTTCTTGCTGGGTTTAGGCTTTATTTGCTGTACTTTCTCAAGCTCCTTTAGGTGTAGGGTTAGGTTGTATATTTGAGACCTTTCTTGTTTCTTGAGAAAGGCTTGTATTGCTATATGCTTTCCTCTTAGGACCACCTTTGCTGCATCCCAAAGATTTTGAACAGTTGTGTTTTCATTTTCATTTGTTTCCATGAATTTTTAAAATTCTTCTTTAATTTCGTGGTTGACCCATTCATTCTTTAGTAGGATGCTCTTTAGCCTCCATGTATTGGAGTTCTTTCTGACTTTCCTCTTGTGATTGAGTTCTAGTTTCAAAGCACTGTGGTCCAAAAATATGCAGGGAATGATCCCAGTCTTTTGGTACTAGCTGAGACCTGATTTGTGACCTAGGATGTGATCTATTCTGGAGACTGTTCAATGGGCACTAGAGAAGAATGTGTATTCTGTTGCTTTGGGATGAAATGTTCTGAGAAGATCTGTGAAGTCCATTTGGTCCAGTGTGTCATTTAAAGCCTTTATTTATGGGGCACCTGGGTGACTCAGTCAGTTAAGCATCTGCCTTTGGCTCAGGTCATGATCCCAGGGTCCTGGGATCGAGCCCCACATCAGGCTCCCTGCTCTGCGGGGAGCCTGCTTTTCCCTCTCCCACTGCCCCTGCTTGTGCTCTTTCTCTCACTGTGTCTCTGGCAAATAAATAAATAAAATCTTAAAAAAAAATAAAGCCTTTATTTCTTTGTTGATCTTTTGCTTAGATGATCTGTCCATTTCAGTGAGGGGAGTGTTAAAGTCCCCTACTATTATTGTATTGTTTTCAATGTGTTTCTTTGATTTTGTTATTAACTGGCTTATATAATTGGCTGCTCCCACGTTAGGGGCATAGATATTTATAATTGTTAGATCTTCTTTTTGGATAGACCCTTTAAGTATGATATAGTGTCCTTCCTCATCTCCTATTATAGTCTTTTGTTTAAAATCTAATTTGTCCAGGGGCGCCTGGGTGGCTCAGTTGGTTAAGCGACTGCCTTCCGCTCAGGTCATGATCCTGGAGTCCTGGGATCGAGTCCCGAATCGGGCTTCCTGCTCAGCAGGGAGTCTGCTTCTCCCTCTGACCCTCCCCCCTCTCATGCTCTCTCTCTATCTCATTCTTTCTCTCAAATAAATAAATAAAATCTTAAAAAAAATAAAATCTAATTTGTCTGATATAAGGATTGCCACCCCAGCTTTCTTTTGATGTCCATTAGCATGGTAAATGGTTTTCCACCCCCTCACTTTCAATCTGGGGGTGTCTTTGGGTCTAAAATGAGTCTCTTGCAGGCAGCATATGGATAGGTCTTGTTTTTTTATCCAATTTGATACCCTGTGTCTTTTGATTGGGGCATTTAGCCCATTTACATTCAGGATAACTATTGAAAGATACGAATTTAGTGCCATTGTATTGCCTGTAAGGTGACTGTTACTGTATATTGTCTCTTCCTTTCTGGTCTATGTTAATTTTAGTCTCTCTCTTTGCTTAGAGGACCCCCTACAATATTTCTTGTAGGACTGGTTTGGTGTTTGCAAATTCTTTAAGTTTTTGTTTGTCCTGGAAACTGTTTATCTCTCCTTCTATTTTCAATGACAGCCTAGCTGGATATAGTATTCTTGGCTGCATATTTTTCTCATTTAGTGCTCTGAAGATATCATGCCAGTCCTTTCTGGCCTGCCAGGTCTCTGTGGATAGGTCTGTTGTCAATCTAATGTTTCTACCATTGTAGGTTACAGATCTCTTCTCCTGAGCTGCTTTCAGGATTTTCTCTTTGTCTCTGAGACTCATAAGTTTTCCTACTGGATGTTGGGGTGTTGACCTATTTTTACTGATTTTGGGGGGGGTTCTGTGCCTCCTGGATTTTGATGCCTGTTTCCTTCCCCAAATTAGGGAAGTTGTCTCCTATAATTTGCTCCAATATACCTTCTGCCCCTCTCTCTCTTTCTTCTTCTTCTGGGATCCCAATTATTCTAATATTGTTTCATCTTATAGTATTACTTATCTCTCGAATTTTGCCCCCATGATCCAGTAGTTGTTTATCTCTTTTTCTTAGCTTCTTTTATTATTATTGCTATTATTTTAAGATTTTATTTATTTATTTGACAGAGAGAGAGAGACAGCAAGAGAGGGAACACAAGCAGGGGGATTGGGAGAGGGAGAAGCAGGCTTCCCGCCAAGCAGGGAGCCCGACGCGGGGCTCGATCCCAGGACCCTGGGATCATGACCTGAGCTGAAGGCAGGCACTCAATGACTGAGCTACCCAGGCACCCCTCTCAGCTTCTTTATTCTCCATCATTTGGTCTTCTGCATCACTAATTCTCTCTTCTGCCTCATTTATCCTAGCAGTTAGAGCCTTCATTTTTGATTGCACCTCATTAATAGCCTTTTTTATTTTGACTTGGTTAGATTTTAGTTCTTTTATTTCTCCAGAAAGGGTTTCTCTAGTATCTTCCATGCTTTCTTCAAGCCCAGCTAGTATCTTTATAATCGTCATTCTGAACTCTAGTTCTGACATCTTACTAATGTCTGTATTGATTAGGTCCCTGGCAGTCGGTACTGCCTCTTGTTCTTTTTTTTGAGGTGTGTTTTTCCGTCTTGTCATTTTGTCCAGAGGAGAAGAGATGAATGAGAGAACAAAATGCTAACAGGGTAACAATGACCCCAGAAAAATATACACTAAACAAATCAGAAGAGAACTGTGGGGAAAAGAAAGGGAAAGAAAGAAAGAAAGAAAGAAAGAAAGAAAGAAAGAAAGAAAGAAAGAAAGAAAGAAAGAAAGAAAGAAAGAAAATATGATCAAATATGATCAGACTGGTGAATAGATCAGTGCCACACACTAGATTTTGGGTGTATTTTGGTCTGTTAGAAGACACTGCCTCCCAAAATTTTAAAGAAAGAAAAATTTGTATATGTACAAAAAATAAGGGTAAATACAATGAAGGGATGGAATATGACTGTAAAGATGAAAATTATAAAAGATTTTATAAAAGGAATTGATAAGAAGTTGATTGAAAAAAGAAAGAAGAGAAATTTAAAAAAAAAAGGGGGAGAGAATGTGATCAGGCAGAAGACTAGAACAAAGCCATACACCAGAGATTTAGGGTATATTTTGGTCTGTTAGAAGAAACTGTATCCCAGAATTTTAAGAGAGAACAACTTATATATATACAAAAAATAATGTTAACTACAATGAAGGGATAGAATATGACTCTAAAAATGAAAAATAAAAAAATTTTAAAAAAGTGATTGATAAGATGTTGGTTGAATAAGGGGAAAAGAAAAATTAAAAAATAGAGAAAAGAAATAAAAGAGAATTTTAAAAAATTAGCTTTGAAAGACTAAAGAATCATGGGAAAAAAAGCCATGAATTCTATGTGCAGTATTCCCCTAGCGCTGGAGTTCTGCCGTTCTCATTGATCGATAAACTTGGTCTTGGCTGGCTGTTTGTGGTGATCTTCTGGGGGAGGGGCCTGTTGCCATGGTTCCCAAATGTCTTTGCCAGAGGCGGAATTGCCCCGCCCTTGCTGGGTCCGGGCTAAGTAATCTGCTCAGGTTTGCTCTCGGGAGCTTTTGTTCCCTGCAAGCTTTCCATACAGCATTGGAGGATGAGAGTGAAAATGGCGGCCTCCTAATCTCCGCCCCCAGAGGAGCCGAGAACTCAGGGCCCCGCTCCTCAGTGCGCCCCCAGAGAAAAGCAGTCAGTCACTCCCGTGTCCCTGGTCTCCGGCCGCACTCTGTGCTCACCCGGCCTGTGACTGAGCGTTTCTATCTCTGGCACCCGACCCCGTGTGGAGTCTCCAAACCCAGCAGATCCCTGCGGTGCGCTCCCGCGCTGCTCCTCCCCGGGGAGGAAGGGGAGTCTCCCCGGCTCTGCCGCTTGTTGGGTCCCTGCTGGAGGAGCAGTGGCCCGAATGTCACCGATCACAGTTTATGGCAACCCGGAGCTGAGAGGCCACTCCTCGGCTCCGTCTCTGCAGCCGGCTTCCCCGCTCCGATACCTGGGAGCTCTGCCGCACTCAGGCACGCCTGGTCTTTCTGTGACCCCGAGGGTCCTGAGACCACACTGTCCCATGAGGGTTCCACCCCCCGCTTAGCCACTGGAGCGACATCCCTCAGCGGAGCCGACTTCTAAAAGTTCCGATTTTGTGCTCCGCGGCTCTAGCACTTGCCAGAAGCGGCTGACAAAGGCCCCCTCCCCCGCAGTCTATCCTCCCGAATATCGCCTCGGATTCACTTCTCCGCACGTCCTACCTTCCAGTAAGTGGTCGCTTCTCTGTTCAGAGAGTTGTTGCTACTCTCCTCTTCAATCTCCTGTTGAGTTCGTAGGTGTTCAGAATGGTTTGATCCCTATCCAGCTGAATTCCTGAGACCAGACGAAATCCAGGTCTCCTACTCCTCCGCCATCTTGCTCCTCCTCTGCATCTTACACTTCTTTTGTTAAATGTATTCCTAAATAATTTATTATTTTTATGCTATTGTATATGGGATTGTTTTCTTGATTTCATTTTTGGATTGGTCATTGCTTATGCAGTTGATATTTGTATATTGATTTTAAACTCTGTAAACTTGATGAATTTGGTTATTACTTGTATTTTTTTGTGTGTGTATGTGACTTCAATAAGATTTTCTATATACGAGATTATGTTATCTGAGAATGGAGATAAGTTTTTTTTTTTAAGATTTTATTTATTTATTTGACAGAGAGAGACACAGCAAGAGAGGGAACACAGCAGGCGGAGTGGGAGAGGGAGAAGCAGACTTCCCGCTGAGCAGGGAGCCCGATGCGGGGCTGGGATCATGACCTGAGCCGAAGGCAGATGCTTAACGACTGAGCCACCCAGGTGCCCTGGAGATAGGTTTATTTCTTACTTTCTAATATGATCTCTCTCTCTCTCTTTCTCTTTTCTGTTCTAGTTGTCCTGGCTATAATCTTCAACTCAATATTTGAATGGAAGTGGTGAAATTGAGCATCCTTGCCTTGTTCCTGATCTTAGGGGAAAAGCTTTCAGTCTTTCAGTACTAAGTATGGGTATTTCATACATGTCCTACATCAGAATGAAGGAATTCCCTTCTATTCCTAGTTTTCTAAATATTTCTTTCATGAAAGGGTTTGGATTTTGTCAAATGCTTTTTCTGCATCATTGAGATAATCATATGGTTTTCATCTTTTAGTCTATTAATATAGTGTATTACATTGATTGATTTTCATATGTTGAGCCAACCTTGCATTCTTGGGGAAAATGTCACTTGGTCATGGTGTAAAATCTTTTTCGGATGTTGCTGGATTCAGTTTGATAGAATTTTGTTGAATTTTTTACATCTATATTTATGAGAGATATTGGTCTATAGTGGTTTGTTTTCTTGTGATGTCTTTTTCTAGTTCTGGTATCAGGGTAATAGTGGCCTCATAGAATGAATTATGAAGTTTTCCTTCCTTCTCTAATTTTTCAAGGAGTTTATGGAGAATTGATGTTAATTCTTCTTCAAACATCTGATAGAATTTACCAATGGAGTCATCTGCATCAGCTTTTCTTTGTGGGAATTTTTAAAAATTATATATATTGATCTTGCATACTGTGACCCTGTTAAACGTGCTTATTAGTTCTGCTAATTTGTAGAGTACATTCCTTAGAATTATCTGCATATGGTATCATGTCCTCTCTGATTAAAGACAGTTTTACTTCTTACTTTCCAATCTACATGCCTTTAATTTTTTTTCTCCTCTTGTTGTACTGGCTGAAACCTCCAATAAAATGTTGAATAGAAATGCAGGAGAGAGATGGGGCACCTGGCTGGCTCTATCAGAATAACATGTAACTCTTGATCTTGGGGTGGTGAGTTTGAGCCCCACATGTAGAGATTACTTAAATAAATGAAACTTAAAAAAAAAATAAGTGCAGGAGAGAGACTCCTTTCCTTATTCCTGATCTTGGTGGTGGCGGTGATGGGGGCGGAACATTCAGTTTGCACTATTAAGTTAGTTGTAAGCTTGTGATGTCCCCTCTTTTATTGCTGATATTGGTAATTTGTGTATTCTTTCCTTTGTTCTTGGTCAGCCTTAGCAATTTTGCTGATCATTTTAAAGAACCAGCTTTTGGTTTCACTGGTTTTCTGTATTTATTTTTCTATTTCATAGATTTCTGCCTTTATTTTTATTATTCACGCCCCCTTCTTACTTTGTGCTTGATTCACTTTTTTTTAAAACTCTTTGAGGCAAGAGCTTACATTATCAATATCTGATTTTTCTCCCAATCTAAGTATTTAAAATTATAAATTTCTCTCTAAGCATTGCTTTAATGATACCCTATACATATTGATGTGCTGTGTTTGAATTCAATTTATTCTTTAATTTGCGTTTTAATCTCTTTTTTGACTCATGGGTTATTAAATGCCTGGTTTATTTCCAAATACTTAAAGATTTCACAATTGGCTTCTCTTTTTGATTTCTAATTTGATTCTGTTGCATATGGAGAACATACTTTGTATGATCTCAATTTTTAAAAATTTACTGAGTCTTATTTTATGACCTAGTATATTGTCTCTCCTAAAGAATGTTACATGCTTGCTTGAAAATAATGTGTTGTTCCAGTTATTGATTTGAGTTTTATATAGAAGTTAGATCAAGTTGTTTGATAGTGTTGCTCAAGTCTTCTACATCCTTAATATTTTTTTTTAATTTTTTACATCCTTAATATTTTGTAATTATGTGTTCTATCAGTTACTGAGAGAGGCTTACTGAAATGTACCTACTACTATAATAATTGAATTGTCTATTTCTCCTTTCTGTCAGTTTTTGCTTCCTAAATGTTGGGACCCTGTTATTTTTTATTTTTTTTAAAGATTTTATTTATTTATTCATGAGAGACAGAGACAGAGAGAAGCAGAGGGAGAAGCGGGCTCCCAAGGAGCAGGGAGCCCGATGTGGGACTTGATCCCAGAACCCTGGGATCATGACCTGAGCCGAAGGCAGATGCCTAACCATCTGAGCCACCCAGGCGCCCTGGGACCCTGTTATTAAGTGCATATGTATTTATTTATAATTGTTCCTGATGTAGTGATTCTTTTATCATTGTGTAGTATCTCCTTGTCTGTAGTAATGTTTCTTGTCTTAAAGTCTGATTTTGTTTGATATTAATATAAATACTCCCACTCTTTTATGGTTACTGTTGATATATCTTTTTCCATCCTTTTTACTTTCAACCTAGTTATGTCTTTGAATTAAAAATGTGCCCCTTTTAGATGGCATATAGTTGGATCCATTCTAACAATCTCTATATTTTCTTTGGAGTGTTTAGAGCATTCACATTTAATATAAGTATTGGTGTGATTTGATTTATGTCAATCCATTTTGTTATTTTCTTATGTCTCATGTCTTTTTTTGTTCTTCTGTTCTTCCTTCATTGCCTTCATTTGTATTAAACAAATATTTTTAATGTACTTTCTTAATTCCTCTGTTGATTTTTTAAACCATATTTTTAAAAAGCTATTTTCTTAGTAGTTGCTTAAGGATTAAAAATCTTAATTTATCACTATCTACTTTTATGTTCACTTAATTCTGGTAAAATATAGCAACTTTCCTCTAATACAACTCCATTTCATCTCCCCTCTTTGGGGGATATATATAATATGTATATTATATATATTTAATAGTAAATTGTATATAAACATATAAACTATATATAAACTTATAAATTGTATCTATAAATATATAAAATAAAGTTAACAATACAATGTTATAATTATTGTTTTATACAATTTTATTCTTCTTAAGAAAATTAAATGAAGTGAGCTAGTCACAAAAAGACAAATACCATACGATGTCAGTTATATGAGTATAGAGTAGTCAAATTTATAGAGACAAAAAGTGGAATGGTGATTGCCAGCACTGGGAGGTAGGAAGATTGAGGAATTAGTGTTTGACGGGTACAGAGTTTCAATTTTCTTCTTTCTTTCTGTTCTTCAGATCGGACTATTTCTTTCTATCTGTTTTTAAGTCCACTGTTTCTTCTACTAACTCAGGTCTGCAGTTCAGACTTTACAGTGAATTTTTCTTTTTAGAAACTCAACTCTAGCTTTTTCAGGTTTTATTTTTATTTTATTTTTTTATAGATTTTATTTATTTATTTGACAGAGAGAGACACAGCGAGAGAGGGAACACAAGTAGGGGGAGTGGGAGAGGGAGAAGTAGGCTCCCAGATAAGCAGGGACTTGGTGAAGGACTTGGTCCCAGGACCCTGGGATCATGACCTGAGCCAAAGGCAGATGCTTAACAAATGAGCCACCCAGGTGCCTGCTTTTTAGGGTTTTAAAGTTTCTATTTTTCTATTGAGAGTTTCTGTTTGTTGGATTATTATTGGCATATTTTCCTTAAATTTTTGAACACACTTATAATAGCACCTTTGAAGTCTGTCTGATAAATCCAACATCCACACACAATCGGTTTGTTCCTACTGACCTTTTTACCCTGAGTGTGGATTACACTTCTTTATTCCTTTGTATATCTCATAATTTTTTATTGATAATTTATAGAAACTCTGGGTTATGATTTTATTTTTCCTAAAAGAGTTTTTTGTTTGTTTTGTTTTTGTTTTTTCTTTTGCTTTTGTTTGTAATTTGCCTGGACTTAAATTGCAGATTGTCTCCCCTGTGGTGTACCTGCACAGGCATCTCTGCTTATGGTGTTTTTCTCACCTTTCTTTCTTATTTTCATGCTTATCCTGGCTTCCTAGTGATTGCCCTTCATCTCCATTAGCTTAGCGATCAGCCCAGAATTTGGGCAGAGGATGTGCTCAATCTCCTTAAATCTGTAAGGTTTCACCCTTTGCCAGTTGATCTGTGTATGGATTGTGGAGTTTATTCACAGTTCACCCAGTTCTCAAGACTGCCTTTACTTTTATTTTTCACTAGAGCTCTCATAGATTTCCTTTGTGAATGTGTATACTTTCTCAGTCAGCCAGGCATGTCTCTAATATTCAAGAATCTCCCCGTTAAATTTCTCAGTGGTTGGATGCTCACCTCAGGCAAGTAAGCAAAGCTGCAGATTTTTCCCACTTGTTTTCCACTTTTAAAAACAATGCTGCTGGCTTAAGTTTTTACCTACTTCAATTCAAATATATTCCCTCTTGTGGATATACTTCTGGTTTTCATTACTATCCCCACTCTGGTAACATTATCATTCTTAATGAGTGAGCTGGGGGTCAGAGAGAACAGGCCTAGGAAGGAAGATGGCAAAATTCCATTGTTCTTTTTCAAAGTTCTAGCATTTTTTCATGAATAAATGCCTCTCAATTTGTTGTTTGCCTTTGGTTAATTTCCAGAACCCTCTAAAGGTTATTTTCTTGGAAAATGTGTCCAGTTTTTACTTGTTTTGGGGGGAGAGTATTTGACAAACTCTTCATGTCACATCAGCCAGAAGGTCCCCTTCCTGTTATTGACTTTTGAGAATTCTTTATGCATTCTGAATACTAGTTCTTTATCAGATATGTGTGTTGCAAACACTTTCTTTGAGGCTGTGGCTTGCCCTTTTATCTACTTAACAGTGTGTTTTGAAGAGGAAAACCTTAAATTTTTTATAAAATATGGTTTTATTGATTTTTTTTCTTTATAGAAACTATAAAACTATAAAAACACTATATATAGTGTTTTTGGTGTAATATCTAAAAAATATCTAAAAAAGCTTTGCCTGACCAAGGTCTCGAAGATTTTTCTACTATATTTTCTTTTAGAAGGTTTATAGTTTTAGATTTTATATTTCTGTCTATGGTCCAATTTAAAGTAATTTTTTAATATGGTGTAATTTATGGGTTGAAGTTCTTTTTTTTTTTTTTATGTGAATGTCCAATTGTCCCAGCACAATTTGCTGAGAAGAATATTATTTGTCCATTGATTGACTTAGCACCCTTGTCAAAAAGTAATTAACCATACATATATGAATATAACTCTGGATTCTCAATTCTAATCTGTTAAAAGTGAACTACATTAAATTTTGGAAGATTTATGTGAGCAACAAAAAAAGTTTATTTGAGGGGCGCCCGGGTGGCTCAGTCGTTAAGTGTCTGCCTTCGGCTCAGGTCATGATCCCAGGGTGCTGGGATCGAGCCCCGCATCGGGCTCCCTGCTCAGTGGGAAGGCTGCTTCTCCCTCTCCCACTCCCCCTGCTTGTGTTCCCTCTCTCGCTGTGTCTCTCTGTCAAATAAATAAAATCTTCAAAAAAAAAAAAGTTTATTTGAGCAGAAAATCAATTCCTTTTTTTTTAGTAGAAAAAATTTTAATTAAAGAAAAATTACACCTGGCATGGTTTAACAGCATCTTAAGCATTTAGGACAAATTATATAAATACATTTACTCATAGAAGGAAGGAAATATGAACACTGAGATTTGACCATTAGGAATAAAGCTACACTTAGATTTTTTTTAAATGATGGGAGAGGGTGGGCAGTGTTTTCCCTCTGTGGGAGCACATGTAAGAAACTGTTGGAAATAAAAGTGGTTAGGAGCATTCCACCTGCAGGAGCTATGGGGAAAGGCTTTTAAAGAGCAGATGTGGAAGCAAAGCAAGGAAATTGTTTGATTTGCTATAGCTTAAGCAGTTGCCTTATTTGGATTTTTTTTTTTTGCCCCCTCAGTCTAACGGCCTTCTTGTTTAATTACTTTAACAGTTTCATTGACATGTGTATCTATCCTTATGTCAATATTACACTGTCTTGAGTATTATAGCTTTATAGTAAATCTTGAAAATAAAGTAGGGTTTTTTTTTTTGTCAATATTGTTTTAGGTATTCAAGTTCCTTTGTATCTCCATAATATTTTTAAATCACCTTGTTAATTTCTATGAAAAAAAAAAAGGCTGGGGTTTTAATTGGGATTGCATTAAATCTATAAAATAAGTTGGGAAGGATTGGCTTCTTAACATTATTGATTTTTCCAATCCATAAATATTTATTTAGGTCTTCTTTAGTTTCTCTTATTTTGTTGTTTTCAGTATACCAAGCTTGTTTTGTTAATTTATACCAAGTATTTTGTGCTTTTTGTGCTATTGTAATGATACTATGTTTTAAATTTCCAGTGGAATTTTTCATTGCAATATATAAATACAATTTATTTTTCTGTGTAGACTTTGTATCCTGTAACTTTGCTAGACTCATTTATTACAGTAGCTTTTTTGTAGATATTTGTGATTTTCTACATAGACAATTATGTTCTTTGCTAACAGAGACAGTTTTATTTCTTCCTTTCCAATCTATATGCCTTTTATATCTTTTTCTTGACTTATTACACTATTTATGACATCCATTTAAATGTTCAACAGGAGTGCTAAGAGTGTACATCCTTGCTTGTTCTTAACTTAGAGAGAAAAGCATTCAGTGTATCACCATAAAATATGACAGTAGAGGTAGGTTTTTAGTGGATATCTTTCATTGAGTTGAGGAAGTTCCCTCTAATTCTTAGTTTGCCGAGATGTTTTTACAATGAATAAATGTTGAATCTCTTCTATTCCTCTTAACTTCTTTTTTGTATTTCATATTTTTGTCATTCATTATTGAATTCTTGATAATTTTTAGGCTTTATATTTCAGTTTAGTAATTCTCTCTTTGATGTTGCCTACTCTGCCTTTGCTCTTGTCCTTTGAGGTTTTTAATTTGAATTATTAGTTTTCATTTCTTGAAGTTTTATCTGGTTCATATTCAAATATGTCTAGTTAAGCGATCTACACATTCAATGCAATCCCCATCAAAATACCATCCACTTTTTTCAAAGAAATGGAACAAATAATCCTAAAATTTGTATGGAACCAGAAGAGACCTCTAATAGCCAGAGGAATGTTAAAAAAGAAAAGCAAACCTGGTGGCATCACAATTCCGGACTTCAAGCTCTATTACAAAGTTGTCATCATCAGGACAGTATGGTACTGGCACAAAAACAGACACATTGATCAATGGAACAGAATAGAGAGCCCAGAAATGGACCCTCAGCTCTATGGTCAACTCATCTTCAACAAAGCAGGAGAGAATGTCTGTCCAATGGAAAAAAGACAAGTCTCTTCAACAAATGGTGTTGGGAAAATTGGACAGCCACATGCAGAAGAATGAAACTGGACCATTTCCTTGCACCACACACAAAAATAGACTCAAAATTGTTGAAAGACCTAAGTGTGAGACAGGAGTCCATCAACATCCTAAAGGAGAACACAGGCAGCAACCTCTTCGACCTCTGCCGCAGCAACTTCTTCCTAGAAACATTACCAAAGGCAAGGGAAGCAAGGGCAAAAATGAACTATTGGGACTTCATCGAGATAAAAAGCTTTGGCACAGCAAAGTCAACAAAACCAAAAGACAACCGACAGAATGGGAAAAGATATTTGCAAATGACATATCAGATAAAGGGCTAGTATAATCCAAAATCTATAAAGAACTTATTAAACTCAACACCCAAAGAACAAATGATCCAATCAAGAAATAGGCAGAACACATGAACCGACATTTCTGCAAAGAAGACATCCAAATGGCCAACAGACACATGAAAAAGTGTGCAACGTCGCTTGGCATCAGGGAAATCCAAATCAAAACCTCAATGAGATATCACCTCACACCAGTCAGAATGGCTAAAATTAACAAGTCAGGAAATGACAGATGTTGGCAGGGATGTGGAGAAAGGGGAACCCTCCTACACTGTTGGTGGTAATGCCAGCTGGTGCAGCCACTCTGGAAAACAGTATGGAGGTTCTTCAAAAAGTTGAAAATAGAGCTACCATATGATCCAGCAATTGAACTATTGGGTATTTACCCCGAAGATACAAATGTAGGGATTTGAAGGGGTACTTGCACCCAATGTTTATAGCAGCAATGTCCACAATAGCCAAACTGTGGAAAGAGCCAAGATGTCCATCGACAGATGAATGGATAAAGAAGATGTGGTATATATATACAATGGAATATTATGCAGCCATCAAAAAGAATGAGATCTTGCCATTTGCAACGACGTGGATGGAACTGGAGGGTATTATGCTGAGTGAAATAAGTCAATCAGAGAAAGACATGTATCATAATACCTCACTGATATGAGGAATTCTTAATCTCAGGAAACAAACTGAGGGTTGCTGGAGTCGTGGGAGGTGGGAGGGATGGGGTAGCTGGGTGATAGACATTGGGGAGGGTATGTGCTATGGTGAGCGCTGTGAATTGTGCAAGACTGTTGAATCACAGATCTGTACCTCTGAAGCAAATAATACATTATATGATAAAAAAAAAGAAGATAGCAAGAGGGGAAGAATGAAGGGGGGGAATCAGAGGGGGAGACAAACCATGAGAGACTATGGACTCTGAAAAACAAACTGAGGGTTCTGGAGGGGAGGGGGGTGGGAGGATGGGTTAACCTGGTGATGGGTATTAAGGAGGCACATTCTGCGTGGAGCACTGGGTGTTATGCACAAACAATGAATCATGGAACACTACATCAAAAACTAATGATGTAATGTATGGTGATTAACATAACAATAAAAATAAAATAAAATAAAATAGCAAGTGAACTAACCTCTAAAAAAAAAGAGGACACACTGCATGGAGTACTAGGTGTTATACGCAAACAATGAATCATGGAACACTACATCAAAAACTAATGATGTAATGCATGGTGATTAACATAACATAATAAAAAAAGATATTGAGATATGATGATAGAATAAGAAATAAAATTAACTAGACATATTTGTTTCATTTACTTTTTTTTATTATGTTATGTTAATCACCATGCATTACATCATTAGTTTTTGATGTAGTGTTCCAAATATCTCAATATCTTTTTAAAACTTCTTTAAACATATTAAAGTACTTTTTTCTATTTTGGTTCCTATTCCATTTTATGCAGCATTTGTAGATTTCACCCTGCTATGTGTGTTTCTGCTAATTCATGATCCTGTGGTTTGTTTCTTCATGAGTTTATTGATTTTTTATTTTGAGCTTATGTTCCTTGGAATTCTTTGAGATTGTGTTTAAATCTGTTATTCCAGAAAGGATTTTGTTTGCTTCTGCCAGTCACCTAGGGGTACTTCCAACTCAGAACTACTTTTTTTTTTCTAAGATTTTATTTATTTATTTGAGAGAGAGAGAGTGGGAGAGAGCATGAGAGCAGGGTGAGGGGCAGAGGGAGAAACAGGCCCCCTGCTGAGCAGGGAGAACCGATGACCCCCCCACCCTCACCCCCACCCTCACCCCCCATCTCTGGGATCATGATCTGAGCCAAAGGCAGATGCTTAACTGACTGAACTACCCAGGCGCCCCCCAGAACTACTTTTAATTAAAATTTTGGCTTGGGGTTTATCTAGTCACAGAGGGAATATGATTTGGGGCTTCCCTCTGCTTGAATGTTAGCTTGTGTCAGAAATCCTAGCAGACTTCTTTTATTCCCTGTGTTCCTAGTCTACCCAGAGTTATACAGGAAAGCCTTCTGTGGGTGAATTTTTTCCCTATTTCTCCCCTAGAGCACAGACTTTTAAGAAGCCCCAAATCTGGGGTAGGGAAGGGTCCTTTGATGACCCCCAACCTAAGGCTTTTTCTTCTCTTTCTTTCTTTGTTTTGGTTCTCCTAAAATCAGAGCTTCAGACAAAGACTTGCATGTAGTTAATTTGGGAAGTGATCCCAGCGAGCAGGAGTGAGGGATGGGAGAGTTGGACAAAGAAAGAAGAGAAGCCAGTACAAGGTCACCTTATCAAGGGGACCGCTGATATTTCTTGATTGTCACAGGATCTTCTGAGGAGCCTTCTGAAATGGGGGCTAAAGGGAGAAACATTTATTATTTGCTTTTGTCACCCATTGGTCAAGAGTGGCCCTATAGACATTAACTTCCCCAGTTGTACATGTGTGAAAGCCCAAGAGATCCCCAAGGGGACCCTACCCTATTGAGTCAGAATAGACTCAAGCAGGAAGTGGGAAGTAGAAGACAAATGCCCAAGGTGAGGTGGCACCTGCATGAGGCTGGTCAAAACCCATACAAGAGTGGTCACGCTGCAGTAGGCAGAATCAGAGTTAGGGCCAAAAAGACAGAAGTAGTACTGAGGAGACCCCATTTATACCCCAGGACCGCAGGGGGCACAGGTTCTAGTGTAGGCTTACCCATGGTGGGAACATATTCTCCTGTTATTCTGGCTTCTGACTGATTCTCTTACTTAACACCAGTTCATCTGTGCTTTAACATACGTGGTTTTTATATTCAGCATTTTTAGGGAGAGATTTCACTATTCAACTAGTCTGCATATTGCCAGATACAGAAGTAAATGTCACTATTTTCCAAATGCTTAATATGTACTTTAATATTGCTTCTAAAATTGTCGAGGGGCGCCTGGGTGGCTCAGTCAGTTAAAGTGCCTGCCTTTGGCTCAGGTCATGATCCCAGGGTCCTGGGATCGAGCCCCACGTTAAGCATCCCTCTCAGGGAGACTGCTTCTCCCTCTCCCTCTGCTGCTCCGCCTGCTTGTGCTCCTTCTCTCTCTCAAATAAATAAAATATTTAAATAAATAAATAAATAAATACAGTAAAATTGTCGAATGTAGAAATCAAACATCCCTTTCTGGAGTTCCCAGAATCTACCTTTGTGTCCTGTTTTGGAAAACAGGCCAGTCAATAATAATAACAACAAAAGCTACCAGTTTTTGAAGACTTATTATGTGCCAGACACTGTGCTGAATGCTTTATAAGCATTATCTCAGTGAATCCTTACAACCATATTAGGATAGTCACTTAAGTTCCCATTTTATAGATGAGGAAACTGAGGCCTGCAGAGGTTGCCCAAGACCACATAGTATACAAGTGGTTAGGCCAGAATCTAGTCCAGAGCATCCCCATTTTCACTACATAGTCTTGCCTTTCTACAGAAAAGCCTTCCCTTCTTCCCATAGTTGCTTTTCTCAAAACATACAGTCAACCCAGAGGAGTGCTTAAGACCCAGGGTCCCTTGGCAGCCGACTAGGAGTAGGCAAGCTAAGTGTGAGGGAGCCAGTAGACACACACAGAGTTTCCTATCTACCCAAGAAAACTGCGAGGGTCCAGTAGGCCTTTGAAGGCCAATGGTGGCAACTGCCAGTTCCAGGCAAATCATGAACCCTTCATTCTTGTAGACTGGTTACTGTCCCTGCTGGAGCTCCATGGAAGAGGTAGAGAATCCAGGCCCAGGGAATGGGTGCAGAGCTAGAGCCAGCTGCCCCTTCACCCTATCCTGGGGCCCACCCGGTACCATTTCACTCTTTTCTGGTTGATATAGTCAAAGTAAAATTGTGAGCCTTAAAAACAAGATAGCCCATTATTTAATCAGCAAAAATGGGCTTATTCAGGAATAGCAGAGGAATTGCAATTTAGGACATTCCAACTATGGCAAACTATAGGCCAGTCTGAAGAACAAAGGAGAGGGGTTTGGGAGGGGTTGTTCTCAATGAAATTTCATTGCAGTAGAGTAAGAGTTTGGGATTGTGGTGATTTCTCACTAGCTGGGTTGTTGCTGAACAAGGAAAGAATCTTCCCTCTTGGGCACCTGGGTGGCTCAGTCTTAAGCGTCTGCCTTTGGCTCAGGTCATGATCCCAGGGTCCTGGGATCAAGCCCCACATCGGGCTCTCTGCTCTGCGGGAAACCTGCTTCTCCCTCTCCCACTCCCCCTGCTTGTGTTGTCTCTCTCTGTCAAATGGATGAATAAAATCTTTAAAAAAAAAAAAAAAGAATCTTCCTTCTTCCTGGAGTATGTAAAGTAAGCTGTGATGAGTGGTACGTGAGTAAAGATCCTCCCTTTACTGCTTCCTGATGCCAGTTTGAAATAGGTTTTCTTTGTTTATTTTCACAAAAGCAAGGTTCAGCCTGAGGATTGGGGATTCCGAAGGTGTAGGGTTCCTTCTGGCTAAATGTGTGGCGTGTGGAGGTGGAGACAGATCCCTAGAAGATTCTGAGGGAACTAAAACATTGCTGGGTAACCCTGTGGCTTGTGGGGGGTGAGGGTAGAGTTCCTATTAGTGTGTATATATATTAACCATAGAACCTCAGTGTGGGTGGGCGCCTAGGTGGCTCAGATGGTTAAGCGTCTGCCTTCGGCTCAAGTCATGATCCCAGGGTCCTGGGATCGAGTCCCGCATCGGGCTCCCTGCTCCTTGGGAGCCTGCTTCTCCCTCTGCTTCTCTCTCTCTCTCCTCTTCTCTCTCATGAATAAATAAACAAAAAAAAAAATCTTTTAAAAAAAAAAAGAACCTCAGTGTGGGTTAGGACCTCACGGACAGAGACATTAAGGCTGACTCTTGTTTTACAGATCAGTTAACTGAGGTCTGGAGACCACTGGCCTAAAGAAAGAGCCAGATTCAAAAGTAGGCCTCCTCCCCTCAGTGCAGGGCCAACTGTCCTCTTCTGCACTATATCTGTTTGTCTACATGGCAATCGGTGGTTATATAAACATGCTTTTTAATTTGAATGCATGTGTTTGTGTTTCATGAATAAATGCACAAGTATATGTATATGTCAGGGGCTGGGAAGGTTATGTTACCAGGCCAAGCACACTACAACACAAGGACACACATCCCTCTTTGGGATCCAAACCATGTTTGGAGAAAACAAGTGCTTTCTCATGCACAGGGACCAGGGGAAGAAAGTGACCCATGTGGCTGACCATGTGTAATCTTGTAGCTGGCTGGGGTCTTGGATTGCCATTATCCTCAGCCACCCCAGGACCACCTGCAGTGACAGCCATCACCCTTCCTGGGTGCTGAGGTGGTACTGCTCAAGTCCCCAAGGCCTTGCAGGTTGGCCAGAGAGATGTCTGTCCCCCCCTCCTACGCCGTGCCCTCCAACTCTTCTCTGACTACTCTGGTCTCCTGATCCCATCCCTTATTTCAGGAGGAGGATGTTTGTCTTTCCACCTGGATCTTGAGCTCTCAGAGGCAATTATCACTTCTCTCATGACTCCCACAGACCTGGCATTTTGTCTAGGATGGGCTGATAAATGTGTGGAGTTGCAGAGCCACAGGGCATGCCCCTGCCCAGGTGTCCCTGCCCTCAATGTCGACCCCAACCCTGCCCTTTCTCTTACAGTGAATACAGTTCAGGAAGTCATAAAACTGAGTCAACCCATCTCTCGCAACCACCGACATTCACTCAATCACCAAGTACTGCTGATGCACGTGCCTCTGAAAAGTGGGCAAGTCGAGTTTGGGACAGGAAATACAATGGGTGAGTCCTAGACATCCTGTCATACCATAAGATGCTGTGAAACACCACCAGGATCATGTCAAAAGAACACAGGAGCCAACCTGAGTATGCTTCCACTAGCCAAAGGCAGGATTATTTGAGTATCAGTAAGAATAATAACTGTAATGTATTGATTGATACCCATCAAACATGTTTAAATCCACTGATTCATATATATATATATATATATATATATATTAAGATTTTATTTATTCCTTTGACAGAGACAAAGCGAGAGAGGGAACACAAGCAGGGGGAGTGGGAGAGGGAGAAGCAGGCATCCCGCTGAGCAGGGAGCCCGATGTGGGGCTTGATCCCAGGACCCCGGGTTCATGACCTGAGCTGAAGGCAGACGCTTAATGACTGAGCCACCCAGACACCCCTGATTCATACATATTTTAAAAAATAACTCATTTGTCACTTTAGGAGGATGCAAGGCAACTGATGAATGAAAGGAAAGCATCAAATATTTATCCTGTCTTTTGTACATGATCTTTCCCTCAGGGTACCTAATCAATGAAGGAAGTTTCACTTTGTAGAAGTATGCCTGCTAATAAAAGAAAAACAAATTTATGTTTAAAATATCACTATTTTGCCACCCCTCCTGAATCTAGGCAGTAATCAGCAATGGTGCATATGTCACAAAAAGAGAGGCAACCCAAAATTTGGGTTTTCCTGATGGAAGCACACATCACCTCCTAGGAAGCAGTCTCAAAAAAAAAAAAAAATTGAATCCAATTTGTTCAATTTACAGAAAACACAGAAGGCAAAAGAACATATGAAATGGTACCAAAGGGATGCAATCAGCCCAATCCAGAATGCGGCAAACAATGAGGATGAACGACCTAATCTCTTCCACAAAATGGTGTTGCAAGAGAGAAAACAGAGATAGTGGGGAACTTATAGATTGAAGATTTGTCGACCAAGCACTATAAATAGATATTATTTGGATCCCAAATCAAACAACTATTAAAAAAATGAGAGAAAAGAAAATTCTAAGATAATAGAAGAAATATAAAAGAATATTCTAAGATTAATAGAAGAAATGGTCTAAGAATTTATATAAAAAATATAAATTCTAAGATAATAGAAGACTGAATAGCTGTTTCTCTTAATGGATTATTATTCATTTTTTGGTATGATAATTTAGTATTTTTAAAATTTCTTATCTTTTGGAGCTACATACTGAAATATTTATAGATGAAATGATATGATGTCTTGAGCTTGCTTCAAGTACTCCAGGGGTTGTAGGAAGAGTGGGTGAGGGTATAGGTGAGACAAGATTGGCCATATGATACAGGGGTGCCCAGAGATTCATTTTACTATTTCCTCTATTTTTGTATATATCTGAGATTTTCCACAGTAAGTTTAAAAGAAATTTTTTTAAAGATTTTATTTATTTATTTGTCAGAGACAGAGAGAGAGCAAGCACAAGCACGGGGAGAGGCAGGCAGAAGGAGAAGCAAGCTCCTTGCTGAGCAAGGAGCCCAATGCGGGACTTGATCCCAGGACCCCAAGATCATGACCTGAGCCAAAGGTAGACACTTAACAGACTGAGCCACACAGGCGTCCCTCCACAGTAAGTTTTTTAAGGCTTCTGTATTTGTTTGTTATAGCTATAGCC
The DNA here is from genome assembly GCF_037043125.1 of Eumetopias jubatus. Classification (NCBI taxonomy): domain Eukaryota; kingdom Metazoa; phylum Chordata; class Mammalia; order Carnivora; family Otariidae; genus Eumetopias; species Eumetopias jubatus. Next base: position 113,977,753 of record NW_028274813.1, read on the forward strand.
AAGTCTGTTGGCTGTGTAACAAACGGCCCTGCAAAATTCAGAATTTTGTCCACCTTTGAAGAGGTGCTAAACTACCGAGAGGACTTGGCCATTTGACATCAGCCAACTTCAGTCATTGGCCACTCTGATGCTGGCCTAAAGGACACATGAGGGAAGTAGCCAGTCAGAGGGATGGAGGCTATGCATGGACCCAACAAACAGCATCGGCTCCCACTAAAGGGTGACGTAGCTCCTGCTGCTGAACAATGTCCACCAAGTCCCCCATTTAACACCATTCCTCAAGGAGACCAACCACCTCCTCAGTGGCAAGTTAACCTGGGGAACAAGTTAACAATTCTGGCCCCTTCCATCCTGCAAGGGTAGCGCTTATTCCAAAAAGCATCTTCACCAAATATTTAATGCCAGCCAGTAAGAGCAAGTATATTCATTTCAATCTCCAGACTCAAGTCACTCCAGAAAGGTTATGCTAAGAGCTGTTGATCATGTTTTCCTGCAGAGATTGTACCACCATCCCGACTGAGCTAAGGTCTTAGGTTACTATACTCCCTCCCATCTATGAAACGATGTCCTGGGATTCTTTACTCTGCTTTCACCTGCAGTCTGTACATGAATGTACATGGATTTAAGCCATCTCAGCACTGTCTTGACTGCCTTTGGAAAGTCTTCTGTATTTGGGGTGGAATGTTGCTGGATGGAAAACTTTGCTATTAGCCAAATGATCGCTGAGGTTATAAAAGCCTGCTAAATGCCATTATAAAATGATTATTTGTGCTATCCTAAAAACAAACAAACAATTCTCAGAAGCTTAAAACAATAATCACATATTGTCATGCTCCGGGGTCTGTAGGTCAGCTGTCCCTTGAGGCTCCAAGCTACAGGTGGAGTTCAGGTGTGCTTGACATTGCTTTCATTCTCCTTGGACCTGTAGCCATCCAGGGCAAATGATCTGTTCCTGGAGAGTCATTCCAGGGCCCAGATAGAAGGGGCAGTGCTATCTGAGGTCTGTTCTTATCAGGGCAGATGACTGTAGCTCAAGAGGGCATGTCCTACTGAGCAATCTCCTCTTGTCAGATTCACAGACTTCCTATTTATTGGCCAAAGCAAGTCACATGGCCAAACATGAAGTCAAAAGTGGGAAAATATTCTTTATCCACTATGACAAAGATGTGGATGGAGAATTCTATTGTAGTGGAGCAAAGATTTGGGTCAATAATTCAATCTATCACAGCCCCTTCAGCTCCAGGCACTGCCTTGGTTCAAGCCTCAGCATTGGATAATAGGAACATTCTGCTAGGAGACCTCCCTGCCTCTAGTCTGGCCTTCCCAAACCTTGCTGCAGCCAGAGTGATTTTTTTTTCACTAGCCCTCCTTCCAATTTTTAAAAAATAATTGTAGTAAAAACTACATAACATAAATTGACCATCTTAACCATTTCTAAGGGTACGGTTCAGTAGCATTAAGTATATTTGCATTGTTGTGCAACCAACCTCCAGAATTTTTTGATTTTGCAACACCGAAATGCTACAGCCCTTAACTCCCCACCTAGCTCCTGACAACCATCATTCCACCTTCTGTTTCTATTAATTTGTCTACTCTGGAAACCTCAGCTAAGTGGAATCACATAGTATTTGTCTTTTTGTGATTGGCTTATTTCACTTAACATAATGTCCTCAAGGTCATTGCATACTGCAGAATTTTTAAGGCTGAATAACATTTCATTGTATATACCACGTTTTGCTTATCCAGTCATCCATCAGTGGACCCTTGGGTTGCATCCATGATTTAACTGTTGTGCATGGTTCTGCTATGAACATGGGAGTACAAATATCTCTGAGGGATGCCTGGCTGGCTGAGTCAGTAGAGCGTGTGACTCTTGATCTCAGGGTCATGAGTTTGAGCCCCACATTGGGTGTGGAGTCTACTTAAAAATAAATAAATAAATAGATAGATGATAGATAGATAGATAGATAGATAGATAGATAGATAGATAGATAAGTTCAAGTATCTCTTTGAGATCATGTTTTGAATTCTTTGGGGTATATACCCAGAAGTGGATCATATGGTAATTCTATTTTTAATTTTTTTGAGGAACTTCTATACTGCTTCCCGCAGAGGCTGTACCATTTTACATTCCCACCAACAATGCACAAAAGTTCCAGTTTCTTTACTTCCTCACCAACACTTGTTAATTTTCTGTTGAAAATTTCTGTTGTTTTTGACAACAGCCATCCTGATGGTGTCAGTTTTTTTTTAATTATACTTTGTATTTTGAGATGGTTGTAGATTCACATGCAGTTATAAGAAATAATAGAGGGGCGCCTGGGTGGCTCCGTCGGTTAAGCATCTGCCTTCGGCTCAGGTCATGATCCCGGGGTCTTGGGATCGAGCCCTGCATCGGGCTCCCTGCTCAACAGGGAGTCTCCTTCTCCCTCTCCCTCTGCTCTTCACCCTGCTCATGCTCTCTCTCACTTGCTCACTCTCTCAAATAAATAAATAAAATCTTAAAAAAAAAAGAAAGAATGAGAGATTCCCTTCACTTGGTTCCCACAACCCAGTCTTCCCCAATGATAACATCTTGCAACAGTAAAATATTCACAACCAGGAAGTAGGCATTGATACCAATCCACCAGATTTGTTCAGATTTCAGCAGTTTACATGTTCATGATGAACTTTTATTAACCAGCAAATCTGATCATATCACTGACCTGCTTTAAATCTCCCCAAGGATGTTCATTGCATCATTGTTTATATTAGTTTTTAAAAATTAGAGGGGTACCTGTGTGGCTCAGTTGGTTAAGTGTCCAACTCTTGGTTTTGGCTCAGGTCCATGATCTCAGGGTCATATGATCGAGCCCTAAGTCGGGATCCACACTCAGTGCAGAGTCGGTTTGTCCCTATCCCTCTCCTTCTGCCCCTCCCCCCGCTCACACGAGTACTCTCTCTTTCTCAAATAAAGAAATAAATAAATAAAATCTTAAAAAAAAAAAAGAAACAACCCAAATGTTCAACAACAGAGAGATGGCTTAATAGATTGTGCTACATTCATATTATAAGCATACAGTGCAGCCATTAAAAATAATGCAGCAACTGTATATGTACTGATATGGACTGGTTCCTATGGTCCATTCTTTTTGTCCTGAAAAGAGCCAGGTGCAGAACAGTGGGTGCCTTTTGTGTATAAAGACAGAATGTAGAAGAGGATGTGTAAGACATTGGTCACAGCAATTGTCTTTGGAGGGAAACAAACTGTAGGCTGAGATTCAGGAGTGAGATGAAGACTTATTCCCTTGTACCTATTTTGCAGTGGTTCCCAAACTTTTTGGTTTCAGAACTCCTTTATACTCCTAAAAATCACTGAGGACCCAAAAGCTCTTTTGTTAATGAGGCCTATTAGAAATTAAAGCTAGAAGCGCCTGTGTGGTGCAGTTGGTTAAGCCTCCAACTCTTGGTTTCCACTCAGGTCATGATCTCAGGGTCATGGGATGGAGCCCCGAGTGGGGCTTCACACTGAGCATGGAGTCTACAGAAGATTCTCTCTCCCTCTACCCCTCTCCCCTCCCCAAAATAAATAAATAAGTCTTTAAAAAAAGAAAGCTAAGAAATTGTTTAAAAATTATATATTAATTCATTAAAAATAACTATAATAAGCCAATTATATGTTAATGTAAAGAACTTTTGTGAAAAGTAACTATTTTTTCCATAACAAAAAATTTTAGTAAAAAGGATGACTTTGTTTTGCATTTTTCAAAATCTCTTCAATGTCTGGCTTAATAGAAAACAGCTTGATTCTCATATCTGCTTCTGCATTCTGTTGCAATATATTGTTTGAGTTGAAGTATATGAAGAAAATTCAGTGTCACAAAGATATGCAGTTAGAAAAGGGAGGAGGGTTTTATTTTATTTTTTTAAAAGATTTTATTTATTTATTTGACACAGAGAGAGAGAGCACAAGCAGGGGGAGTAGGAGAGGGAGAAGCAGGCTCCCTGCTGAGCAGGGAGCCGCATGTGGGCTCAGACCCAGGACCCTGGGATTAACCCAAGCTGAAGGCAGAGGCTTAAAGGACTGAGCCACCCAGGCACCCCATGGGAGGAGTATTTAATAGCCTTTTGTGGATATTATTCTTTGATAGCACATCAAAATTCGACAAGTGGCAGTTTCTTAAAGGATAGTTGCAATGTAGAATCTGAAACCATAGCAATGGCATTTTCGTACTCTGTTACATTAAAATCTATTCTTTTTTTATAACGATTTTATTTATTTATTTGACAGAGAGAGACACAGCGAGAGAGGGAACACAAGCAGGGGGGAGTGGGAGAGGGAGAGGGAGAAGCAGGCTCCCAAGGAGCAGGGAGCCCGATGCGGGGCTCGATCCCAGGACCCTGGGATCATGACCTGAGCCGAAGGAAAACGCTTAACGACTGAGCCACCCAGGCGCCCCTATTCTTTTTTTTTTTTTAAAGATTTTGTTTATTTATTTGACACACAGAGAGAGGCATAAGTAGAAAGAGTAGCAAGCAGAGGGAGAGGGAGAAACAGGCTCCCCACAGAGCAGGGAGCATGATGCGGGGCTCAATCCCAGGACCCTGGAATCATGACCTGAGCCGAAGGCAGATGCTTAACTGACTGAGCCACCCAGGCACCCTAAAATCTATCATTCTATCTTGCACTTTGAATAAATCTTCTATGAATGCATGATTTTTAAAAAAGATTTACTTTTTTTATTTGAAAGCGAGAGTGCACATTAGCAGGCGGAAGGGCACAGGGAGAGGAAGAGAGAGAATCCCCAAGCAGACTCCCTGCTGGGAGTCTGAACATGAAGTCCAACACGGGGCTCCATCCCACAATCCATGAGATCAGCACCTGAAACAAAACCAAGAGTCAGATGCTCAAGTGACTGAGCCTCCCAGGAGAACCTACATATGCATGATTTTGTGACAAACATGCATTTGACATTTGGAAAACATTGATTGAGATATGCAGATCTTCCAAATTTTAACACATTGCATCATACAATATTGAAAAATCACATTTGTTACTACCACTACTAATCTTTTTTTAAAATTTTTTTATTTTTTAAAGATTTTATTTATTTATTTGACAGAGAGACACAGCGAGAGAGGGAACACAAGCAGGGGGAGGGCCAGAGGGAGAGGGAGAAGCAGGCTTCCTGCTGAGTAGGGAGCCCGATGCGGGGCTGGATCCCAGGACCCTGGGATCATGACCTGAGCCGAAGGCAGACACTTAACGACTGAGTCACCCAGATGCCCCACTACCACTACTAATCTTTTTTTAAAATTTTTTTTTTATTTCTGACCTTAGAAGGAATGCCTCTAGTATATTTCTTTTTTTTTTTTAAATATTTTATTCATTTATTTGTCAGAGAGAGAGCACAAGCAGGGGGAGTGGTAGGCAGAGGCAGAAGGAGAAGCAGGCTCCCTGCTGAGCAAGGAGCCTGATATGGGACTCGATCCCAGGACCCTGGGATCACAACCTGAGCTGAAGGCAGCAGCTTAACCGACTGAGCCACCCAGGTATCCCACTACCACTACTAATCTTATCAGAAAAGTCTTTAAGGGGGCGCCTGGGTGGCTCAGTTGGTTAGGTGTCTGCCTTTGGCTAGGGTCATGATCCTCGAGTCCTGGGACCAAGCCCCACATCAGGCTCTCTGCTCGGTGGGGAGTCTGCTTCTCCCTCTATCCCTCACCCTGCTCGTGCTCTCTCTCTCAAATAAATAAATAATCTTAAAAAAAAAACCTCTTTAAGTATTAGTAAAAGAAAAAAAACACACTACTGTTCCCTCTCTACTCACACCACTTCTGACCCCTGAATGTGTGGGGTTTTTCCCACATCAACTGATTCTCTGGACACCAACTGGGTGTCCTATAATTCAATTCTGACACTAACTACTTGCAGTTAGAGCAGACCCCACAGTTAAGGGCTCAGTCCCACTTCAGATCCCAGCCACAAGTCCCAGGTTGTCACCTGTGCTTCTAACCAATCAGCTGTAAATCTGGGGTTCCACAACTCCCTTTCCAAAGTTTTGATAATTTGCTGTAATGGCTCACAAAATTCAGGGAAATGCTTACTTACATTTACTGGTTTATTATAAAGGATGAAATAAAGGATACAGATGAACAGCCAGATAAAGAAGTACACAGGGCAAGATCTGGAACGGCCCTGAGCGCAGAAGCTTCTGTCCCCATGGAGTTGGGGTGTGTCACCTCTCAGCTCATGGATATTTTCACCAACCCAGAAGCTCTCTGAACCCCCTTGGTTGGGGTTTTTATGGAGGCTTCATTATGTAGGTATGAAAGAATCATTGGCCATTGGTGATTAAGTCAATCTCCAGCTCCGCTCCCCTCCCTGGAGTAAGGGGATGGTACCAAAAGTTCCACCCCTCTAATCACATAACTGATTCCTCTTGTCTTGCAAGAGTCACCTCATTAGCATAAACTCAGGTACCATTGAAAGGGGCTTATTATGAATAACAAAAGACCCTCTACTCAACCAGTCTCTTGAGAATTTCCAAGGGTTTTAGGAGCTCTCTGCCCAGAACAGGGAAGAAGACCAAACACACATTACTCATTATATTACAGTATCACAACTAGGAAGCTGTCAAGCCCACGGTGGTTGATACAAATTTTCCAAAATTCTAACTTCTGCTTAGAAGCTCAAATTTTGTCATAAGCAACAAATACTGTCAGTTGTTTCTTGTTGAGTGGGACCCTCACTTCACATCATTTTTGAGAAAATATCTACCCGTTATCAGAGTCTGAATCTCCATTATTTGTCAGTCTTTCAAGTAAAAATGGTATTCCACGAAAAAAGCTAGTTCAGCTGGCAACTCAGAGAATCACACAAAGTGCTTTTCCTTAAGACAACCAACATCCTTTGGTAAGCAGCAGAAGTACTTTATATATATTTCCCTTTTTTTGCACAGAATGTTAAAAAGACAAAAATGTGCGCTAGACACAGACTGAAATTTAATAAAACATATATTTTACTGCTTCATCATGGACATTCATAAATGAGCACTCTTTTCATTGCAAATACATGTCAGTGAAGATCTATAATGACTACAAGTACAATTCAATATGTTGGAGAGAATACAATTTTCCTTTATCCTCTTTTTTTTAATTTTTAAAAGATTTTTTTAATTTATTTGAGACAGGGGGCATGAGAGACAGAGAAAGCATGTGCACAGGAGCAGGGGGGAGGGGCAGAGGGAGAGGGAGAAGCAGACTCCCCACCCAGCAGGAAGCCTGATATGGGGCTCCATCCCAGGACCCCAGGATCATGACCTGAGCCAAAGGCAGATGCTTAACTGACTGAGCCACCCAGGCGCCCCTCCTCTACCCTCTTAAATTTAGAGTCTGGGAGCCTGTGAATTAAACCAACAAGACAGATTAGCAGGAGAAAGGCATGGAATTTTCATTAATATTTACATGCCTGAGAGTTCACAGAAAAGTGAACTCAAAGAAGTGGTTGGACATGAGGGCTTATATGCCATTCTAACAAAGGAAGGAGGTCTGGTCTTCAACGGACAATGGACTGTGGGGAAGTGGCTAGGACTTATATGAGGGAATTAATGAAAGATAAGGATTATTTCAGGAAGGTCTCTCTATACAGACTCATCTTGGTGTTCATGCTCCATCTCCAGTGTTGAGGGTGGCTCTTCCCTTTCTGGTGTGGCGGAAAAGACTTCCACAAAGAAAAATTGATGCCCTTAGTCAGACAAAGGGAGGACAAAGGATACTTCCTATATCTGCTGATTCGCTATTGCCTTCAGGTCTAAATAATCCTTATGCTGAAATGGCCTATTTGGGCCACTTATGCTGATCCCTTTAGGTCCACTGCCTTAATTCAGTATCCAGTTTTACCCACCATTCTTTTTTATTTTTATTTTTTAGATTTATTTATTTATTTTGGGGAGGCGGGCCAGAGGGAGAGGGAGAGAGTCCCAAGCAGTTTCCACACTGAGTGTGGAGCCTGATGCAGGGCTCGATCTCACAACCCTGAGATCATGACCTGAGCCAAAACCAAGTTGGGTGCCCAACCAACTCCACCACCCAGGTGCCCCTACCCATCATTCTTTTGAGGGATTAGTCAAATGATAACTTAGTGAAAAGGGCGAATAATATCTTAGTATTTGTTCGAAAATAATCTTGACCTTGTGCATCTCCTGAAAGGACCTTAGAGACCTCAGGGCTGGTCCACGGACCATGCTTTGAGAGTGCTGCCCACTGTACTGTATTCTTTGTTTACCTTTACTGACATATAAATTGTGAAGTACCCCTCCGTGGATCGCCACTGCCAAGGGTAAAGTACAAATGCTTTGGCATAGGATCCAAAGCCTGCATGACTGGTCTTGCCTTTCAGCCTCCTGTGGATCCTCACCCAGTGTCAGAACAGTAGCCTCGCTAAGGGACTGACTCGAATTCCCAGGATGTAGCAGCAGGTGCTGTTTTCCTCCTGTCTGGCTCCATTTTCTCTCATGCATTCTGTAAGGCCCAGTCCCACAGTCATCTCCCCTGACTCTCAAGATAAGGCTAGTGCCATTGTGCTCAGTGAATGGCTGTGGATGCCCAGTGGAGTCGGATACAGCACGAACAGCCAAACAGCTTCCTGGGGCCTAGGCTGCCATGGGATCTCTGGTATCAGATCTGAAAATCTAGGCAGGGCAGTTAGGGGCAGGTGCTGGGGAGAGGGAGGCCTGCCAGGAACTCGGGAGGGCACCCCGGAGGAAGGCCGCTCCTTTCTATTGCCAGGATCCTGGCTCTCTTCATGCTTTAGGGATTGGGTGTTGGGGGATGGTCCTCCTGAGTGCCTACTGGGGGCCCTAGTGGGACAGGCCTAGGGCTGCCAGATTAATATAGATGGCCCAGTTAAAATAGAATTTTGGATAAACAATACATATTGCATGGGACATACTTACACTAAAAAAAATTCAGTGTTTATCTAAAATTCAAATTTCTCTGGGAGTCCTGTATGTTTATTTGCTAAATCCGGCAAACCTGGGCCAGACCATTACTATTCGGTGCCCCAAGCAAGGTGAGTCCCTTTTCACACACCACACTACCTTGGTCTTTCCTGAACCTAGTCCTTGCCGCCCCAATGGGAAGCTTATACACCTTACTGAAATGAATCTTTTCAGTCCCAAAGCTGCCGGGAACCAGTGGGGAGCAGAAGCAAACTGGGGGTTTGGATGGATACTAGGTGTAAGGCCATGGCTTTGGATAACTCTCTCTTCCTGCAGAAGGGAGCTCTCCCTTACAGCTTGAGCCTTTTAGGGGTAACTATGGGGACACAACCTCCTTCCTTACCTCACTTCTTCTCCCCACCCTCGCACTGAAACCTGGTTCTGGTCTCCCTGAGGGATTCCCCCGGTGGGGTAGGCTCTGGGCAGAGGTTGGGGATGGTGATGGGTCCTCCCTCCCAGCCAGTGGCTCTCCACCAGCCGCAGCTGCCTCCAGTTTTCTCCTTTTAAGGACCTGAGGGCAAACTCTCCTCCCTGCTGGGAGGACTTTTTCCTGCCAAAGATCCCAGAGTGGGAGTGTGCCCTCCAGCTTGCTTGAGGCCCTGATTTTCCTCTGATTAAGATGACCTTGACCTTGACCCTCTTCTCTGTAGAGAGAACAGCTCCCACTGTATTTTGCTGAAGGTGGCTTCCCTCCTTCCAGGCCGGCTCCCTGTCCCCATGGAAACTAGAACTACCTCCTGCCAACCATCTGATTGTCCTCTCCTCCAGCCCAGGGTCCCCTCTGAGAATAATGCCATGCGGGGCGGGGCGGGAGGCATGGGAGCTGTGTATGGAGGTCTGAGACCCTACTAAACTGCCCCAGGCTGTGACATCCAGAATAGTGTCCATCTCCCATTGTGAGCACTGATTGGGGGAAATACTGGCCATCAAACCAGCACAGGTTTGCCCTTCTGGAGGCAGAGGTGGGTGTATTCTGGAAGGGGTGATGTGTTCTCCTAGGGAAGGTAACAGGGCCCAGGTTTTAGGGCCCGCCTTCCAGCCCTGCCCTCCCGGCTCACAGCTGAAGCATGAGAAGTGAGGCCCCAAGATTGTGCAGAGACTGAGCAGGTCTGGAACCCAGGGCTCCAGGCCCTCTCTCAGGATAGGAGGCTGCATGGCCATGTGGCAGATTCTCCCACCGCCCCTGGAGGGGAAAGGTTGGGGCTTCCTGGTGAGTCTTATGCCAGAAAGAACCCTCAGGGCTAATTTAAACCTTCCTCCCCAGCAAGGCCCCAAACCCCTCTGCTGCTCTTGGATTCCCGAGGTCAGTGCTCAGAGATTGGCTCGGGGCTCCCGGCTAGATGCCTTCTGGCTCAAGCAGAACAGTTTCACACAGGTGTAGCTGTCTAGATCAGAGGGAACTGGCTGCCACCAGCCTGCCACCGCCCTTATATTTGCAGGCCTGGGGCAAGAGTCCATATAGAGGTTCCTGCCCATGGCTGGCTCCCTTTCTCTTCTGTGGCATGTTGTGTATTCAAGGGTGGCTGCCACAGTCTACCGCAGCCCTTAGACTCTTCTCACAACGTACTCTGACGCTTGTCATATTGGGAGGCCTGCCCCTCTCTCACTTGGGCAGCACAACTGATGTTCTATGACTTCTGCAAGTGGGTCACAAAGGGCAATCCAGCTCCTGCCTGATTCTTTTCGAGACTCTTGCTTTTGAACCCCAGCTGCCATGCTGTGAGGGAGCCCAGGCCTACGCCAGCGTGGGTGGAGGTGCTCTGACCACAGCTGGCATCCGAGGGAGCAACTTTTGGGTTGACTTTCACCCCAGCCGCCATCTCCCTGCTACCACATGAGACCCCAAAATGCCTGTTCAAGTCCTCTGCCCATTTTTAAATCAGGCTGTTTGGGTTGTTTGTATTACATTGTGTTTGTTCTTGATATGTTTTGGATATTAACTCCTTGTCAGATGTATGATTTGCAAATATCTTCTCCCATTCAGTAGGTTGCCTTTTCACTGGTCAATGATTTCCTTCCCTGTGCAAAAGCTTTTTAGTTACATATAATCCCATTTGCTTATTTCAGCTTTTGTTGTCCTTGACTGAGGAGACCGGTCCCAAAAATATTGTCAGAGAGCTGACCTGCTCTGGTTTCTTCTAGGAGTGTTATGGTTTCCAGTCTTTTATTCAGGTCTTTCATCCATTTTGAGTTTCTTTTTGTGTGTGGTGTAAGAGAGTGGTCCAGTTTCATTCTTCTGCATGTGCTGTCCAGTTTTCCCAGCACCATTTGTTGAAGAGACGGTCTTTTCCCCATGGTAGATCGAGTGACCATGCATGGGTTTATTTCTGGGTCTTCTATTCTATCGCATTGATCTATGTGCCTGTTTTCATGCAGTACCTTACTGTTTTGATTTCTATACCTTTGTAGTGTAGTTTGAAATCAGGTAGTATGATACGTCCAGCTTTGTTCTTTTTTCTCAAGATTGCTTTGGCTATTTGGGGTCTTTTATGGTTCCATACAAATTTTAGGATTCTTTGCTGTAGTTCTGTGAAATGCCACTAGTGTTTTGATGGAGATTGCTTTGAATCTGTAGATTGCTTTGGGTAGTGTAGACATTTTAACAATATTAATTCTTCCAATTCATGAGCACGTGTATCTTTTCATTTATTTGTGTTGTCATCAATGTCTTACAGTTTTCACAATACACTTTTCCAAAGAAGACATCCAGATGGCCAAAAAGCACATGAAAAGATGCTCCACGTAACTCATCATCAAAAACATGCAAATCAAAACCACAATGAGATATCACCTCACACCTGTCAGAATGGCTAGAATCACAAAGATGAAAAATAACAAGTGTTGGCAAGGATGTGGAGAAAAGGGAACCCTTGTGCACTATTGCTGGGAATGCAAACTGGTGCAGCCACTGTGGAAAACATTATAGAGGCTCCTCAAAAAATTATAAGTAGAACTACCATAAGATCCAGCAATTCAACTCCTGGGTATTTATCTGAAGAAAAGGAAAACACTAATTTGAAGAGATATAGACCCCCTATGTTCACTGCAGTTTTATTCACTGTAGCCAAGACATGGAAGCAACATAAGTATCCACTGATAGATGAATGGATAAAGAAGATGCAATAGATATAAATATTACTTAGCCATAAAGAAGACTGAGATCTTGCCATTTGTGACAACATGGGTGGACCTAGAGGGTGTGATGCTCAGTGAAATAAGTCAGTCAGAGAAAGACAAATACCATATGATTTCACTTATATGTGGAATCTAAAAAAACAGAACAAATGAACAAAGAAAACAGAAACAGAGTCATAGATACAGGAAAGAAACTGGCGTTGCTGGAGCGGAGCGGGTGGAGGGTGGACGAAATACATGAAGGGGATCAAGAGGGACACACTTCCAGTTATGAAAGAAATAAGTCACGGGGATGAAATGTCCAGCATAGGGAATAGGGAATGTAGTCACCGATATTGTAATAACTATGTATGGTGACAGGTGGTAAATACACTTATTGTGGGGATCATGTCATAATGTATAAAAATATCGAATCACAATGACATACACCTGAAACTAATAGGTTATTGTATGCCAATTATATGTCAATTTAAAAAAAGAGAGAGAGAGACCTGGGGCACCTGGCTGTTTCAGTTGGAAGAACATGGGACTCTTGATCTTGGGGTCGTGAATTTGAGCCCCATGTTGGGTATAGAGATTACTTAAAAATAAATAAACAAAATTGGGCGCCTGGGTGGCTCAGTCGGTTAAGTGTCTGCCTTTGGCTCAGGTCATGATCCCAGAGTCCTGGGATTGAGCCTGCTCAGCAGGGAGTCTGCTTCTCCCTCTCCCTCTCCCTCTGCCCCTGTCTTCCCACCCCCCCCACTCCTGCTCTCTCTCAAATGAATAAATAAAATCTTTTTAAAATAATAAATAAATAAATAAATAAAAATAAACTTTAGGGGAGAGAGAGAGAGAGACCCCAAAAGAGAACAGCCTCGCTGTGCTCAGTCAAACCCCGGAACCATGAGCAATGAAGCAAAATGATTGTTCTTCTTCTATGCCACCAGGTTTGGGGATGGTTTTTTTACACAGTAATGACAGGAACAAATTCCATCCAGGCTCCACCCTGCACCGTGGGCAGCCTTGGGTTCAAGTGTGTGGGCACCCCAGAATTCCTGTCCATACCCTCCCCATGTCCTCCTGCACAAACAGCCACAACTGGGCACCCTCAGGCCGAGATGTGCGGGTCTTCCTGCCCTCGGGAAGACAAGGTGGGCAGAGGCCAGCTCAGGTCCCGGGAGTGGGCTTGGGCAGGGGACCCAGAGTGTAGTCAAGAAGGGGGCTGTGGGCTCCAACTGGGTTCTACCCTGGTTCCAGCGGGGTGGGGAGCAGGCAGGGAAGGACCAGAATGAGACCCTCCGAATCAGAGGGGCCCAGGCAGAGGCCTGCTGCCAGGTTAGGGCAGTACTTACCAAGTACTTCGTCTGCATCATCTCTCTCTTTTTTAAAAAAAATTTTTATTTATTTATTTGAGAGTGAGAGAAAATGAGCAGGGTGAGGAGCAGAGGGGGAAGCAGACTCCTCGCTGAGCAGGGAGCCAGAAGCAGGGCTCGATCCCAGGACTCTGAGATCATGACCTGAGCCGAAGGCAGTGCTTAACTGAGTGAGCCACCCAGGCGCCCCTGCATCATCTCTTCATCTTCCCCCAGCCCTGCCCTTGTGGGCTCATTGTCTTCATCATGCGCTCAGAACACAGAGGCTCACAGAGAGGAAGGCACCGGGCAAGGGCGCATCACTGCAGCCAAGGCCAGGCCCTCTCCATTATACCACACTGCTTCCAAGGCCCTCTGTAGCTCCAAATCACTGGATTGAGCATTTCTTAGAGTCTACTTATCTTTGCTTTAAAACAAAACAAGACTGTAACAGCTTTAACCTGAAAGGGGAGGCCCAGGAAGCCTGAAATAGGAGGACCCAGCCTTGACCATGGAGGGTGATTCCAGAACTGAGGGCTGGAAGCGTCAGCTGCCGCCCAGCCAGGAGCCTGGTCCTGTTGGAGGTCATCAAACAAGCTGGCAGAGACTCATTTATCTCTTTAGCTCCCCACCAAGGGATCGCTTTATCGCCTGCTCAGCCTTTAAACCCAATGTCCACCCTCAAAGAGCGTCTTTTAAAACTGTTTGGCCTTGAGAGAGGCGGTCTACTCCTTATCTCTCTGTTTTGTTCTGTGTTGGCTTCCTGGAGGGTTATCAGGGGAGGCTTTGGTTTCTCTGTCTCCTGTTATCTCTGTGCTGTGTTTCAAAGCTGCCCTCACAGCAGCTCCTAGCCTCAGCTGGAGCCTTAACCCCCGAGGCCAGTGAGCCTCCTGAGCGCAGAGTCTCAGTGCCCCGGACTTGCCTGTCCCTTGCCTGCCTAGGCTCTCACCAAGGCTGGCTGGGTGTCATTTGTGGCTTCTCCAGGGAATTTTATGACACCAGCCGGAGCTTTGATTTGGGGAGTTCACAGAGCACCCACTATTTTTTTTAAAAAAGATTTTATTATTTATTTGACAGCGATACAGCGAGAGAGCACAAGCAGGGGGAGGGGAAGAGGGAGAAGCAGGCTTCCCGCCGGGCAGGGAGCCTGATGCGGGACTCCATCCCAGGACCCTGGATCATGACCTGAGCCAAAGGCAGACACCTAATGACTGAGCCACCCAGGCGCCCCTCTTTTTTTTTTTTAAATTAGGGAAACCAACCTAGGCTTCTCACTTCACTTTTGTATGTATATCTATTTGCCGAATACATTACAAAAAGCACCTTCTTTTATTTCTTAAGAAAGAAGGGACATTTTAATTCCCATTGAGTGGGAAGGCTATTATGTCAGATTAAAATGACTGTGTCCCCCACTTCCAGTCCCACCCCCTGACGAGAAAGGACAGCTGGCACCCTCACATGACCCCTGAGGCCTGGGAAAACCTTGTCCGGCTGCACCGGCCCCTGGGCGGGTGTTAAGGCCCAGCTCTGAGGACACAAGGCTCTGGGAATTTCACAAAGCTGCCAGGTCCTCGCACACATTGTGCTCTTTCATAGCCCTCACTACTGCTCATGATGCTTCCCCTGGCACGCTCACATTCATGCTTCAGACTCAGCTCAGGCGTGTCCTCCTTTAGGCAAGGCCAGATGCAGGGGTGTGAGCTCTGTGCAGTCCACATGGGGCCTGGTCCTGAAAAGGGCCCTGTGCCGGGTCAAGGGCTCTGCTATTTGCCATCTTGAAATCTGAACAAGGGGCCTTGCGTTTTCATTTTGCCCTGGGCTGTACAAATTATGTAGCGTCCTGGCTCCAACGACATCTTTCTGTTGTCACCTCTCACCCTCAGTTGAGTCCGGTGCCTCCCCTGGGCTGGCACAGCCCCTGTGCTCACTCCCTCCCTCACAGCCCAATCACCCTACACTGAGAGCCTTTACTCACTTATTTGTCTCCCCACTAGACTCTGAACCCCTGGAGGATGGGGTAGAATTTACATGTAACCCACACTGTATGTATTTAGTGCACAGCAGGTGCTCAGTAAATGCGTGTTGAAATAAACAGTCCAGATGGTTGAAGGCCTGGCCCACTTCCCTATATAATTCTGGCCAGAGCTGGGCTTCAACCCATTTCTCTTGCTTTGGGGCCAAGACAATCCTCCCTGCCCTCTTGCTCTCCTCACCAGTGGCTGAAGGCCAAAACCAACCCAGACCATAGCCAAATATAAATTTGTTTTTCTGACCTAGGACCCAAATTAATGTTTTTTGTTTTTCCCAAAGGTACTCTACCATTTTCCAAAGCAGTTAAAGTCAACTAATCCAGAACATCAGAACATCCTCAACTATCCAGGACTGGGTGGGGTGGAGTTGGGATGAGGACCAAAATACCACCCAAGGAGGACTGGGAGCCCTGCTGGGTCATGAGGGACTCACACTGGGTCCCAGACACGAGGAACTGGTGAGGTCTGGGCAGTCCACACTCTTGAATGTGTGTGGCAGGAGGACTGGCCAGTGCTGAGACTGGATTTTACAGCAGGAGGAAAGGAAGGATATGGCTTATACCAGGTCTTCCAAATTCACCACACAATCCCCTTATAGCCTTTCATCCAACCATCCATCCATCCATCCATCCATCCATCCATCCATCCATCCATCCGTCCAACCATCCGTCCAGCCAGCCAGCCAGCCAGCCATCCAGCCAGCCAGCCAGCCAGCCAACCAAACATCCATCCATCCTTCCGTTTATTTATTCATTCATGCAGTGGACGTGCTAGTGAGAAAGACTGACAGGTTCCAACCTGTTTGATGCTTAGGTTCCAGTCCTCTTTGGAATAAGGCAAAGTCTATAAACAATAGGGGGGAAACAAGCCCTTGGTGCCCATCTGGCTCCCTGCACTGGATAGAGGCTCCACAGAAGCACCCGCTGGGCTTTTGTTGTCTTTAATAGCAGCCCTCTCCTTGCTTCGGGACCCAGGCCCAAGTCCAGAACCTAAGTCAGGTTATCTAGGTGTGCAACGGGCAACACTGTGCTGTGCTCTGAACTTCCCCAACTGGGCCCCAGGGTCTCTTTCTCATCCCTCCACTGTGTTCTCATCCAGCAGGCTCCGATCCCCATGTGACCAGTCACTAGTGGAGAGCAGAACCACAGCCACCGGTGTCCTTTGCCCATCCTGAACGCTGGGAGGTAAACTGGCCCATGGCCACCAACAAATACTCAAACATCGTCTGGGCGCCCAGCTCTGGGCTCAGTTACCCTGAGGAGGGTATATCCAGCCCCAGAAGGGAAGGGCCCTGGTCTGCCTTCTAGAGCTCTGGTCCCCCAGTATCTCAGAGCACCTGAGAAAGAGTTATTGGGAAAACGAATGACCAGGCTGGGCAGACTCTAACTTCTGGATAGTTCGAGCACAGATGATCAGTGCGTGGCTGGTCAGCAGGGAGAAGTGAGGAGCACTGGAGGGTGGGGAGGTGGCGGCGACTGTGGAGGTCAAAATAAAAGGTTTCTATTTTCTAAATTCAAAAAAAAAAGAAAAGACTTCTGGGCCCAAGTCCCAAGCTGTGAACAAATCACTACAGATCCACTTAAAATCTGACCCGAATCATCGCAGACCACTTCACTTGAGCATCCCGAGAGCCAGCCTGCCAGTCGCAGCCTCATTCCGGGTCCACTCTTCTGAGAGCCAGCCAATGAGCAAGAGCCTTACTGCCCAGCAGTAACGCTTCTGAAAGTCAGCCAATCCCGAAGCTCCAAGGCTGAAAGTCAACCAATCTGCAAACAGACCAGCTTCTGAAAGTCAGCCGATTGCTGAAGAGCGTGCTTTCCCTACTCTCTAGATCAGTTCTTGGGTTGTGGTGAGTCTGTGTTTGCGTGTAAGTAGAGTCTCTGTTTCTGCAAGTGATGAATTCTACTTCAGTGTTTCAGCTACACGTCCCCAGCGAGGAGGACTTGCACTCAAAACACGTGTCCCAGCGGCTCCTGAGGGCATCCGCCGTACAGCCCCCTCGCTGCCACCGCATGCACACCAAGGCTGGGGCAGGCTCCCTGGGCCCCTCGCATCGGTGCCTGACTGGTGGTTTCAGGGCCTCCCGGTCACTTCTCTAAAACCCTGTCTTCTTCTTTCCCCAGCTGAGGCTAGAAGGACGTGTGTGGGGGAGGTATCTCCATGAGGTCGTCTGTGGGTGCCCACAGGCAGGAGGAGAAGTTCAGCCTAAGGGGGATCCGCTGACAAGAGCCAAAGCTCTGCTCTCCCAGGGCTGGTCTGAGAGGGACAGTGATGGATGGGAGGACATCCGTGATACCACGTCTGATTGGTGTGACGTGGTCTGATAGAGGAGGCAGGATACCTTAAGAGCGCTCAGCAAAACTCTAGAGCTCCCAGGCCACATCCAGTTAGACCCCTCTTGCCTGGATGCACCAAGTGTTGAGGTAAGTCCAGAAGTGCGGCTAAGTCAAGAAAGGCTTCCCGTGGGAAGTGAGGCTGAGGGGGATGGAGGGCAGACTCTAGCTGGCACTTTGGGTCAGGGGAAGGAAGAGGACAACTCAGCTCACCCCTTTCTGTCTTCTCCCATTCCTGTCCCCCAGTATCCTGCAGGCTAAGTCTCTGGTGGGGTGAGCCCAGAGCAGGAGATCCTTGCAGAAGAGAGCTTTTGTGGGCCTCAGGGTAGAGGAGGGAGGAGGGCAGGATCGGGGCATTAGAGTGGCAATAAGCAGAACCAGCCTGCTGTGACGTTTCTTGCCCTGTTCGCCCCTTTCTCCTCCTCCCCACAGACGCCTATCTCTGCAGCTCCCCTTCGCATCAGAGCCTCAGTCTTCCCTTTGTGCAGTGGGTGCGGCACCCGCTCTGTCCCCTTCCTGCAGCCTGGCTACTGGTGCCCTGTCACTTGGCCTCCCAACCCCCACCCCTTGCAAACCTCCAAGAGGCTGATTTGCATAGCACTTTGCCTCTGTTTGCCTGGTGGCTTCTTTTGGAGCCAGCCAGGAGCCCCTAGGTTCTGGCTCCAAGGAGCTCTACTCCGTGCCTATCTGCCTCAGGAGGACGAGGTTCCTCAATCCTTCTTCCTGGAGTCCAGGCTGGGACCAGGGTAAGGCCAGCAAGGTGCCTACAGTGAAAAAAAAAAAAAGGTAAAGAAGCGGTCACTCTTCGGTGCCAAGCTTGCACTTGCAAGACTCTGAGGGTGAGTGCTTCCTGAAACCTCACACCCTAGATTCCTCGTGTGCCTCCCCTGAGTCCCTGCTGGGAGTGTTCTGGCCTTTGGGGTCTGAAATCAAATTTCATCAAATGTGCCCTAAAAGCTGTTAGTCCGGAGTCTGTCCTTGAGCTGGCCTAGGCAACCCCCTTCCCTGACCGCTGACCCCCTTGGAGGAGAAGCTGGAACAGGTAGGAAGAAGGATTGACGTAGGTAGGACTGTAAGATGAATATGAGGATCAAGGATAGGAGGGGAGCCGCCACCACAGCCCAGAAACTGAGAACCATGTTGAAGGGATCTCGGGTGACCTGCCTGCAGAAGGAACCAAGCTGGCCAGGCTGTGACTGGGACCAATGCTGATGTGAAACCCAAAACTCTGAGTTGAACGTGACCCCAGAAGGGTCTGAAGGGCTCTGGGAAAGGGCCGAGCTGGCTCTGGGAAAGGCCAGGGTTTAAATCCCAGGTCCCCGATAGGACTTAACTGTGAAAAAGGGGGGCTATTGTGTGACCAGGAGAGACAGGCAGTAAAGGTCCCTGACTGACTGTGTGGGCCCAGTGAGTGTGTGTGTGTCCCCGAGCTGCACGCCTAGGCCTCGGTACCTGGCCAGGCACTGGGGCGACCTTCCCCCTCTCTTGGCCCTGCCCGTTCTTTGCTCTGCAGGTAGCTCTATCATTTCTGACCCCTTAGGATATCCCTCCTACTTTCAAAGTGTATCCAGAGCCCGAAACCCACTCTGTGCCTTGGTCGCTATTTGTGGTCTCAGAAAGTATCTTCTTGAGTCTAGTTGAAGGAGAGTATGCCCCTGCTCCCTGGCCCCTTCTAGTGATCAGATGGCAGGGGTCTATAGGCCTCTGTGGTTGGAACAGGGGGTGAGCATCCTTCTCTGTCTGGGGAGGTGCCGAGCCAGAGCTGGGCGCTGTGGGGGTGTGTGTGTGTGTCTGTCTGTCTTTCTGTGTGTGGAGGTGCTCCTGGATTATTCCAGGCCGGGCCTTCTGCATTCTCTGCATGTCTGGGAGGCCTGAGCTCACTAGACAAACAGCACCCTGGCAGCTGGCCTGCAGGGTATTGTTTCCAGGAGGTGCTTCCTCACTTTGTTTGGGAAAGGTGAAAACAAAGACAAGAAGGCTGAGGATTCGGAGCCTCACAACTGGCCGGCCAGAGTGTGAAGTGATCCCCAACTCACTGCCTCCCCTATTTCTCCTCCCAGCTCTCTGGGGTTGGGAAACTCCCAGGACGATCTAGACCCAAGCAGCAGTCCCCCCCCCCCCCCGCCCCCGACACTTAGGAGACCTCTGATTGGCGGGCTTGAGCCTCGCTTTGGCTTGCATCCTTCCAGTGACGGGGAGCTCACTGTGCCCCAGAGAGTATGAGGGGGTAAAAAAACAGAACAAACTTTGGAAATAGGCTGAGGTGGTGACCTGGGGAGGCTGGAGGGACATGCCTATAAACCAGAACTGGTGAGGTAGACCCCACAACACTGGCCCTGCAGCTTCGACGGTAAAGGGGAACAATATGCCACCTTAGAATGTGCTTCGGTGTGTGGAGTATTTGAAGCTGGACATTTCGGGGCCAGCAGACTCAGGAAGGGCTTTTTACCTCCTCCTTAAGTGCCTGCAAGAATTAAATAGGGGGCCTGTACCAAGTAGAGAACTCTAGTTACTAGAGATAACTTTTTACATCAGAAAGACTTATCTGCAGGGCATGGCCAACCTTTGTTTACCAAACATTTGCTTTTCTCATCTTCCTGTGAATTGTCTTCCTCCCTTTGAAGTCCCGGACCCCTGCCCCCTTCTTAGCTCAGGATAACATATAAGCCCCCATTACCTGACTACCATGGGGAGTGTCCTATTTTTATGGGGTTCCTGTATTTATGAAATGTGTTTTTCTCTTGTTAATCTGTCTTATGTCAATTTAATTATTAGATGAGCCAAAGGACCTAGAAAGGAAGGAGAGAGTTTTCTGCTCCTACAACAGTGTCTGGGGCCCGCTGGCCAATGAAGTGAGTACCAGGGAGAAGGGGCCCCGCTCAAAAAGAAGAAAGACCTTCTCTCAGCAGAACTGGAGACCAGTGATCTGGGGGATTAATGAGTTTTCTGCCACTGGAGGAGTACAAGTGGAGAGTAGCTCATAGGTGGGGCTGTGAGGGCTTCCAGAAGGGCCCCTGTTGATGGGACAGGACCCTACTGACAGTGGCAGGCCGGGTCCGAGGACCCAGAGGGGATCCAGTAGGACCAGCCAGGAAGGTCCTTGGCTTAGCGCAGGATAGAAATCAAATGCGAGCCAGGAGGAAGTGAGAGCAGAGTTTACTGAATAGCATAAGTGATAGAGTACAGCAGATGGAGTGTCTGGGAGTCTCAGAAAAGAAGTGAGTCTCCCCGCTGCTTGGGGTTAGGAGTTTATATTGGAAAGGGGTCAAGGGTACGTGTTCCTTCAGGAATCCAGGGTAGGGTCTGATCAAAGCTGAGTGTCAAGTGAACAGTAGGTGTTTTTCCATAAATCACTGAAGGTAATGGGGGTGTTGATGCCAGTGTTGAGTGAGGTTTGTTCAAAGCTACTGTCCTGGAACATGTTTGGGATCCAGTTCCTCTTAGATGTTATCAGGTGTTTGGGGGCCTAGGATGAAACTTAGAGAATGGTTAACTTTCTTGTCTCCCCTTGGAGTGGGATCATAGCTGCTTTGGTTTATTCAGATGCAAAATATAGAGCATGAGTCGGTGGGACTTAGAGAAACGGCAGCAGTGGAGACTTTCTAAAACCGAGTCCCTTCAGTTTCTCTATTTTACTGCTCTGGGAAGATGGCCAGGAAGGCTGCCTCCTCCCCAGATCCCAGCTGACCTGTCTGAGAGAGCGCTGGGGGCTGGAGGGATGAAGCCAGGGAGCCTGGGCATTGCCTGAGTAGCCTGCTCTCAGGACAGGCCTCTCCCCCTGGGCATCGGTAGTTGGCCCTTGGCTTCCTCCCTAGGTCTGTTTCTGTCCCAGCTCCTGTCACTCAAATTCTCACAGCCAGGTGAAGGCAGGACTGCGAAGGAAACCTGTACTGCCCAGCATAGAGCAGAGCACCACAGTGCCCTCAGACTCTTCGGGGCGGGGCCTCGCCTCCCTCTAGGACCTCTTTTTTTTTTTTTTTAAAGATTTTATTTATTTGACAGAGAGAGACACAGCGAGAGAGGGAACACAAGCAGGGAGAGTGGGAGAGAGAGAAGCAGGCTTCCTGCTGAGCAGGGAGCCCGATGCGGGGCTCGATCCCAGGATCCTGAGATCATGACCTGAGCCAAAGGCAGACGCTTAACGACTGAGCCACCCAGGCGCCCCCCTCTAGGACCTCTTGGACCCCGCTGAGTGAGAGGCCTCCCTTCTCAAGGTCCAGACATGCTGTACCAGTGAAGTGTCTGGGGTCTGATCAACAGACCTTGCCCCTCCTGTGCAGCCAGCCTGGCCTCTCCCAGGAAAAACTCCACAGCCAGGCTCCGGGAGGGCCCGGCTACCTCACGGATGGGAACTGACTGATAGGGAATGCACAGGGGAGGTTGTGGGGGCCAGAAGGGATCCTCCTGAGTCCTAGGATCCTATAGGTGGGCCTGCTCTGGGTGTGAGGCAGCAGGGACCCATTCAAATGAGATGCAGATCACCCTAGGGTGCCCCAGCCAGTCCCACTTCCTCTTCCTCCTGTCCCAGGGAAGCCACACTGGGTCTGAGCAGCCACCAAGGAGGCTCAGAGCTGGGTCAGGCTCTTCCCCTCAGCCTCACCCTCAGGAGAGGTTCCTTTCCTCCCAAAGTCTCAGTTTCCCCAGGTGAACCCATCTCTAAGAGAGCTTGTCTCAAGTGAACTGAGGGTTTAAGCCAGGCCTTGGGGTGAGGTAGCTTAGAGGATGGGGAGGTCTTGGAGGCCAGAGAAAGCTGGAAGCAGTCTGGGCCCTAGGGCCTAACATCCCAACAATGTGGCCAGTCAGCCTCTAGCTTAAAGGTGAAAGCCGGTGGGCCTGGGGGTGGGCATGAGGTGGGGACAGCTTATGCTAGTGGTACACAAAAATCAGCATGGTGGGAGCTGTGTACTCCACTGCATTCCGCAGGCAGTAAGGGGGGGCATCATATGCAGAGAATTTAAAATCAATAATAAAACAAAGTCTATCTGCCTTTTATTTTCACCCTGTGTTAGCAGTTTTAAACCATGTCAGTGATAAAACAAACACTCCTCTCTGGAAGTCCTTTATTGGTCAGAGTTCTAAACGATTGCTACAGTTACTATTGAGTTTTTATAATAAATCAAATAAGCTTCAAATTAGCACCTTTGCTGCTTATTCATGAATATTGTGTTGCACATTAAAGTCACTCAGAGAATTCCCTGTTACACACGTGCTGCTAGCACACATTTGTAGCTCCTGGAGGTTCCCCACTGCCCTTTCTCGGCCGTTCCTGCCTCCCGCCCCCGGCCCCTGCCGGACAGAGTGCTGTGTGTCAACGGTGGGTTCTACATAAGCAGGGGTAGCCCGGTGATTGCCGACAATGGAACAGAACTTGAGTGCCTTCAATTTCACCACTCTTGGACTGCTTGGAGGTTTTATTTCTGTTTAAAATTTAAACTAGTTAAATTGTGTAAAGTAAGATGTGTAATAATTTTTTTGTATTATTTTTTTTAAGATTTTATTTGAGAGAGAGAGAGCACGTGTGCGCTTGCAACTGAACAAGCAGGGGAGAGGGGCAGAGGGAGAGGGAGAAACAGGCTCCCAGCTGAGCAGGGAGCCTGATATAGGGCTCGATCCCAGGACCCTGGGATCATGACCTGGGTGGAAGGCAGACACTTAACCGGCTGAGCCACCCAGATGCCCCAAGAGGTGTAATAATTTTTGTCTGATAAATGCAAAATTTAGTTCATATGAAATATATTTGTTTCATTTCATCATCTTTACAGTACAATCATGTCAAGGAGGGAAGTATTAAAGAATGGTCTACTATGAGAGTCAAATGCGCTTGAGACGCCATTGGCTTGAGCAGCCCTGCAGAGGGAGACCTGTCTGCTTCTCCACGTGGGGGGACCCTGACCCCAGGGGGTGGGCAGGGAAGGCGCTCAGCCTCCCCGGACAGAGAAATGGCCTCCGCTGCCCTTCCCGGCCCAGCAGTAGGCACCAACCCCCCTTCCAGCTTCAGCTGTGGGTGAGATTCCCCAGAGTAGCCTGAAGCCACCCCATTGCACCAGGTCAGAAGGGCAGGGAATGGAATGGCTCCAGCTTAGCCATGAGCAAGCTCTGATAAGGAGCAGAGGCCCCAAGTGGCCCAACCTCAGCCAGAGAGGGCAGCCTGGAAGGCGTCTAGAAAACCGAAAGGTGCCCTCCAGCCTTGGCCTGCATCTCCCATCCTACCCCACCTTCTCCTGTGCATGGTTGGAAGGGTATAAAATATGCTCATGTGTCATAAGGATTATTTTGAGCTGAAGATATTTGAGAATCAACACATATAGGAGGGGGCTTTTTTTCTGAACTTCCCCTTATCTGCCTAAAATCAGAGCCTCCCAAAAGAATTCAAGCATCATAAATCCCCTCCCCAGGAGTTTCACAACCACAGATTGACTCCTGTCACCTGAGACCAGGATAAGAAATCACCTAAGCAGACACTATCACAAAAGGACCCTATCTCCCATCTATTCTAGAAGCCCATTTATCTTCCCTAAAAGTCATTTGTTTTCCCACAAGTGTCATTACTCCCCCCCCATCGAGATGGTATCTAATATCTGACAAGGGGCAAGTATCTGAAATACATAAAGAACTCATGAAACTCAATAGCAAAAAACACAATCTGACTAAAAATGGGCAAAAGACCTAAATAGAGATTTTTCCAATGAAGACATCCAGATGGCCAACAGACCCCACATGAAAAGATGCTCCACATCCACTCGTCATCAGGAAAATGCAAATTGAAACCACAATGAGATGTCACCTCACACCTGTCAGAATGGCTGTCATCAAAAAGACAACAATTGTGGGTGAGAAACCCTCGTGCACTGTTCGTGGGAATGTAAATGGGTGCAGCCACCTTGAGAAACAGTATGGAGGTTCCTCAAGAAATTAAAAATGGAACTACTGGGGTGGCTCAGTTGGTTAAGCCTCCAACTCTTGATCTCAGCTCAGGTCTTGATCTTAGGGTCGTGAGTTCAAGCCCCGTGTTGGGCTCCACATTGGGCGTGGAGCCGACTTAAAAAAAAAAAATAGAACTACCATATGATTCAGCAACCCCACTTCTAGGCATAGATGGAAAGGATATGAAAAGAGGATCTCCAAGAGAAGCATGTACTCCTGTGTTACTGCAGCATAATTCAGAATAACCAAGACATGGAAACAACCTAAGCGTCCATCGATGGATGAACAGATAAAGATGTGGTATATACACAATGGAATATTATTCAGCCACGAGCAAGAAGAAAATCCTGCCGTTTGCGACAACATGGCTGGATGTTGAGGGTATTAAGCTAAGTAAGATGTCAGGCAGAGAAAGGTACTGTATGATACCATTTTCTGAGGAATCTAAAAAAGCGGAACTCGGGGCGCCCGGGTGACTCAGTCATTAAGCGTCTGCCGTCAGCTCAGGTCATGATCCCAGGGTCCTGGGATCGAGCCCTGCATCGGGCTCCCTGCTCCACGGGAAGCCTGCTTCTCCCTCTCCCACTCCCCCTGCTTGTGTTCCCTCTCTCACTGTGTCTCTCTCTGTCGAATAAATAAATAAAAACGTTAAAAAATAAATAAAAATAAATAAATAAAAAAGCGGAACTCATAGAAACAGAGAATGGGGTGGTGGTGGCTGGGGGCTGGGAGGATGGGGGAAATGGGCAGATGTTGGTCAAAGGGTACAAACTTTGAGTTATAAGATGAAAACGTTCTGGGGATCTAATGTGCAGCATGGTAATTATAGTTAATAATACTGTATTATATACTTGAGATTTGCTAAGCGAGTAAATCTTAACTGTTAACCACCACAAAAAAGAAATGGTTATTATATGGCGTGATTGGAGGTGCTAACTAACCTATGGTGGTCATCATTTTGCAACACATAATTGTATTAAATCAACACATTGTACCATGTGCACGATGTTAATATGTCAATTATATCTCAAAAAGGGAAAACAAAATAAGGTGATACATGAGCCCCCAATTCTAACTGCTTCTTTGAGCCACATTTTCCATGAGCTCCTTGCATTGGTACATGAATAAACTTTATCTTTTCTCCTGTTAATCTTGTAACCTGTCAGTTTAATCCACAGGTCCTCAAGCACTGAATCTAAGTAGGTAGAGGAAAAGTTTGTCCTCCCGAACAGGATTATAATAAAAATAGTACTAGGTCACATTCATTGATCATGTACTTTATGCCAGGCCCTGTCCTAAACCTTTGTATGTGTTATCTAATTTAATTCTCCAAATACCCCTTTGTTAGCTCCACTTAATAAAAACAAAAATTAAGACATAAAGAGGTTCACTTGCACAAGGCACCAAGCATAAGATGTGGAGCTGGGATTTGAACTTAGTCATACCCAGAGCTGAAGGCTACGGAGCTGGGGCTGGGCCACAGGTGCTGGGAGTCCTGCTTCTGACTCTGCCGCCACTGGCTCTGTAACTTGGGGCCTCAGTTTCCTTGTCTTCACAGTGGGGTAGTCATTCCCTCCTAGCTCTGATGGTCCTCAGTCCCAAGTCACTGGGGCTGGCAAGGAAGACACCAGCTTGATTGTGATCTGTCTACATGGTTCACAGAGGCAGTGTCATACTACAGGAAGAAGCCAGTGGCTGCAGGGGGAGGGACTCTGGGCTGAAGCCCTAAGACTTGGGTATGCCACCTGTCTCTGCCACTGCCTTGCTATGGACCTTTGGACCACTTGCTTGTCCTCTCTGAGTCTCAGTGCCTCAATCTCTCATCTATCTGGTCTTCAGTCTTGAAGATCTGAAGAGAGGGTGTAAACTATATAGAATATGCCCAAAATGTAGTGTATCAGTGCATAAATTATGAGTCCCAGTGATGTTTTGACTACATCTTAGCATCAACAAATGATGATTGCCTAATTTGCATATTTATCAGACCTATAGCCAGATTTGAGGGTGTTGTGGAACCTGCATATGTGCCAGTCCTATCAAGAGCAACACCTCACATTTAGCTAATTTGCATATTGCCAATCATAGTGAAGAAATGAATGGCAACTCCCTTAGGGGAACTATGGTAAGATTTTAAAAAATATATATATAATTATATATAATACATTTTCTATGTGATATATGTAATATATATCTACACTATATCTACACTATATATATACACAACCTGGCACAGAGTTCCTAAAACCCTTGGAATTTCCTGATAGGAGTGTCTTTTGTTATTCGTAACAAGCTCTTGGGGGGCGCCTGGGTAGCTCTGCCTTCTGCTCAGGTCATGATCTCAGGGTCCTGGGATCGAGCTCCACATCAGCATCGACATTGGGCTCCCTGCTCCGCGGGAAGCCTGCTTCTCCCTCTCCCACTCCCCCTGCTTGTGTTCCCTCTCTCGCTGTGTCTTTCTCTGTCAAATAAATAAATAAAATCTCTTAAAAAAAAAAAAAACAAGCTCTTGGACTATCCCTGAATTTATACTAATGAGGTGACAGGGTGGGAGCTGTCCCAGATAGTTCAGGATGGGAGCTGATCACCAGGATGGGGGAGGATCACCACCGAATATGTGATTGGAGAGTTGGACTTTTCAACCCCACCCCCACCCTGAGCTGGGAGGAGGGGGCTGGTACTGGCTACTGGATTATAAAAAAAATTTTTTTAAAAAGATTTTATTCTAAAATTCTAAAAGTGGAGAGTGGCCCGGTGCTGGTGGAGAGCCAGACAAGAGGAATAAAGCAGATTGCTGAGTGAGTCGGAGCAAGCACCTGAGGTCTGCACCTGCAGATGCTATTCTGTTTGGATTCCCAAGTTACTCTGAAGCCGGTAGAACGAGTGCAGTGTGTCCACTGCAGGGGGACGTACAGTTTCTCCATCTGTAAAATGAGGGAGCTGACCGAGGATGACCTTCGTGTCCCCCTAGTCCAATTCTGACCGTTTCTTGGGGAGGAAGGCGACCAGGGGCCCAGCACAGCTCACTCACACCTCCGCCTCCTGCTGCCTATGACCACACCTCCACAAGCCCTCGCCCAGCCCAGCCCCAGCCAAGGCCCAGTAACAGAATTCACATTCCCCAGTATTGCCTTCTGTACCCCAGGGACCCACAGGTGAATCAGACCCTGTCTCTACTATTTGATTGCTAATAATCATAATAGCCACCCCTATTACCATCTGTTATTGTAGCAACAGCTGTGTGTTTGGCATATAAACGTGAACATATACACATGCATCTTGTTTAATCCTGACCACAACCTTGAAGATAGGCATCACTTCCCCATTTTACAAATGGGGAAACTAAGGCTTGGATAGTGCTCTGGGATTTGCCCAAGATCACCAAGGAGTAAGAGGGGCCTGGGGTAGACTCAAAACACTCTATAGTTTGAATTTCTATGGGGAAGCCAACTGAAGAACATGCTAGAGGGGTGCCCATTTTCCCTTAATCAGACAGGTTTTCTCAAGATGCTATAAACTGGTTTGTGGAGAGTGTCCCTGCACACACTTCAGGCTACGGGTCCTGGGCGGCTTCCTGTCTGGATAGTTCTGTGTGTGTGAGTGCTCAGCTGGAACAGTCGGGCCCTTTCCCCGCTCTTCAATGCAGCACAGCCTGATAGCTAGAGAGCTGAGCTTAGACCCCCCATTGTGGGTCATCATCCAGACAGAGCTCAGGGGCACACAGCTCACAGGCTGAACTTGTGTTGTCAGGCTTTGCCCACACTGTGTGGCCCTCCTCCCTGGAGAGACGCCCCCTCCAGCAGCTGGCTTGGAGCATCTGGCCACGTCTGAGAAACTGAACTGAAACCACCTTGGTCTGGGCTGGTGTGGTATGAAGAGTGCCTCTACCAAATCCTATCAGGAAGTAGACCCCTGGGACACCGCGGTCATTCCCCTCAAGGGAACAAACGACCATTCTTGATACGTTGAAATACTTTTTAAGCCAAGAAACTGCTGCTCTAAATTTGCTAAAACTGGGTCAATATTTGGCTTCAATCCTCAGGACAAATATCAGTATGGAGAAAAGTTTTATAGTCGTGGATGCTCTATAGACCAATGAATGCAACCAATTACATGTTGTCCAGATGGGCAGTGAATAGGGTGTTTGAAAATGTTATCTCTCATTTGTTTAGAAGCAAAAGGCACATTTTTAGAAAGTATTTTCAAAAAGAGGCAAATGGAAGAGATGGGGCCGATAGTTGGTGACCAACGTTCCATAACAAAACTGTATCTTTGTTTGTTTAACAAGTTCTTGTCCACTTCCAATGCCCTGTGAGTACTCTCCCAAGTGAGGGAGCTTTCTCGCTGAGGAGGGAGGGTTTGGGAAGCTCTTTGGCCTCTCCTCCTCCCAGGATCTCCCCAAGTATCTCCCAATGCACCGAGCATTAAATAACCTGCAGTTCCCCAGGGATCCTATGGGGGCGTCCTTCCCTAGCTTGACTGACACGTACACTCAGGGTCCAAGCCGAGGGCCCATAGTTTAATGCACTGGGGTCCATGGCATTTCAGAATTCTTCACCATTTTATCTTTGAATTTGTGTAAACGAAGTCCAGTGGCGGTGATGGAGCCCGTGCCCGGAGCTTAGAGCCTCCTGCTCACAGCAGGCCCCACCTCCTGCTACCTCTCTGCGTCGCTGGACCGAGTTGTTGGCTGTGGCTCACTCACCTTGGGGTGCACAGGCCCACTGGGGCCCCTGTTCCTCCCCATCCTGCCGCCGCTGGCTGTCCTCCCCTAGACACACAGCAATATGGTGCGTCCGCGTAGCGACGTGGACAGGGCGAGCCTCTCTCCCACTCCCATCCGGCTGCCTAAGCATAACCTGTCCTGGAGAGTGGGACCTGGGTGGGGACCCGAGGCCTGTGGGAACGGAAGATGCCTGACTTCCTGGGGCACCTGGTGGCTGGCAAGAGGCGCAACCTGGTCGCTGGTGGGCCCCAGGTGAGTGTGCCCACCTCCACCCCTTATTGGCAGCTCTGCACTTGCCCTGTGGGTATCCCCGCACTGGCAGGAGTGCACCGTGCAGTAAGTAAAAAGAACATTATAATAGTTGAGAGAGAAATCGCAGAAAGAAGGAAAAAGCTTTCCTTCTGCTTTTTGAACAAGGGACCCTGTAATTTCATTTTGCACTTAGCCTGGCAAATTATGGAGCCAATCCTGTATGCAGTGTTGTGCTGGGGCCAGAGCCCACTGGCTCCCAACTCCATGATCAGTGACATCATGTTAGAAGCTTGAAAAGAGCCATGGTGATAATATTAACAATACAGAAATCGGGCAAATGCTGCAAAACAGGACTTTTTTTTTTTTTTAGAGCTGGTTGTTAAACATTTACTAGCACGCCATTGCACAGAGCATTAAATAACACTGGAAACTTCTTGTTCTTGTTCTTTTTTCTGACTAAACCTGCAGGCCCAAACTTCTATGGGGACAGTGCAGAGCCATGGAAGGAAGGCTAAGGGAGAAAACGGCTTACTCAGTGCCAGGACTGACCCAAACCACTTCACCACTGCCACAGAGATGAGGCAACAAGCTCAGAGAAGTAAGGGGACTCACCCACGACCACACAATGGGATAGCTGCTGAGCTGACATTTGGACCCAAAGTCCTAGCTGTTGGGAGAGGCTCATTAGAACCACAGGGTGCCTGTCCTTGCACAGTGTCTAGCACAGGGTTCTGAGTTGCAGGAGTAAACTGGGATGAGGGTGCTCAGAAGGAGGGGAGCTGGGGGAAGGACCCGGAAGTCCCAACCCTGCAGTTTTATCCTCTTCCAGGATCTTCACAGCCTGAGGCAAAAGCCTGGACAAATGAGCAGCAGGACAGAACGTTCCAGCAGCCACTGACTACATCAGAGGCACAAATATTTGCTAAGCCCAGGGGCCTCCCAGACATGCTGGCAGGACTGGGGAAAGCAAGTGTATGGACCCTCTCCCTCTGGGGCCAGGGAATCCAGAGAAGGGAGAAGCCCTTGAAGAGATGTCTCCTGACCCCATTCTCTTTGTCATATTTGTATATGAGTTTCTCACACCCAAAAGTATGTAAAGTCCTGTCACAAAGCACCTTCTCAGCCATGAGCAGAACAGAGAGCTGACCCCCATTTTACAGATGAGGAAACTGAGGCCCACAGAGGGAAGAGAATATGCAAAGGGACTGGGAAATGGGAGAGCCTGAAGTGGAGACAGGACCAGAGAGCTGACACCCAATACCAATGGCCTCCCACTCTGTGTGGGGTCTGCCGCCCCCCTACTCAAGAACTTCCCTTGAGTCTTGTGGGCTTGGACTAATTGCTAGTCACTGACCGACCCCCAGACCATCTTCTCTGGTCAGACCCCCCGCAGTACTTGCTTCTTACGGCTCCCCTGGGCTGTTCCCTCGCCAGAGGAACCTCTCTTCTCTTCCTACGTCCCAGCTCAGGGAGCCCTTCCATCCCCACACCCTCTGCTAGTCCCGACCTTCCCGCTTTCCCTTGACCTCCAGTCCGGGAAGCTGTCCTGCACTGCTGCTATCACGGGGCTTTTGCTCTCCCAGGAGTGGGAGCATGAAGGACCGGGAAGCAAAGGTCTGGATCCTAGTTGCAGCTGTCACCAACTCACCGAGTGACCTGGGGCTACCTTGCTCCCTCTGAACCTCACTCAGATCGCTCACCTGGACTCAGCTCACCTGCCTCACCAGGGAACTGAGAGTCTGGGTGGGAAAATCCTGGCAGCAGACACAGGCCACAGCTGCTGGGGTTCTTGTTGGCATCCACATTGTCCCAACTTTGGGCTCCATCCAGATCCATTGTCATCCAGCCACACCTTGTTATTGACTTCTGCCTCTTCGAGGGAGGGGGGGCAAGGGGGAGGGCTGTGTCTGGCCTGAGAACTCAGCTGGGGTGGGCGCCTGCTCTCCTCCACTGGCCCCAGTGAGCCAGACCTGGGCATAGGGCTGGGGGCTGGGGGTTGGGAGTGGGGTGCTGCAGCAAAATAATTTGGAGGCCACCTTGAGTCCCAGCCCCGAGGGTTCTGCCCTTCAACACTCCAGGGTGTTAACAACTTTTCCCAGGCAAGAGCAAACTCCCTATCCACGCCCGCAAAATTAGAAAAGGCCCCTGGGAAATGCTGGAGTCTTTTTTTCCCCGTAGGCAGAGTCTTGGAGGGCCCAAAGAAGCACTCCCCACAATGCCTAGAATCAGAGACTGTAACAGCAATGCGCTGTATTGTACAGATGGGAAAACTGAGACCTAAAGAGAGAAGGGGACTTGCCACCACCGCAGTGGAGACGCTAGTGTGTTCAGATGGAGGGCCCCTGTCTTGAGGCTGCGTGGGCCTACCAAGCTCCAGTTCTTTATTTAGTTTGAATGTTATTTTGAGCTGCTTTGGGGGCTCAGGCCCTTTCGGAGTCGCCGCCGCCACTGCTCTGCGTCTTAGGACGTCTAAGGCGGAAAGAGGACCAATGCCCGCCGGCGCCGAGCGACCTCTTGGAACTGGTTGCGAGGCTCCGGACTTTCGGATACCCCAGGACTTGGCAGCGATCCCAGAGCGAGGGGGGCGGGCTCGGGGGCGGGGCTACGGGGCGGGGCCGGCGGCTGTGACTCCGCCCCCGACCAGACCCGGCTCGGGTAAACAGGCGGCGGCGGCGCCTGGGGGCTTCTCCTGCAAGCCAGGCGCCGAGTTACGTCACGGTTACCGGGAGCTTTCCGCCCCGGCAGCCAGGTCCCCGCGGCCCTCGCCCGCCCGCCCGCCGCGGGTGTCCGAGGAGCAGAGGGTGGCGAGGCGTCCGCCTGCCCGGGACAGCAGGGCAGGGAGGCCTCCGCGCTTTCTCCGGAGGCCCCTGAGACTTCGTGAGGTCTGGCTCGGCTCGAGGGTGGGGGCTGTCCCTCGGCCGCGCAGAAACTGCGCCTCAGTTTCCCCATCTGAAACCAGGGGGCTGAGTTAGGACTGTGTGTCTCCCGGCTGGAGGGATGCGTCCTGAACCCGGGGCGAGGGGCGGCCCCTGCGATGGGCCGTGACTCTGGGCGCGCTTTCCACTTTAGCCGGGTGGTGGCTGCTCGCAAAACCACGTGGCCCAGAACGCAGTCGCGGCCCCCGAAGCCTAAGACACCACTCAGCCACGCAGAGGACGGATGACTTTGTAGTATCCCCCTCTCTCTCCACTTGCTGCGGACACAGACCTTATGGGTAAAATGAAAAACAGTTGCAGCATGCCACCCTCCCAGCGGGTTCGCGCCAGCGCTTTGGAAAAGATAACTGGGTTGCACAAACAGGAGGGAGTTTTCCGCACAGCATCAACAGCTTCCCCCTTGAAGCCTGAGAGGAACAGGCTGCCTAAGGAGACAGGGGCACCTCGCGCTTGGGAGACGCTCAAGCAGAAGGTGGGCCAGAGCTTGTCAGGGAGGCAGTAGAAAGGATGCTTGCTGGGATCTCCAGAGGCTGCCCAGTCCTGGGGCTCCACGATTTGGTGGTTCTGCAGCTGCGCTGTCCAATAAGAAAACCCCTAGCCACATGTAACTACTGAGCACTTGAAATATGGGGTGAGGATCCACTCTCAGACCCCCCCCCCAGAGCTGGCATGATTATTTTAAGACATTTGAGATTCAACCAATGCAGAAAGAAAAGCTTCCTCAGAGTTTCCCTTATCTGACTAGAAGTATCAACTTCTGGGACGTGAGGCTACAGAAATCCCCTCTTCAAGAGAGTTTTGTGGCCTGGAAGAAGATGAGAGACCATTCATACCTGTATAGACAAATATTATCATAGACGTTCTTATCTTTCTTATGTTCTCCTAAAAACTCATTTGTGTTTCCCAAAGAAATCTACTTGTTCTTTAAAAAAAGGCGGGGAGGGCGCCTGGGTGGCTCAGTCCTTAAGCGTCTGCCTTCGGCTCAAGTCATGATCCCAGGGTCCTGGGGTCCAGCCCCATGTGGAGCCCTGCGTGAGGCTCCCTGCTCTATGAAGCCTGCTCTCTCTCCCACTCCCCCTACTTGTGTTCCCTCTCTCGCTGTGTCTCTCTCTGTCAAATAAATAAAATAAAATATCTTTAAAAAAAATCTATTTGTTTTTCCCATTGAACTTATTTCTCCCCACTCCCTTTTCCCTACTAAGGTATGTAAACCTCTAACTGTAATTGTTCAAGGAGACTGCTGCTTCCTTAGTTGGCTCCTGTATGCATAGGAAACACCCTTTTTGTCCAGTTAATTTCCCTTTTGTCAATTTAGTCTGTAGGCCCCAGCAACTGCACCTCTGAGGGTAGAGGAGAAATTTTTTTCCTCCCCTACAGTCCACATTGATAAATGCAAGAAGTGTAAAATACACACAGGATTTCAAAGACAGCATGAAATAAAAGAATGTAAAATATAGGGGCACCTGGCTACGTCAGTGGGAAAAGGATGTGACTCTTAATCTCAGGGT
This sequence comes from Eumetopias jubatus, assembly GCF_037043125.1. Lineage (NCBI taxonomy): Eukaryota > Metazoa > Chordata > Mammalia > Carnivora > Otariidae > Eumetopias > Eumetopias jubatus. The sequence continues at coordinate 114,011,909 of NW_028274813.1, forward strand.
CATGAGTTCAAGCCCCATGTTGCATGTAGAGATTATGTAAATAAATAAAACTTTGAGAAAAAAAGACTGTAAAGTATATCATCAATAACTCCATATATTGATTACATGTGAAATCATATTTTGGATAAACTGGGTTCAATAAAATATATTATTAAACTTAGTTTCACCTGTTTCTTTTCACTTTTTTCATGTCTACTAGAAAAACTTTAAAAGACATGTGTGGTTGGTATTATATTTCTATTGGAAAGAACTACTAAATGTCAGGTAACCTTGTGTCTTTGGGTTTACTTTTACCAGGCAACCTCACAAGGCTTTATTAACTGAATACTCTGTCAGGTCCTGAGCCGTTTTGGCAGTGGGGGGTGGAGAAGGGCAAGGCACTGTGCCAGCCCTCAGGGAAGCTGCCAAGCCCCTCTTGGCTCTCAGCTCAGCCTGGCTGGGTCCTCCTGCAGTCCTGCCTTCCCTCCCCACAGGACACTCAGGCCAGCGCAAGGCTGGGCAGAGGGTTCGGGCTTGCCAGGGCTCTGGGAACTTAGGGAAGGAGCTTCACGCAGGCCAAGGGTTCAGAAGACAGTGTGGCCAGTGGCCAGGAACCATGGCCGGCCCTTGAGAGCCGTTCCCATGGCCAGGACCACAGACAAGTCGTTCAGCTGCCCAGTCCTGGCCTCACTGCCCAGCAGCTCCCGGCTGTCTCCTCGTGGCAATGGAGCCCACCACCAGCCGTGCCAGCACCACCTGGCTGTGCTGGGGGAGGTTCCTCGGCTCCCTCATTCTCTCTGCCACCTCCTGTTCCCCCCAGGCTCTGCTCGATTCAAAGATGTTTCTGATAATCATTCAGGGGTTTCAGGGGTACAGGCTGCAGTTTGGGGACAAAAGATATCCCAGACTCAAAAGAAAAAAAAAAAAACACACACCACCACCAAAACTGCAGCTGGTGTTTCTGATTAGCAGCCCACACCTAGCAATTTGGAGGGACGGTCCTGCCTGGAGTGACCCAGGTTGAACCCATGCAGCTGATACACATATGACAGCTTTACAGGTCTGTAAAGCTACCCAGACCTGTCCGTAATTAAACAAGCTTATCTAACTTTCCTGTTTCTTCTCCTATATAAACTTGCTCGTAATAATAATAGCGGACACTCTTACCATGCTTATAGTGTGCCAGGCACTGTGCTAGTAGCTTACAAAGCTTAATTCATTTAATTCATTAAGTTTAAATTTAATTAATTCAACAACAACCCTGTGAGGGAAGTACTACTATCCTCCATCGTTCATGGGTGAAGAAACTGAGGCACAGAGAAATTAAGGGAGGTCACACAGCTAGAAAGGTGCAGAAGTGGGATCGAAACCAGGCAGTCTGGCTTTAGTGTTTGTGCTCCAAATCACTTCGTTACACAGCTTCTCCCAGGATGCTGGAGGAATCTATTGTGTTTTGTTCTCCTCGACTGGTTCCTCTGCTAACCCGTTTATGATAAACCCGTGACACGTGCTCGTGGTCTAAAAAGTGTCTGAGATTGGCTTCAACAGATGAAAAATGATGAGATGGGAAAGGGATCAGACTCGAGGGGAAAGAAAAAAAATCTATCATTCTTTGTCCATTTCTCTACATGGGTGGCAAGAGTGCCCTAAGAATGGGTCAAGCTTGAGAAGGTAAAGCACAATAGAAGGGTGCTGTGGCCAGGGTGGTTAGGTGCCCCCAGCTTAGCAAAATGCCGGGCTGGGCTCAGGAACCTGGAGCGTATCTGGTTTGCGCATACGAGTGGGGGTGGAGGGCTAAACTGCTATGAATGAGGACAGGAGGACAAGCGTTTCAGAAGGCGGAAGGGGGATCCAAAAAGAAGATGCCAGCAAGCTGTGACCTGAGTGGGGTATGGCCAGACAGGAAATAGCTGAGGGGTTTGAAAACAAGATGGCCACTGCCTGTGTGCCTTGCTCGTTCTGAGTTGGGATGTTGATCTTCCTCATCCTCCTGACCCTTGGTCAAAGTCTAACACCAACTCTGCTTCTTGCCAGTCAGTGCTGACGGGCTGAGGGGCTAGAGAGAGGGGGTCCAGCTTGGGGAGCTGGAGGCCATGTGCACGTGGGGAGCTGCTGGGTGGGAAGTCTGCCTGGAGAAATGTAGGCTGCTCTGCTATCCTCAGAGTTATGGGGAGGGGGGCGTCACAGGGTCCCTGCCAGTTGCAGGTTGGGCAATGCACAAGGGTGTCCAGCTGAAATGGCATCTAGCCCCTAAAACCCAGTACATGCTCTGCTCCCAAGTCAAGCGTCCTGGCGCAGGGCTCTGTCTGCCCAGAGTGGTTCCTCTGCCCAGTGCTTGTGGCTGGCAGCAGCCCTGTGAGGAGCCCCCGTTGAAAGCCAAAGAATTGAGGTCCCTCAGGCAGCAGTCTCCTGGGTCCCGCACACAGTGTGGGCCCTGGGCTTCTGCTCTAGACCCTCCAAAGTAGGAAAAAGCCCCAGTGGGACTTTCTGGGCCTTCCTTATCCTGACTCCTGACTTAGCCTCCCACCTTTTCCTGAGGCCTCCCTAGGCAACCTCCTCTGGGCAGCCTGCCTCTGCAAGCGTATCCTAGCCCTGGGACCTCAAAGACACAGAGATGGGGCCCATGATGAGAGTAGCTAACAATATGCTATGAGCAACAGAGCATCTGAGTTTGCTAACTAGGGTTTTGGTATTGTTTTAAGAAATTAGAGCTGGGGCGCCTGGGTGGCTCAGATGGTTAAGCGTCTGCCTTCGGCTCAGGTCATGATCCCTGGGCTCGAGTCCCGCATCGGGCTCCCTGCTAGGCGGGGAGCCTGCTTCTCCCTCTGCCTCTCTCTCTCTCTCTCTCTCTCTCTGACTCTCACGAATAAATAATAAAACATTTAAAAAAAAGAAGTTAGAGCTGACTCAAGAGTTTGTTCATTTATTTATGTATTTGTTCCTATCGTTTATATTAACCCATACACCAGATACGTTGGTTTTCTAATTTAGTGTCACAATGTATCTCTCTTGTTTGTTTGTTTTTTTAAAGATTTTATTTATTTATTTGAGAGAGAGGGAATGAGAGATAGAGAGCACGAGAGGAAGAGGGTCAGAGGGAGAAGCAGATTCCCCGCCGAGCAGGGAGCCCGATGTGGGACTCGATCCCGGGACTCCAGGATCATGACCTGAGCCGAAGGCAGTCGCTTAACCAACTGAGCCACCCAGGCGCCCTCTCTTGTTTGTTTTTTTAAGTAGTCTCCACGCCCAGCGTAGAACCCAATGCAGGGCCTGAACTCACAGCCCTGAGATCAAGACCTGATCTGAGATCAAGAGCCAGACACTCAACCAACTGAACCGCCCAGGCGCCCCCATATCTTTGGGTATTTTTTAAAATTTTTTATTGTTATGTTAATCACCATACATTACATCATTGGTTTTTAATGTACTGTTCCATGATTCATTGTTTGTGCATAACACCCAGTGCTCCACGCAGAACGTGCCCTCTTTAATACCCATCACCAGGCTAACCCATCCCCCCACCCCCCTCCCCAACTTTGGGTATTTTTACTTCCAAACTACCAATGAGGAAATTGAGAGGCAAGGGGTAGCTGGTACTCAGCCCCTGTCTGAATTGTACTGGTCTTCCAGCTCAGCAGGGGTGGGGCTGGGGCAGCCTGGGCTTTGACCTTGAACTGAATGAGGGGACGAGGGAAACTGGGTGCTCCTGAGGGCCACAGACCCACAGAAGAGCCACAGTGGGCAAAGAGGGGCTTGTGAAAGAGAAGGCAGCTGGAGCTCGCACAAAGATGGGAAATAGGGAGGGAGGGGACGGGGTGCTCTCAGGGCCTCATGGAAGCAGAGGCTAGAGGGATGAGAGGCTGGTGGGTGCCCAGTGGGAACCGCCCTGCAGAGGTCCCCTGGCATAAAGTGATGGGACTACCTTGAGGATGGGGTGGGTTGCCCATGTCTTCTCCACCCCAGCTGGGTGAGCTGGGCCTTCCCCCATCCCTAGACATTGTCCAGGGCCGTTGTCTAGACGGGGACCACCTCCGTCCCTGGCAGGTGGGAGTGGATGAGCAAGTGAGTGTCTCGCATGGCGCTTTTCATTCAAGATCTTCTACCTTCCTCCCTTCCACAGTAAGAACATAAGAAAGGCATCAGCAGGGACGCCTGGAGGGCTCAGTCTGTTAAGCATTTGCCTTCAGCTCTGGTCATGATCCCAGGGTCCTGGAATCGAGTCCTGCATCAGGCTCCTTGCTCAGCGGGGAGCCTGCTTCTCCCTCTGCCTGCCGCTTCCCCTGATTGTGCTCTCTCTCTCTCTCTCTCTCTCTGACAAATAAATAAACAAAATCTTTGAGATAAAAAAAGAAACAAAAAAAAAAGGCATAAGCCCCATTTTAGAGACGAGAAAGTGGGCTGACCAGGGCGCCTGGGTGGCTCAGTCAGTTAAGTGTCTGCCTTCTGCTCAGGTCATGGTCCCGGAGTCCTGGGATCAAGCCCCACATCGGGCTCCCTGCTCAGTGGGGAGTCTGCTTCTCCCTCTGCCCTTCACCCTGCTCATGCTCTCTCCCTCTACCTCTCTCGAATAAATAAATAAAATCTTTAAAAAAAGAAAAAGGAAGTGGGCTGACCATGTCCAGAGATGTGCCTGAGGTCACAGAGTTAGGCTGGGGTATAGCCAGGAGGCAACTTGCCTTTGCTGGTCTGGTGGAGGAACTTGGTGCAAAGCCCAAGGCAGTGGGTGCCAGGAATGCGGTGGGGGGAACAAAGCTGGAGAGGGGGAGGGGGTGACTGAACATCCCCACCCCAACACCCACCCTCCCAGCACCTCCTTATTTTGAACCAGGGCCTTTTAGGGCCCTCCTGCCTTAGGTGACTAGTGGTCCCTGTGGGCACACACAGAGGTCATGCATACCTTGGCCTCACAGGCACCCTGAGAAAGCAGATGAGCGGATGAGGGCAAGAATGCATGACAAGCTGGGTCTGGAGGTCTGTCTGTGCACAGGGGTGCTCCTGCATGGACGTGACAACCTTGTCCTCGGTCCTCTAATCTCCTGGGAGTCCCGCCTGGCCAGGAGGCCTCCATTCAGAGGGAGGTGGCAGGAGCCCAGTGTTGGGAGTGAGGAACCCTAGGCTCGCCTGACTCCTGGATCTGCAGCTTCCTGGTGGGGAGACCCTGGGCAAGTCCCTTTCACCTCAGCTTCCTCCTCTGCACATTAGGCCTATGAAGCCGGAGCGCAGGAGAGGGCTGTGCAAGACAGTCCACTCAGCTCCGAGAGCTGTAAGTCTCTGCACTGGTATTCTCCTCCTTTCAAGAAGAGTCAGCAGCCCTGGACAGAGTCCACAGGCGGGGTGGGGGAGGACAGGAAATGGGGCAGGTAGCGGAGGGAAGACTGAGCAAGGGCTGGAGAGCAGTGCACACCCCAGGCAGGCCTGTACTGGAAGGGGTGCTCTCGCTCGTCCCAGGCCAGACACGCCCCCACAGGCAGAAGCGCCACCAGCTGCACAGCCCGGCTTCGGTCCCCCGACCCCTTGGGTTCACCTCCTCCAGGAAGCACTGAGCATTGCTGTGTCCCAGCTGGGGTCCCCACGTTCAAGCCTCACTTAGTCTGCCAGATTGTCCCATGACATGGGTGACAGTTATCCTAATTTTATACCTGTATGAACTGTGCTTCAGGAAGGTGAAGTGACTCGCCTAAGGCAACACAGCCAGGAAGTAGCAGAGGCGGGATCTGAGCCAAGGAAAGGCCCCATCTTCCTCCACCACTCCAGCGTGCAGTGTGGGCCCCCTTCCCTCCAGTCCCCTGGCCCCAGGAGCACATTCCTGAGATCTGGGAGGGCCCTCATTCTGCCTGTCTTGACTTGTCATGGGGTGGGGAGCCTGGCATCCTGGGGGAAGCACATCAGGTCACAGTGACAGTCCTGGCTCCCCAGGGCTTGGTTCCTGGGGGGTGGGTGGCACTCTACCCCACTGGACCTGGAGCATGGGGTGAGTCCATCAGGGAGCCCCTCAAAGTCCACAGGGGTGCTGGCCACCTGAGGGGCTGCAGGAGGGGCTGCCGAAAGCGGCCCAGTTCTGGGCAGCTGCTGAGAAGGAAAGAGGGCTGTCCATGGGGAAAGCTGTGGTGGGGTGTGTCCCCAGGACCGGGCCGGCCTCTCCTGTCCAAGTCCAGACACATTTCTCGGGTTCACCAGTGTTCCCTCCCAGCTCCCACAGTCCCCAGAGCCCAGCAGAGCAGTGGGCGCAGTCTCCCCAGTTCCCCCAAATGGCTTTCTGAACCCTTTGCCCTTGAGGGCTTCATGCTGCCACTTCTGGGTACAAACAGGGACCATGGTCACAGGCAGGGCTCAGGCTGACCACAGCCTCTGCTGGGTTGTGGCTAGTGTGGCAGGTCAGGTCGCAGGAAGGTGGCAGGAAGCCCTCGTGACTCCTGGACAGGGCCACTCCGAAGGTGGCTGTGGGTAAGGAGGGCCCTGCCTGGCGCAGCAGTGCCCCTCCGGCTGCTCCTTAGAGACACAGACATGTGGGCGTGTCCCATCTCAAGACCTTTTATCCCTATGAGGGCTGTCCTGGTGTGTTTACTGGCTGTTGTCTCAGAATTGGGATAGGGATGGGGACAGAGCTGGGACTGGGAACCAGATGGGGGTGAAGATGGGCGGGGTGGGGCTGGGGGAGCCAGAGGCTTGAGAGCAGGAGGTTTTATTGGAAGGACTTCCCTGCCCCCTGCCCACCAGCAGTGAGCCTTTGCAGGGTATCTGCCTCTCCAGCCGCCAAGGGAGAGGCTCATGACTGACCACAGCCAGCCAGCAGCCCCAGGTGGCCCCAGCTTGGGGTGGGGCTAACTTCCTGCCTGGCTGGGTCCCCCGTGCCTTTCACACTGGTTACTCAGGCCTGACATGCACTCCTTCCCCCAGGCCTGAGCAATGGGACGCCCACTCCCCGGGCCAGGGCTGCTCTGAGTCTGGGGGAGGGAGACGAGATGTGGCTTCCCTTGCCGCTCACCCCCTGCACGGTGGCCTGGGTGCCACTGCCACCTGCCTCCCGGCCCCATAGCGCTATTGCTCACCCCATACCCAGCCTCTTATAATCCTCCCTGGCCCCTGGGGGCTGTTACTTTTATTGTCCCTGGGTTAGAGATGGGGAAACTGAGCTCAATCAGGGCACATCTCCACCTGCGCCTGGCCCTGGAGCCACTCTACCGTGCTGTGACCCCCACACACTGACAGCACCTCAGGACTTCCCACCTCCTTTTGTCTCTTGCAGGAGGCCTTCTCTGACCCCACCAGCCACAGGCCACCCTACCGCCACCCCACCCTCAGCTCCCTGATCGACCCCAGTGGGTTTTGCCTCCTTCCCTAGGGTAACTTGGGGACTTGGCTGTCCTCCTACCCTTCCCTGCTGCCCGCCCGTGTCCCTGATTATCTTAGCCAGCCATGGGTCCCGCATAAGCAGAGCTGGAGAGGAGGTGGGTGTGGGTGTGGATCCATGGGCCCAGGGATTGCTGGGAGAAGCCCTGTCCCACCTGGGGCTCCGCTGCCTCCCGGCCGCCCTACTCTAATCCCTGAGGGATTCTTCAGTTGGGTCCACTGCCCTGTGCGGGGGAAACCCATGCCTGTGAGTGCCAGGGGGCATCTGTAGGTGCAGGGAGACCCACAGTGGCCTTGCAGTCTGGCCCCTAAGCCTTCCTGAACTTGCCCTAGTCCTGGGCCCCTGAGGTCATGGAGACCTCCTGAAACCCCTTCCCAGGGGAGCTGTTCGAAGGCAGACAGGCCTGATGAGGTGCTAATTCCTGAGCTAATTGGAGCCCGTGTGAGCTACAGATGGCCTGGCTGCCAGGAGGTGGGGCCTGCAGGAGGGGAGGGGGCTGCCAGCGAGGGCAAGCAGAGAGGCCCAGGTCCGGAGCCGGCTGTGTTTGCTCAGGAACTGTTGACTCACTAGTGCTGACCAGCTGCTTTGAAATGCAGCCCGGCCCCCTCCATACCTTGGCCCTGCCTTTACCTCCACAGAAGGACTCGTGTTCTGAGGCCTATTTGTTTGAAAGGTTCTTCATGGAGCACTTTGCAGGGGCAGAGTGCTCTGCTCTGGGGAGTCCTCAAGGAGAAGGGAGGCCCACCACCCTGTCCTCGGGCCTCCAGGCCTGTCTTGGCCCAGGCAGACACCGGGTTGGGTGCCGTTGGAGGCTGCTTGTGAGAACAGTGGTGACATCACTGGGTCATCCTGGAGGGGTCTGGGTTCTCACCCCATGCTGGCCCCGACTCTTTCTGGACCTTGGCCCGGGCCTTGTCATGAGAACAGGCCTGTATGGCCTCCTGAGGGGGCCAGAGAGCCTGGGGAGATAGACTTGTGCCCGGTGACCACAGAAACCTCACAGATCAGGGATAAGATTGACCCACCAGAGAGAGGGCAGGGGAGTCAGAGGGCCATTTTGCTGCAACCAGAAAGGCAAACAAGTAGCACCCTCCTCCCTCCCACAGGTTCCCTGCTTCAGGGCCCCGCTGCACAGTGCAGTCGTTCTCAGCACCCTGGAGCTAGGGGGCACTCTGGTCACTTAAGGCCAGACCCCGGCCTCAGCAGGGCAGCGTGAGGCTGTTACTCACATCGGCCAACGAATCTCAGCAGACCCTAACTCTAGCCGGGGCTCCCCATGGCTCCTGACCGCACTTTGCATTCTCTCTGGTCTCCAAGCCTTTCTTAGGGCTGTTCACCCCACCAAGCATCCCCTCTCTTCTCCTTGCTACCTAGCTAGGTCCCCTCCACTCTGCCGGCTCTGAATCCCTATGCATCCCCAAACTGCTCCATGACCTCCGGCTTGACCCACACCGCCCCCCCAGCCTCTGCTCCCTGACACCCCTCACTGGGCCCAGGACCCACACTCACGTAATCGGGAGAGAGAGCTGGGAGGCTAATCCTCCCCAAACTGAAAGAGATGATGGATATGAAAGGTAGTAATACCGGCTTACTAACATGGTAACACTTGCTCCAATTTTATAAGTGCCTATTTCTGGGCCACACATTGTGCCTGGAACTTTCTGTCCCTTCCTTCTTACGGCCACCCTCCAGGAGCTTTTCTTGTCTTCACTTTCTAGTGAGGAAACAGAGGCTCGGAGAGGCCACATAATTTATCCGAAATCACACAGCAACTAAGTGACACCCTGGCAACTCCCAAGTCATCCCCCTCACAACGAGAGGGGGGTTGTCATTATTTTTTTGCCAACCTGTTTCCTTCTTCCCCCTCCCTCCCTTCCTCCCTGCCTGTTAGCCTCTACCTGGTGAGTTTGCATCATTACTAGGGCCCCCGCAGGTCCAATTAGGGGGCCTCCCCAAGGGAGCTGACTGAGGCAATCCCTGCCCCAAGGGGGCCTCCCTGAGTCAAAGTTTTAATTAGCCCTCACTGCTCTTCCTGAAAGTCTGACCTGCTCACGGCTACACCAGCCCAGCCTGGCTTTGCGGCAGGAGGCGGACCTGGCATCCAACCCAGTGGCACAGCGAAGCCACCCCAGGATGGCGAGGGGGCGTGCCTGGGCCCCTGTCCCACCACAGCTCCCCAGGTGTACCTCAGCATCACCTCATTTAATCCATTAAATGGATTAATAAATGGATTAAGTCACTTAATCCATTAAATGGATTAAATAAATGAAATGCACTAATATTTGTAGAGCCCTTAGACCACTGCCTGCTACCTAGCAAAGGGCTATAGGGGTATTAAGTTGAAAACACAAAGAGTGAGGGGCAGGGTGGGGCGCGAGGCTATTCTTGGACATGAAGATGGCACGTCCCCGGGTCACCTGGCAATGCTGGGTGGCCAGTGTGCGGGCCATCAGCATCCGTAACGTTTGCCCCCTTGTAATGTGGGAAGCTCGGGGCTTGGAGGAAGGGAATGAACAGGTGTGAAGAGGAGGCTACATGCCAGGCACTGCTCTGAGCATCTTATATACTGCACACCGCATTATGAGACAGGGGCTAGCGTCCCATTCTATAGATGAGGCAACCGAGGCTCAGACAAGCAGTTAACATGTCCAGGGCCACACAACCACGGAGAGGCAGAGCAAGATTTAGACCCAGTGCAGACCCAGGGATTTAGGCCCTGTACCCTGGGAAATCTGACTCCTCATGTTCCCCGCATTAGGCCACAGGGTGGTGGTCCGTAAGGTCAACAGGCCACACCCCCAGTACCTAAAGACGGAAGCGTGCACCGCTCTGCTCCCACTCAGCTTCCCCCAACCTCCCAGAAACCTGAGGGCTCTGAGTATGGGTGTTGGTGTGGAGGGCCACGGAGGGCGGCTGGAGGCCCCTTTCCTGGGGCTGGGCTGTGAGTCTAAGCTGCTGTAACGACAAGGAGTTCTGAGTTTGCAGAGCTGAGGCACCATCCCCCAATCCCTCCCGGGAGCATGAGGCCTCCCGACCATGACCCTGGCCTCAGCCGGCCAGGCCACACGCCTCCCCTTCAGCAGCTGAGAGCCGTGCCAGCCCCAGCCAGAGCCAGCCCTCCTGACGCGGTTGCCTGGTAACCAGCCCTAAGTGACGGAAACCCCAGCAGGCCACTAACGAGGGGGCAGCGCCAACCACCTGGCCCAGACCCCACTGCCCCAGCGGCCTTAGGAAGGTTTCGATGGACAGTCCACCCTGCCTGCCCACGGTAGGAGGGGATGTGCTCTGGCACTGGGGGAGGGGGCCTGGGCAGGGCCAGGAGGAGTTTTGTTGGTGGCCCCCCAAGACCTTTAAACTGGGGAGCTGCAGGAGGTAGCTCCCGATGGAGGCTGAAGGGAGGCGGGCACTGGGCAGGAGTCAGGGCTGTGGGTACAGCCCGCCCAGGCCCAAACCACCATCCTGGAAACAGCTGTGCTGCTCTGTCCAGGGCACAGAGGTGGGGGGAGGGGATCCCCAGAGAGAGGCCCTGGATGGGGAAAGGAAAGGAGGTGATTAGGGAGGCTGGCAGAGGTCCAGGCTTGGGCTAGGGGGAGCAGTCTGCTGCAACACCAAGGGGGAAATGCATCAGCCTCTCCTCTTTTCACTGAACTCCCCCTCCTCCTCTCCTCACACCCCCAAGGCCAGGCTAGGGGCCTCTGAGGAGGGGGCTGCCCGCAGCTGGAAGCTCAGGTGGAGCTCAGCCAGGTGTTTTTCACTTCTGGGTCTGGGGACGGAGAGGGAGAGGGAGAAGCACCGTCAAAACAAGAAGGGAGCTGGTGTGCAGACTGGACAGGCCTTCGGGAGACCTGGGTTCAAGGCTCACCTGCCCCAGACCCTGGGCACGTGGCTGCCCCTCTCCGGGCCTCAGTGTTTCCATGTTGAAATGGGCGCTGGCAGCAGGCTGCTGCTGGTCCGAGGTTTGGTGTCACGGGTCCTGAGAGGCTGAGGGGGGGGGTGCAGGGGCTTTAGGGTAGCTTTTGGCAGTAGAGGCTCCCTTCAGACACTCATCTCTGGGCCCAGGCAGCTTTTTGTACCCTTCTTCCCTCTCAGATGAGCAGAGTCCTCCTTTGCCATTAATCCTTCACTCCCTAACCACCTCCACCCTGTGCTGGGCAGACCCAGGCCCTGCCCTGGAAGAGGTCCGTCCCCAGTCTAGCAGGGGAGCCGGGCTGGTAACCCGGCCACGTTAGCACAGGGAGCTGTGGCCAGGCTAACGGGCTAATGCGAAGGGGAGTTTGGAATGCTATGAGGCTCCAGAAGAGGTGACCAAACCCAGCCTAGAGCTTTGGAAGGCTTCCTGGAGGAGTGGGTCTAACTTGAAGACAGGTTAGCAAAGAAAGAGCTGGACAAGCAGCAGAGGCCAGGGCTCTCAGCCAAGGAGAGCATACTCCAAATCACAGAGGTAATGCCCCAGCAAGGACCTCGGGCTGGCGCTGGGGGCTAGAGTGGCAGGCGGTTGGAGAGGGCCGGTCAGGAGGCAGGCAGAAGCCTGACTGGGAAATTGGATCTTGAGGGTACTGGGGAGCCATGGGAGGCTCCCAGCCAGGGAGGGGAGGGATTACAGGGTCAGATGTAGGCATTAGAAAGACCTCTCTGGAGGTAGGAAGGTAATGTTTCCCACTGCTTCCAGCACTGGGCCAGACAGAGCCAGTGGCTGGGCTCTGGCATAGGCAGAATGGGGGACGCTACCCTGACTCAAGGTTCAGTACCCTATTCCTCAGGCCTCTCTTGGGCAGCCCATCCCTACACAACCACACATCACCCCAAAATGCCATGGTCTGTTTCATACCTGTCTCTTTCACTGCACTGGGAGACAGTACTAGAAGGAAGGATGGGAAGGATGGTTAATCCACCCTGGCTGTTAATTAATCAGAGTGCTCCCCATTCCCCTGCACTAAGGTCCCCAAATTATTGTGTGTGGGCTTCTTCTTTCTAGCCAGTAGGCTGGCAGGCACCGTCCTCCAGAGGAGCCCAGTGAAAGCCCATCTCCCTTTCTTGGTCTCGGGGATCCCCCATTGAGAGACTCTGATTTCCTCTGGAGACAGAGCGGGGCTCCTCCAGAGTCTGGGGGCTTCTCACTCCCTGCCTGCCTGGCAGAACGGCAGGTCACTGCCTGCCTGGCCCTCCCCACAGAAGGAAGCTCTGGTTTGCCCGCACATCTTTGGGAGGTGGCTGACTTCACCCTGATGAGATCCCATGGCCCTGACCCTCGTGCCAGGCCCCGTCCAACCTACGCTCTCTAAGCTACTGTGAATCCAGGCTGACGGCCCCTGGTTCAGCCCAGCCCTCAGGCTTTGTGTGCTTGAGTGGTAGAGAGTTCCTGACCACCAACTCTACCAGAACCTTCTCTCCAAATAGTTTGGGGTCACACAGTTCTTTGCGGGGAGTCCGAGCTCCTCCAATTCTTGGCTCTGTGGGCGAGCCACTTCTCCCCACCCGCCCCTTCCTCTAGAGCTACCACCGGTTAAGGTCTTACTATAAAGCAAGCTGTGAACTCACTGGATCTGCATGAGACCTGTGGTATGTTCTCATTATGCCCATTTTTCTGATGAGCAAACTCAGAGGTTAAGGGGCTGCCTTAAGGTCAACACAGCTCAGTAAGTCAAACCTCAGTTTGCCTGTTTCTCAAACCCTTGCCTCATATGGTTGTTGTAAGAATTAAGTGAGATGTCTATTAAGTGATTGGCCCAGGGCCATGCTCCAAGTAGGAGCTCCTGGCCTGGCCCCCCCCCCACCCCTCCACCCCCACTGAGCTATTCCTCTGCTGAGTGGGAGTAGGGAAGGGAGGAGGAAGCAGAAAGGGCAAAGTGTTGCGACAGCTGTCCGAGGGCCTCCCTGGAGGATGCAATGTGTATAGCTGGGTCTGGAAGGATGGGAGAGAGCCTTGCTGTGTGTCTCAAGGAAAGGTGCCACGCTTCTCTGGTTCACTGCCTATACTGTGGCTGCCAGCGCCACATCTCCCTCCTCTGGGCCGAGAAGAAGCTCCTGGGAGGCAGGAAAGAGATTTGTAAATAGCAAGTGTGGCCTCATGAGAGGGAACGACATTATTAATAACTGTAGGTCCAGCTGAGGTTGGGGGAGCTGACCTTTTACCTCACCTTCCCAGAGAGCCAGGGGGGGTAATCAGTGTCTGGGGTGGGGTAGAGGAGCGCAGAGTCGGTGTGGCAGGGTGGGGGGAGTGTGAAACCTCCCTTCCAGGCTTTTCTATGCTACTTTTCTTTGTTAACCCCACCCAGGAAGCCCACAGAAGGACAGACTGCTCCCTTCTCTGCTTTTGTTAACACTGTCCCATCCAGCCATGTTACCATTTCTCCTCTTCAAGAGCACCTCCTAATAAACCCTCGGGGGCTCCCAAGGCACTCACCTCAGATCCATCAGCCTCCTTCATCTGACAGACCAGACGCCTGAGAGCCACTTTTCTTCGGCTCTGCACATACATGACCCTCGGGGTAGAGAAGAAAAGGACAAAGTCAGGGCCTTCGGGGGCTCACAGCTGACACCCTACAGAGCTTTTTATCATTTACAAGCAATTTCCCACACGGTTTTGTGCAACACTCACCTCAGTCTGTGAGGCAGGTCTCACGGTTCCCATTCTGCAGAGGAGGAAATTGAAGCTCAGAAAGTTACAAAGGGCTCCCAAGTTCCCCTTTCTTTTGTAGTGCAAGGTATGTCGAAAAGGAATGGGCATGATTAAGGTGGCTGCCGTCTTTGTGAAGTGTCCCTCAATTAAGGCAAGACTCAGAGTGGGGCTGCAGAATCTTAACTGGCCCCTAGGGTCTCCCCAGGCTTATCCTGGCCTGGGGGGGTCCCACTCAGGCTCAGAGAGATTGGAGAGAACACCAGGTGATCTGAGCACACAACCTGAGAGTCCTAGGCCCTAAGAATTGAAAATACTGCCCTCCTCCCACCACCCCTGCCCCCCAACAGTGCAAAGGTGGGAGAATGGGTGTTGTGCTAAAGAACGGTGAGTGGGAGGGAGGGCAGAGTGGTGAGGAGCAAGAGTAGGGACGAATAGCCTGTGAACTGAGGCTTGGCCATGACCCCCAGTTGTCACCCACAGGTGTACTTTCCTGATGTGAAGGTGTGGGAGCTAGGAGATCTGAGTTTTTATTCCAGCCTGCTGTGTAACCCTGGGAAAGCCCCAAACCTCTCTGAGTCTCTGCTCCTCAGATCTCTCCAGACTCTCAGGACCCTCCAGCTCTCAACTGATACTCGCTCCCCTCCCCCTAAGTGACCTCCACTTCCTCTTCCTTTTCTTACCTGCAGTGTCCAGCCCCTCCTCCTCACCTCCAGCTGCTTCCTGACTCTGGGAACCTATGGCCTCAGGCCTCCTCTGCCCTCTGACTCAGGCAGCCCTGACCTTTGGGATCTGAGCCGGTGGCCTGGGTGGTTTTGCCCCATGAACTTGCTCTGACCTTTGGCATGGCCACCTGCCTCCCCCCTCCTCCACTGCACACACCTGTCCCTAGTCCCTGGGCAGCCCAGGAACTGTGAGGGACCAGGTTTCTTTAGAGAAGATAGCAGCCTCCCATCCAAGTACTAACCAGGCCGGACCCTTGAGAAGATAGCAGCATCGAGGGGCTTCACATCCAAAATTAGATGGCCCAGGGAGTCAGGGCAAATGGAGACAGCCCATCCACCCCTCCAGCCCCTTTCTCTGCAACATACCATTCCTGGCTGGGAATGCTCCATCCCATCCCACCTCCCAAGCTTCACATGTTCAGGCCTATCTTAGTGAGGGAGGTTTGCCAAAGAGGTTGATGAGGTACCCACTGAGGCCACTTAGCAACCGCAAGCACCTTCATTCCTGGCCCACTACAGTGATGGAGAAATCACCCCTTCCTCACCTACACGTAGTGCCCTAACAGGGATTGAGACACATTTGTCTGGAATCTCCCCTCAGTGGCTGCACTGAGATGTGGGGACAGACTCAGGAGCCCTTCTTCAGCTCCCTAATGCAACTAGTACTGGCCAAGGGAGCCAGAACACCTACTGTGTGCCAGACATCTTAATACAACCTTTTCTAAGCCTTTACACCACCACCACTAGGATAGAATTCCACTTTTACTAAAATAAGGAAACTGAAGCCCAACAAGGTCAAGAGGCATGCACGAGGCCACGTAGCTAGAAAGTGGCAACGAATGAATGATCTAACGGAGTGACTGAATGAAGGCGTGTGCTGGGCGCGCTGAGCAGCGGCTCGGGGAATGCGATGGGTACAGACAGTGCACAGCACGCGCGGCCGGGTTCTCGTACAGCTGGCCGCCGCAGGCCCTCCGCACCCCCGCGCCCAGGGGATCGCGGGCTCCCAGAGGCGCGGCCCGGCTCAGCCTCCACCGCGCGGGCCGCCCCGCCCCCGCCCCGCCCCCAGCCCGCCCAGCCAGGGACCGCAGACGGCGCCCAGCGGCGGCGCGAACGGCCGCGAGGAGGGTGTCTCCGCGCTCGGTGCTCACCGCGACTTCCCGTGCAGGGCCCGGCTGGACAAGGACCTGCGGCCTCTACGGGGCTGGAGGATGCGGCCGCGGCCCCCGGCAGCAGCAGCGGGAAGCCCGGCGCCTTGCAGGTAGGAGCTCGTCGGCTCGGCACGGAAAGTTGGGCCGAGTTTGCGGGCGGCGCGCGGAGAAGGGGCGGGTGGCGCTGCCCCAGGGCGCCCCTACCGGTCGGCCGGGGCATGGAGCGCGCCGGGCCTGGGCCGAGGTGCTGCCGCTCCTGGCTGCGGCGGGCCCCGGGCGGGCGGGCTGCGGGGCAGGGGGCGCGCGGCTGCTCCGACTTTCCCCGGACTTCGAGACCCCCGGGGCCTGGGAGCGCCCCGCAGCGCCGGCGAGGCTCTGGCGCCGGATCCGGAGAGGGGCTGGCGAGGAGCAGCTCCCGCTGAGCCCTCGGGCCTCCCAGGGGGCCCCGCTCACATGGACTGCCGGGGCGGAGATGTGGGGGCGGCGGGGGGCTGGGCCTGGGGTGGGGGGCCGCGGGAGCTGAGGCGCCGCGGGGCCCTGGACGCGCCCTACTGGGACGGGACGGCCCTGCGGTTTCCTCGCTACGGCTTGACTCACCCGCTGGCCGCAGCCCAGGCTGGCGGGATCGCCCCGAGGCGGTGGCTGCCCGGACACTGCGGCCAGGCCGCCCCTTGCTCCTGTCCTCCCTCCAGTCTTTGGGTGTCGGCCCTCGGGGCTGGGTGCGCGGGCCTTCCAGTGTGCACACGTGTGCGGGGCCCAAGCGAGGGGAGAACGCAGTTCTGGAGGGGCGTGTGTGCAGATGTGGGCCATGCACGTACTTGCAGGCACGGGTTTGCATGCGTGGCTGCGGCCTATGTATCAGCCTGCTGGGGTGCACGTGCGCCCCAGCGCCAACGGACAGAGCATGGGGACACCCGGAAGCCCGCGGGGTCAGGCGCGGCGGCAGCCCCAAAGCCAGGTTGGCGGAGGGCCCCAGGCACCACGGTTATGGGCGGGGCAGGTAGAGGAAAGGTGGTGGAGGCCGATCCTGCGACCCTTCCCCCTCCAATGGAGCCTAGGCTGCGCCGGGTTCTGTAGGGCCCAGAGCTGCAGCTGGGGGAGGTGTGAGGACGCCGGAGGGGTCCTGATTCAGCCCTCTAGGGGAGGCCAGATGCCAGGCCCTAGCCCGGCAGTATCGCTCTCTTCTTCCTGGTCTTTCCCAACTCCCAATGTCCCTGGCCTTCCGGAGAGCCGCTAAGAGATGGAAGAGCTGTTTGTTTCCCCTGATGCTTAGGGCAGGGATGGCACAGTGGCGGTGGGCTCTTTTTCTGGACCCTGCCCTGGGCCCTGGCCGAGGTTGGTCCTCCCAGTCCAGCTCCAACCTCAGCCAGCAAAACAGCTTGGTGGCCCAAAGGGTGATGTGACCTGGCTCCCTGGGGTCCTGTCGTCCTGTCCTTCTCCAAGCAATTGCTTGCCTCCTCCGTGGTGTGTGTGTGTGTGTGTGTGTGTGTGTGTGTGTGAAGGAGGCACCTACATTTTGGCTACTGGCTTGAGTGGAGAGGGGCCTCCGTCAAGGGAGTGTACACTGGGTTCTTTCTGCTGGAGGTAAGGGCAGCCCTGTACCTTTCATAGTCCTGTGCTGACTCCCTAGAGCCCCATCTCTCCCTCAAAGACCCCTGAGGGTCCCGGTGGCTTCACTTCTGTTGGCTAGGTCCCAGGGTGGAGGGGGAGGCTGTCTCAGGAAGTCTCCAGGGCACAGGGCTCGCAATGGGCAGAGCCCAGGAGAGAAAGACTCCTGGGGTTGGGGTGGGTGTGGAGCAGGCTCCAAGGGGCATGTGGGGGAGGTGAGACCAGAGCCAGTACTTAATTAAACCAGAGCTCCCCGTGGTAGTGTGAGGTGGGAGGCTTAGCACCCCCAAAACCAGACAACTGCTTGCAAGGTTGCTGTGCCACAGGTTGGGGCTTTAGGTCTGGGATGCAGATCTCCGTCATAGAGCATTGCTATCAATACTGTTACCCTGATGCCCCTTCTGGTCTTCTAGGGACACCCCTTCCCTAGGCTGGCCTGAGGTGTCGGATTCTGGCCAGGAGATGAGCCAACTTTTTCAGAGTGCTGCCTGGCTTTCGTGGTGCAGTTAGGCTGGGATGGGAGTGGGCATTGGCCCTCATACTGCCCTTGGCTTTTCTTGTCCCCAGGATGTGATGGTCTCCTTCTGGGCCTGTGGTTGTCATTGGCCACCAGCCAGAAGGGAGGAGAGGGCTGGGAGAGGGGGCTGGTTATAGCTTGCACCTGATGCATGGCCTAATCATAGCGAGAGGGAGCCGATTCATCCTGTCTAAGCCACCTGAGGGTTTCAGGGAACAGGGTGCTAGGGGAGGTGGAGGAAGGGTGATGTGGCCCGAGAAGCCTGGCCTCGGATGACCCTTCACGGGTCATTGGGTACATGCTGCCCTGAGGAAACCCGTACTTGACCTCTCTGGGCCTGGGTCCCAATCCTTGCTTTTCCTTGCTTCAGGGCCTTAGTCTTGCTGTCGCATTCAGTATTTCTGTCAGTGCAGTGGGGGTAGAAGCCCGCTAGCTTTCTGTGGTCCCTGGGGACTCCCTCCCTGGACACTCACATCCTCCCATCTCCCCACCTGCTTGTCCCTGGGGCTGTGCTGCCCTCATATGCCTTGGAATAGCCAACTGCAGCTGAGGGCCCGGGATGCACACAGGCTCTCCTCCTGGACACTTGGGGACCTTCCTGCTGGTGCCACAGCACCATCTACTGGACAGCCTCGGCTCTCCTGCTGAGGGCCGGGCCCCTACAGAGCTACGCTGCCCACCACTTCTCCTGGGGGAGTAGCCCTACCCTACGGAACCAAGCCCAGTATCTGTGTTGCTTTGGGCCTAGGGACCTGGGTTCCAGGCTTGGCTCTGCCATTTTTGATGAGTTTGGCCAGTCAGAGAGTGAGCCCTAAAGAGTGTCTCAGGAAATACGAATCCATAGACAATGTCCAGTTCCACATCTTGGCTGCAGCAACTAGTCATCTTGAGATCCCTATGGCATCTGGAATAAGAGCTGTAGTGGGGGGTAGGAAGCCTGTCTCTTGTCCCATCTCCTTTATCAGGGACTTTGGGATGAATGGGTCTCCTCATCTGTATATGGGGAACAGGGGTAGCCAAGCGAATGGATCTGCAGACTGTACCCTGAAAGTCTGAAACCCCAGGAAAGGGGTCTTGGGAGTCATGTGGAGAGAAGCTGAACAGAAGGGGCTCCTGGAATGGGGGTGGGAGGTATACGTTGGCAGCCTCTGTGTTGTGTGACTCATGCATTCAGTCATTCATGGTCTCTATCAAGCATCTGCTAGGTGCCAAGTTCTTAGGTGTGGCGGTGAGCCAGTGAGAGGAGCAGCCCTCGACTGCTTGCCTGCAGCCTGTTCTGACAGCCCGTACCTTTCTCCTTCTCTCTCCCAGGTCAGCAGTTGAGTAGCTGGGGCCCCTGAGGGCTTGAAGCCTTCACAGTGATGGCGGAGAAGCGGCCACTGGGGACCCTGGGGCCTGTGATGTATGGCAAGCTGCCCCGCCTAGAGGCAGACTCCGGGCCCGGGCACAGCCTGCCCCCCTCTGCTGGTAACCAGGACCCCTGCAGCTACAAGGGTGCCTACTTCTCCTGCCCTATGGGGAGTGCTCCCAAGGCAGGGTCTGAGCGGTTGGCATCTTGGACCCCATATCCACCCTTGTACCCTACCAGCGTGGCAGGACCCCCTCTTCGGACGGACAGCCTGTTGACCAGCTGCCTGCTCCACCGCTCACCAGCAGAAAGCTCTGAGAAGGTGCAGGACCCTGGTCCTGTTGAGCTCCTGCCCCTCGGTCCCCAGTCTCATTCCTACCCAGGCCCACCGTTGGCGGCACCCAAACCTGTCTACCGGAACCCTCTGTGTTACGGGCTCTCGACTTGCCTGGGGGATGGGGCAGCGAAGAGGCCACTGGACGTTGATTGGACGATGATGACTGGACCCCTCTTACCCCCGGCTGACCCATCTTGTTCTCTGACCCCAACTCCTGGCAAGGGCCCATCCCTAGATGGCACCTTCTTGCGTGGGGTGCCAGCTGGCAAAAATTCAGTAAGCTTCTCCCCGTGCCAGGCATTTCTGGAGAAGTATCGGACCATCCACAGCACAGGCTTCCTGGCCTCCAAGTATGCAGGTCCTTACTCTGGGGATCCCAAGCAGGCATTGTCCGATGGACCCCCCAGTCCTTGGACCCAGCTGGCCCAACCCCTGGGGCCAGCCTGCCAGGATACAGTGCCTACCCCCTACCCGCTCCCTCACCCTCCACAGGCTCTGCCTTGCCCAACAGCCTGTCGCCACCCAGAGAAGCAGGGCAGCTATAGCTCAGTGCTTCCGCTACAGCCTGTGGGAGCCCACAAGGGGGCTGGGTACCCAGCTGGTGGGCTGAGCAGCCCCTACCTGAGGCAGCAGGCCACCCAGGCACCCTATATGCCCGCAGTGGGCCTGGATACTTTTTCCTACCCCTCTGCCCCACTCCCAGCACCCTCACCAGGCCTCAAGCTGGAGCCACCTCTTGCTCCCCGGTGCCCACTGGACTTCGCTGCCCCCCAGACACTGGGCTTTCCTTACGCCCGTGATGACCTCACTCTCTGTGGAGCATCCCCGGGGCTTGGAGGGACGCCACCTTCCCAAAACAATGTACAGGCTGTGCCGCAGCCCAGTGCCTTCCAGCGAGCATGCCAGCCCCTACCCGTCAGCCAGCCCTGCCCAGAGCCCGGGAGGCCTGCAGAGGAGAAGATGTGGCTGCCCAGCTGCAGGAAAGAGCAGCTCCGGCCCCAGCTCGGTGAGCACCCCGGAGCACCCATTGTCATTGGAGATAGCCCGGTTCCACGCACCCCTCCGGCGCTCCCGCCCTGCACCCGGGAGCGCCAGTCTCTTGCGCCAAACGAGGGCGCGCTGCCGCCCAGCTCTCCACCCATGCCGATTATCGACAATGTCTTCAGCCTGGCCCCCTACCGGGACTATCTGGACGTGCCGGCACCCAAGGACACAGCTGAGCCTGAGCCAGCCCCAGCCCCCGGTGAGAGCCCTGCCAAAGACTGGGGGGGGGGCCTGCCTGCCCGGGATGCCCTTTCGAAGGCTCACTGCTCACTTAGAGAGGAGGTAGCCCTGGACTTAAGTGTGAAGAAGCCTGTGGCAGAGGCTCCCATCAGGGTTCCTAGTCCTGCGGTGCGTGCCAAGCCCACGGCAGCCCTGGATGCACCAGCTGTGGGGAACACAGTCTCGGATCTGCCAGACCTGGAAAAGATGGTCTCGGAGGCACCGGGGCTGCCTGGGGTACCAGCGACCACCGAGGCCGCCCCGCGGACCAACTTCCACAGCTCCGTGGCCTTCATGTTCCGAAAATTCAAGATCCTCCGGCCAGCACCCTTGGCTGCAGCCACGGCCCCATCGGCGCCCACCCCTGCCCCTGCGTCTGCCCAGCCTGTACCAACCCCCACATCCGTGCCCCTTGGTCTCCAGATTCTCACACAGCCCTTGCCTGTGGCCTGCTTCAACCTGGCACTGCCCAGCCCTCCAGCCGTAGCCATGGCCTCCCCAACCCTGGCCCCGGCCCCATCACCTGCCCCGGCCCAGGCTCCGGCTCCAGCTTCTACCCCCGCGGCGGCGGACTCTCCAGAGCAACACTTCACAGGACTGCACGCTTCCCTGTGCGATGCCATCTCAGGCTCAGTGGCACACTCCCCGCCCGAGAAGCTGCGTGAGTGGCTCGAGACGGCCGGGCCTTGGGGCCGGGCGGCGTGGCAGGACTGCCAGGCTGTGCAGGGGCTGCTGGGCAAGCTGCTGTCGCAGCTGCAGAGCTTCGTGTGCACACAGCAGTGCCCCTTCCCCCATGTGGTGCGGGCCGGGGCCATCTTCGTGCCCATCCACCTGGTGAAGGAGCGGCTCTTCCCACGGCTGCCTCCCGCCTCCGTGGACCACGTGCTGCAGGAGCACCGCGTGGAGCTGCGGCCCACCACGCTGTCCGAGGAGCGGGCGCTGCGCGAGCGGGCCCTGCACGGCTGCACATCACGCATGCTCAAGTTGCTGGCGCTGCGCCAGCTGCCCGACATCTACCCCGACCTGCTGGGCCTGCAGTGGCGTGACTGCGTCCGCCGCCAGCTGGGTGAGCATGGGGCAGCCCCAGTGGCCACCGGAGCTGTGTGAACGAGTGACAGGTGTGTGGGCTGTGTGAGTGGTCGCAGCCAGGGCTGACGGACGCTTGGGCCTCGGAAGGCACGGGGAGGCCCAAGAACTCGTGCTGGGGAGGGTGCTGGCCATCCTGGGGAGGCCCTGTGGACCCCCCCCCCCGGCATTCCTCCTCACCTGGGTACCACCGAGGGCCTTCACAGCGTCTGCTGCAAGCCTCTGAGCGGGCCCGCTGCTCTGTCCCTCTGGAAACTTCTTGACCTCCTCCGATGCCGCCGCTTCCCGGCTTCCCTCCTCCTCTGCTGTGCCTTCTCTGGCCTCGGTGCAGACTTCTCTGGGTTCTGTGGCTCTGACGAGGCCCTGTTCTCTATCTGAGGTCTCTTCCCCCTGTGTCTGTGTCCCACCCAGTGTCCCTTCTTCTGAGCTTGAGCCCCAAATTACTGAATGCATGCTGGCCCTTTGCACCTGGTATCTCTCTGACCCTTAACTCCTTCCAGACCCACACTCCTGAGATTTCCCCTAAGCCCTCTGCCCTCCCCCCACTGCCTTCTCCACCTCAGTCAATGGCACCTGATTCCCAAAAGCGGGGACTTCTCCCCCCAAACACGGCTGCCTTTTGAATGTGCAGTGTTTCGGTTCTCCCAGTATTTATATTCACGGAAGTGCACCCGTAAGTCGGAGCGATGTTTTGTCGTTTGCTTTTCTCCTACTAAATGACATCTTGTGCATATTGTTCTCCAGCTTGCTCTTTTTATGTTCTGGAGCATCATGTGCAGTGGTTCAGGTCGCTTGGCCCTGCTCTGGGCAGCTGCTGCGGGGTCACGTGCTGTGTGTACTCATTTCTTCGGCCAGGACTTTGGTGATGGTGCCAGGTGGTGCCCCTTGTGGCCTCTCCTGCATCAGGACACCTGGCACATTGAGGCCTGAGGCCTGTGACCCGCTCTGTAGTCTTTCCTTGCTGCTCTGCCATCCTGCCAGCAGGCTTCTGTCTGGGCTGTGTCTCCACAGGAACAGTTTAGTTTCTCGTCATCCTGGCAGCCAGCCTTGCCCTGGGCTCTTACCTCGTCCTGGCTCCATGTCAGGGTGGGGAGCACACCCGAGGCAGTGAGGCACAGATGGGGAGCTTGGTGTCTGGGTGATCAGCAATGCTGACCCCAGAGCACTTAAGAGGTTGGAGCGTTTGCCCTAATGGGTGCTAAGAAAACACAAGTGGGAGTGTTGCTGAGCGGGGTGGGGGGTGTGTATCATGCATGGCTCAGAGGCTCCAGCCCTGTCCTCTCCCTGGACAGTCGGGCTGTGGGGCCCAGAGAGGACAGGGCCGTATTTCCCGGGCTGCCGGCTGGGTGCTGGGGGCTGGGTGCTGGGGCCCGGGTGCCCCACAGTCCCCTCCTGCCCTGAGCCTGCAAGGGTCTGGGGCCTAGTGCAGAACTGATTGGGAGCCAGCTCCTTCCTGCTGCAGGCTGGATTTGGCACCCCAGTCCCCACTCCCTGAGCTGTGAGTCCCCCCCTGACCCTGGCGGGGCGGGGTCCACCCTTCCACGGGTGTCCGTGTTCTCCCTGACAGCCTCCCTTGCCAGTAGGTGTGCTCTTGGTCAGAAGCCCCCTCCTGCTCCCTCTGCTGCTTCCTCCACTCCTGGGCTCTGGGGTGGTCTGGTAGAAGGATGCTACACTTATGTGTAGCAGGGCTCTCTCTCTCTCCATGCCTCAGTTTCCCTGCTTATACAGCCAGTGGTTCCTGGCCTGTTGGCCCCTTTCCTTTTGTTCTTGCACCAGACACTTCGCCTGAGCGGTACCGTCATCTAATAGAGCTCTGGCATCACCTGGGGAGAAGCATACTCTTCGGCTTGATGGTCTGGCCTCTAGCACACATGGGGAAAGGTCATAATGGCCGTGACCTTGCCGGGGCCTTCCAGGCCTGAGGCAGAGCGGAACCACTGGTCTAGGTGGCTTTGGAGGCCAGGAGATGGGGCCTGAGGGTGCTGGGGTGTGCGGCCTGACTGTGTGTTCATTTTCCAGGTGACTTTGACACTGAGGCTGGATCTGTGCCCTCCTCAGAACCCACCATGGCCAGAGATGAGCCGGAGAGCCTAGCCCTGGCTTGGAAGTCACCTGTCCCCAAGGCCAGGAAGCCAGGGAGGAAGCCACCAACCCCTGGCCCAGAGAAAGGGGCAGCTGCTGGGGAAGGGTCCCACGGTACCTCCCCTGCCCCTGCCGCCAGCACCAGCCCCCCTGGCCCCACGCTAAGGGCCCGCTTCCGCAGCCTGCTGGAAACTGCCTGGCTCAGTGGCCTGGCACTACCTACTTGGGGCCACAAGGCCTGAGGGCTGGAGCGGCCCGTGCCTCACCCACAGGTGCTGGGTGGCCAGAGCCATCGCTGTAGCGCTGGTGGCTGTTTGGGGGTCACTGAACCCTTACCTTTTGTAAGGCCAGCTGCCCAGGGCTAGGAGTGGACATGCCCTTGGGGCTTCTGCTCTTGCTGCCCGCCCCCCCGCTCCCCCCGCTGGGCTGAGAGCCTCCAAACTTTTAACTTGCGGAGCTTTATTATTAGAAAGGACTACTTCCTGTTTCTTCTTTAGAGAAAACGTGTGGGCTTTGGAGCTCAACAGACTTGGGCTTGAATTCTAGCTCCTGTGTTCCTTGCTGTGTAACCAGGCAAGTCACTTCCTTCCTTGAGCCCTCAGTTCCCCGTTTGTAAGATAGGACAACGCAGCCTACCTCACAGGGTTGTTGTGGGGGTGATGTCTGACACACACCCATTAAGGTTTGCTCTCTGCTTCCTCCCCAGGACAGGGGCCTAGCTCCCAGCCAGAGCCTGGAATAGGAGGCTAAGGCAAGCAGAACCTTCTAGAAAGTCTTCGTGTGTCATAGGATTTGGTTATTTTAGGGTGGTACGGTGTACAGTATGTATGACTTACACTTTTCTAGAGTCATTTCCCAGGAAAGCCTGGGGCTATGCCCCAGTGTCTGGGATTGGGCCCTGACCCCCAGCCTGGAGCTCCCTGGGGGAGCCTGCCCCTTCTCTCCTTCACTACAGGGGGTACCTGGATACAGCCTGGGGCTGACATCCTTGTTCTGGGCCTGCTGCTCTCAACTCTGGGAGGCCCCAGGCCTGTCCTGAATTGACACCAGTGACTTCCCTGAGCTGCTGCTTCCACCCGGTGTTATCTTCCCGAGAAAGTTCGCTAGAAGCCGAGCAGCTACAGGGACTCAGGGACTAGACAAGACAGGCTGAATGACAGCTCAATCCTGGGAGGTCTCCGAAGATGTAGACTAGGGACCCTGGCACTCCCTAAGCCAGAGCCCCTGTCAGGCCTGCTATGAGTTACCTCCTTGCAGAGTGCTAAACTGAGCCAGAGGCTGGTGAGCTGGGCCCTTGACCTAGCTAAGGTTTGTAAGAAGGCTGTGGGCCCTGGAGGCAGGCCATTAAACATTAAAGCATTTGGGTTGTTTTTGGACCTGAAGCCTGGCTATGTTTTTTTTGGGGGGGGGGTCACAGGTTTAATAGGCCATCATGTAGTCCTTAGCAGTTCTCCCTGTTCCCAGCCCAGAAGGTGCCGAGGCTCTCTGGCCCCATTGTGCTGGCTACCTCTGGCCACGTGGGTCCTGGTCACCCGTCCACTGGGCAGCCATTGCCGTGCTCAAGGAAAGTCCTTTCCCTCCCGAGACCCTTGTGGGTCCTGGTGGTTGTTGGGTCTGTAGTGCACTGCCCCAGTGAGAAATGCTGGTCACCAACCCTAGCACTTGCCCATCTCCCAGCACCAAGGACATGCCCACCAACGTGTACCTAGAACAGTGCTGTCACCCTGTTCCCATGCTGGTGACTCCATCCCACGGAGGGACAGCTCCTCACCCCTTAGCTGGTATGGGGAGACACAGCACACCCTCCAGAGACCCTGCCTCTGCTGGGCTCTTCCTGCAAGAGGTTTGTTCTCAGGGCTGCTGAGGTGGCTTCCTGGTTTCCCACTCCCATCCAGACAGAGGGCCAGTCCACTAGGACTGGTCAGACCTGCCGGTGTCAACCCTAGTCATCATGAGCCTTTTCTGAGTCCAGCTACAGTATCCCTCCTGGGCCTGCCAACAGCTGGAGCCTGGCTTTGCACTAGGCCCAGATGTGGAACGGCAGCCGCCATTGCTCCTGCTGCCGCCTCTCCAGGCCTGAGGAGTTCCCCGGCAACTCCAACATGTGGTCACCACAGTGACAGAACCCGGGGAAGTGTGCTGTGGAAGCTCGGGAGGGGCCAGTCCTAGCTTGGGGACAAGGAGGCGTCCTTGGATCCCAGAAGAGCTGCTGCTGGAAGTGGGCCTTGGAGGCAGGGAGGAAGAAGGTAGGCAAGGGTGAAGTGCACCCGGAGTACGGTGAACAGCATGTGAGGAGGCCTAGAGGAGTATCTGGAGAAGGAAAACACTCAGGTGCGGCTGGACTGCCAGGAAACGGGTGGGAATACGGCAGGCTTCTAGCACACCAGCCTGGAGGATAGGGGCTGTGGTGCACGTGTTGCCCAGACGGCTGAAGTGCAGCCAGTCTGCTTCACTTGAGGCTACCTGAGGGGGGGCATAGATGGGGGACAACATGGGTGGAGTCGCTGAACCCCCAGGCCCTCTGCCACCCTGTTGACTTCATCCACCTCATTGCCAGAACCTTCAGGATTTGGCTTTGTTTCTTCTTTTTTTTTTCTCTTCCTTTCCTTCCCTCCCTCCTTCCCTCCCTGCCATCTTCCTACACTTCGTTGCCACTTCTCACCAGCAGTCCCGGGTGGGCTCTGAGGCCTTGGCATAGGCAGAGCTGGCCAGCACCCAGGGGCATCTGTCTGTCCGCTCTGGCCCTGGAGGGCCTCCATGGTGCAGAGGCTGGGTTTCACTGGCCTGGACCTGGATCTTGCAGGGGGAGGTGGCTGCTCCCAGGGGACAACTCTGGCCTGGGAGCCCTCGTTGGGTGGGGCAGGGATGGAACTAACTAGGCTCCCGTCGGAGGGAGGCTGCTGTTGCCCCTCACAGGGGTTTTCACAAGGCCTGTTCCATGCTTCATTCAGGGTGTTGAGAGCTGAGGGTGTCGGTGGCCCCCGCCTTTCAGGGAAGCCAGAGCAGGCTCACTCTGCCTTGACTGAATGTGGCTCTTCACACCCCACAGTCCCCCTGTAACCGTCCAAGTCGTCTGGGCTGGGCTGAGTTCAGGTAACTTCTCACACAGAATCATCTGGAAAATGTTTGCCCAGGCCCCACCAAGAATGGCCCTTGGCGGAGCCCAGAAAGCTGGGTTTGAATCCAGCTCCCACGGTGATTCTGGGTCAGGTGTTCAGGGATCCTTTTGAGTAATACAGACAACTCCCTTCCGGTTACAGATGGGGAAATGGGTCCCAGCACTTGCTGCTGGTCACATCGTTAGGGGCTGTGTCAAGACGCGGATCCAGTCCTGGGGGTTGTGGGCCAGCCGGGAGGCCAGGAACCTTCCGTACCTGCCTCTGCTTCACCACAATGGCTGAGTCCAGACCTGCTTGCCAGGCTTCTCTCCGCCTCAGGTGGCCTCACTAGGCGACATGAGAGTCTCTGGCCTAAGTTGATAAAAGGAGGGTGGCGCTCAGGTGAGCCTGTGGCCTGAATGAGGCCCTGCCCCCTGAATGCCCTACTTGGCTCTCTGACCCAGTACAAAAGGCAGAGGAGTCCAACCCACTAGCTTTGCCACCAGGAGTTAAGCCTCAGGCCTTCAAGGTAAGTGATGGGGCAGCTTTGTCCCTTGAACCTGTGTCACAGGGGGAGGAAGAGCACAGGGCTCTGCCTGATGAGGGGATTATGAAGACCCCCTTGGTAACTTCCAGGTGCTTCCTGCCCTGCCTCGTTCTCACTAAGGGGGTTGGGGTGAATGGGCTGGGTCTCCCAAAACCCCCCCAGAGGAAATGGAGCAGGGCCCAACCCACCTGTCTGAACGTGCCTCTTTGGACCCCACGGTCGTGTCTCCAGCCCCTGGGCCACCCCCAGCCCAGCCTGCTGCTCCTTCCTCCCCAGCCCCAGCTGAGAAGGGCCACAGGGACACCCCCGTCGGGGGGCGCGGA
This sequence comes from Eumetopias jubatus, assembly GCF_037043125.1. Taxonomy (NCBI): domain Eukaryota; kingdom Metazoa; phylum Chordata; class Mammalia; order Carnivora; family Otariidae; genus Eumetopias; species Eumetopias jubatus. The sequence continues at coordinate 114,039,940 of NW_028274813.1, forward strand.
GCCCTACTGCTGGTTCCTGTCCTGTGTGCTCTCCAGACCCCTTCCCTGGGTACCTCTCCCAGCCCAGCCTAGGGCAGCCCCTCCAGGCCCCAGGGCAGGGGTGGGTGTTGCAGACCCCCTCCTGTCCTGCCTCTAGCTGGACAGAAGCCCCTGGACTGGACTGAGGCTGGCAGGCAGGTGGGCTCTAGATACACTGTTGCTTCTCTGGGTCTCCTGAGCCTGGGTGCCCTAGCGGCTCCCCCCTCGGAGGCTGCTACACCAGTGCCGCTATCCACCCCACCCCCCAGCCTCAGCCGGCCGGTCCCTGTGCCTCCAGCACCTCTGCCTCGGTCTTGGAGGGGCCCAACCCCCAGGCCTCTGTGTCTTCTTGGGGCCCTGAGAGCCTGGGCTCCTGGGAAGAGGGTGCCGAGCCCCTGAGTCCCTTGAAAGAACCTCAAGTGGCCCCTCCTGCGATTACTAGCCCCACCAGGGGGTCCCTTGCTTCTTTTCTCCGCTAGCCACCAGATAAAATCATCCACAGACCGCTTCTCAGATGGTGGGGATGGGGACAGCAGGCTCCTCTCCTACCTATAGTTCAGAGCCTGGGACTCCAAGCTGGGCGGCTGCTTCTCAAACCCAGCACCCTGTCAGCAGAATGGGAGCCCTGGCCTGGGGCCCCTGGGCACAGACGCTAGGGGCTTCTGTCAGCCTCCGCCCTTCCTCCTGAAGCATCCTTACGCCTGGGCTCCCGTCCAGCGTGAGTGGGCAAGAGGTCTCTGGAGAAAGCCCCTACTCAAAGAGGCCTGGGTCCCCAACAGACCTGGGCCTTGCCTGCCTTTCTGTGAGGCTTCGCACTCGCTGGTGTGGGAGAGCCAGGGTCGCCCTGTCCAGCCTTCACTGCCACCCCTTAGCTTGCCACCTGCTGGCGCTGAGGACACACCAGCTCTCCCCAGCGCTGTCCGCTACCACCCTGGCATCACCACATCAACAACGGCAAGGGTCCCCAGCCACTAAAGGACTGGTCCTCACCAGATCTGCCTGGTGCTTCCCTAACTCTGCCTTGCAGCTCAGCGGGTGTCCCAGGCCCCCAGCTTCTGGTAGCCCAGTCCTTTCCAGTTGTTGCCAGCTTGGAGCTGCCTTCTGGACCCGTGAGTGCTGTTCCATCTGGAGTTAGCTTAGACCCTTCTGGTCTCGCCGTCTCTGATCCCAAGCGCCTGGTATGCCGGGACTGGTGAGGAGGCCTCTCCCAGCTCAGCCAATGCCATGCCGTGTACACCAGGCAGCAGGTAGCCCCGTTCCCTTGGGGACCCCAGACCCCTGCCGTGTGGGACCTAAACCTCCAGCTGGGCCCACCCCTGCAGAGGAGGTGCTGAGGCTTCTGCAACACTTCCTCTCATGCTGGACTCCCTCCCACGGACCTCTCTAGATCCTGGTGCCATGGACCTGACACAGCCCAGGCCACCTTCCTCCTCACCATCAGGGGCTCTGTGTCCATCAAGGCCCCTGACTGCTGAGGGACCCACATGAAGGCTTCAGACCAGCCCAGACGCACAACCCCCTTTCTGACTGCTGGTCCTTCCACAGCCTGGACATTTGAGCCTCTGGGCAGAGGTTTAATGACTCCCGGGATGTTCCTGTCAAGCAGAAAAGCTACTTGGCACCAGGCCCTGGCTCTCTGGGCTGAGCTGGGCTGTGGGAGCGTCTCCGAGGCCACCTGGTCAGAGGGGCTCAGCCCTGAGCAACCAGTACTCAACAATTCCTGCCATGTTCCTATCAGATATTCCCACCTCAGGGACCCAGCTCTCTTACCTTGGCTGCTGGGTCCCCATCCCAGCTCACCCAGTGGTCATGGAGAGACCAGCCCAGGAAGCCACAGCCAACTGGGAGGAGTGCCCGGTGTTTGCAGCCCCTTTTTATGGTGTCCACTTGGGCAGAAGGCGCTTTGGGTTCTGTGGGGAGACTATAGCTCCTCCTTTGCCAACCCCTGGGTGGGTGGGCTCCCAGCTCAGTAGGCTGCCCCAGAGGATGGGACTGTCCCCCGTCACTAGAGGCAGATCTGAGTCATCCAGGCCCAGCCCTCCCCTCAAGCAGAGCCCTTCTGTTTGTTTTTCCAGCTGGTCAGCAGACCCAAAGTCCCAGTGATGTCTGGGCGGCCTGTGTCCCCTCCCACTGTGTCCTGAGAGGGGTCTGGCTCCAATTGTGGCCTAGAATTTGGATACCTTTGAGTTGGAGGCCACATCTAGCAGGTCCCAGGACAGCCTGCCATGGCCAGGGCAGTTACCATGTGAAGGCCCGGGCTTGTCCATGTCATGCACATCACCTGTGCACCACTGCTGATGAAGCCAGACTCTGTTGGTGTCCACCAGCTCAGCTGGGAAGTCACACTGACAGGAGGATAGTACTATCTGAGTTGTTGGTCAAGAAGGGAGAAGCCTGGTTTGGGGGTGAGTGGAAGAGGGCCTGAAGCAGAATGTCTGGGAGCTCCTCTCTGCTTACCTTCCTTTCTCCTTGGCCCTCAAAGAAGGCAGTTTTCTCCATGTCCCCTAGCACACACAACACTGCCCCTGGTCTTTTCCCTCCCTAGAACATATCATCCACTTCCCTGTGGGACTGACAGCTTTGTTTTGCCCTGGGGTCCATGTGAAATGTGGTTATCCCTGCTTTCCTCATCAAAGAGGGTCAGCTGAGGTGGAGAGGTGGAATGGCTCCCCCATGGCCCCAGGCCTTCTCTGGGTGGTCATGTCCAGTGGGTGCCAAGCTTAGAGGCCTCCCTTTTAGTAGCCTTCTCTCCTCAGGCATGTGTTGTCCTCACGCCCAGCTTCCTAAAAGCCAGAGTCTGTTTCTAGTAAGTCTTCTTGGCTCCATGGGGTGCATGGGGCTCTAGGCCTTGCCCTATCTGCCTCTCAAGCCCCTTTCAGACTAGGGGGAGACCCGATGCCGCTGATGCCCACTAGCTGCCTCCTCTCCAACCGGCTCCCTGCAGCCAGAGGTCGGGCTAGGTGCAGAGCTGGGTGGAGTTCTAGGGGCAGAGTCTGCCCACCAGCTCCCAGACCTGGCCCTGCTCAGCCCCAGTGGTGAGTCAGATGCTATCTGCTAGAACATGCCCACCACAATTTGTACCCCCTGGATTCCCTGGCAGACCTGTTACCTACCCCTCTGCCTGCCCTGAGGCCCAGCTCGAACCTTCCTTGCCCACAAGAACCTTTTCCTGAAGGGTCATCCCCCACCCGTACACCCCCTCACTTCAGGGCTTTTGGTGGGGGTTCATGTTAGGGTTGGACATAGGGGATGGCCTATAAGGGTCTAGAGGAGGGCACAGATAGCTGTAATTCCTACAGGGCCAGGCCCTCCTCTGCTTGGACAGCCCAGTGCCCTGCTTCCTTTTGTATTGGGCCTGCTGGGAGCTGTGGTTGTCCTTGCTTGATTTGGTTTCCAAGGCAACACTGACATGCCATGAGACAGAAGGGAAGACTGGCCTAGCTGGGGTTGTCCCAGGTCACCACAGGGTCCTGACCAGGTCAGGATCACCACAGCAGGGCCTGGGTCTTGGCACAAGGTGGCCAGGGGGTTCTGTTCAAGGTCCTAATGCCCTTCTAGTTTTGTGCCCTGCGGGGTGTATCTGGAGTACCTGGAGGCAGAGAAGCTGCCCATCACCTTGGTGATCCTGGGATCTACGCCCTGCTCATGAGGAAGGCTGAACCTGCTGAGTCCTGAAAGCAGGTGCAGCCCCTCCACCTTCCACAGCCTTTGAGTTGGGAGGGTGTTCCTAGAGGCATAGCAGATGGGAGCAGATCGGGAGGACAGGGCATCTCAACACCAAGGCTCCATAGGGTGTCCTCCTCAGGGGAAGCCCTGGGCTCCAGGGTAGGGACCTCTGAACCTGGCCCTTCCCCTGTGAGTCTCCTGGCTCCAAAAAAAAGAGTGCTTGTCCAAGGTCACCCTGGAGGGAGGGGCAGAGTGGGACATTGGCTCTTCCTCACTCAGATACAGCTTTCTGTCCCCTCCTTCTCCAGGTAGTAATAATCTGGGCAGCCTGTCCACTAAGATTTCACCTTCATTTACATCTGAAAGGGGTGGGAAGGAATAGGGGGCTGGGGGGTTCCCAGCCCTGCCTTCCCTGCCACCTCTTCTCCCACTGGGGACAGATGTCATCTGGGCTGCAGCATGAGTGGCTTAGACTACAAAAGGCATCCCCCAGGCTCATCCCTGGGCCTTGGGTAGAGTGCTCCCAGGTGCTTCTTTTTTTTTTTTTAAGATTTTATGTATTTGACAGAGAGACACAGCGAGAGAGGGAACACAAGCAGGGGGAGTGGGAGAGGGAGAAGCAGGCTTCCCGCCGAGAAGGGAGCCCGAAGCGGGGCTCGATCCCAGGACCCTGGGACTATGACCCGAGCCGAAGGCAGACGCTTAATGACTGAGCCACCCAGGTGCCCCACTCCCATGTGCTTCTTGATCCAGGTGTCCAGGACCTTGAGTCTGTCTCACTAGAGGTCCTCAGGCCCCCAGGCCCCGGGCATTCTCCACTCTCAGACCTGGAGGATCCCAGGGCATAGCCATCCCCCTGGCTACCACACCAAGACAGGCTTTGGTCATTGCAGTTTCCTTCTGGAGCCTCAGGCCATTGCCCTGCCACCTTCTAGCCCCTGGAGGGACACTCAGCCTGTAGCTCCTGGGCCCTGGACCAGACCTGCGGGTCCTTCTGTCCCAGATGAATCATCTTGGCATATTGCACACAGCTTTGCTGCATGTCCTAGGCTGGGCTAGGCCCCTCCCCACAGCAGTGGATCTATTCACTGAGGCTCCAGCAGGCTCTGAGCTGAGGGTGGGGGTGGGATCTGACTGACAAGATGTCCCAGGACATCTGCTTAAGTTCTTGGCCCCTGTGGTCTCTTTTGGGCATGATACCTTATCACGTGTAGGTTCCTGCATATGGCCACAAGAGCCTCTCCTGCCGCCCTCCCTACCTCAGGCCAGTGTGAGGGCACCTGCGGTTTCAGGCAGAAACCCAAGGGCAGAGCCAGGCCTGGTGAATGGTCCCCAGGTGCTGACGGCCCTGGCCAACCAGCCATGGGCCCAAGCTCCCTTGCTGTGCCTGGTGAGTGACACCCACTGCCCTTCCGCAGCCTGCCATCCCTCTGGGGGACCAGGCGTGGCCCCACCTGACCTTCGTCTGCTTCTAGCCTCTCCTCTGCCTGCCAGGCTCTCAGCTGAATGCAACTGTCCTGCCTATTTCCTTGACTGTCCTCAACAGAAAATGTATAGAGCCACTCAGACATCATGTCTTCTGTCTACCAGGCCCTTGCCAGAGACATGACCACCTCAGTAGGCCTGGGGCCAGGCTTGAGGTACCCAGAGGTCATGTTCTCCTTCTGGGACCTATTCCCAGTGGCTCCCATAGACCTTTCTCCATTTGAGCAATGGCCTGATGGGCAGCTGCCCCTTCTCCACTGCAGGGCACCTTACAGGGGGAGGACAGTGAGGAGGAAGGTCAAGCAAGAGCTCTGTTCCTGCTTCCCCTGTTTAAGGTTCGTTGGAGGTGAGGTGTCCATCCCTGCCTGCCTCCCCCTCCCTGACCTCCTGTAGGTTCCATTTTGAGGTTCCCAGTGAGTGTCAGAAGTGGGGGGATGCTGGGCCTCAGCATTCCCTGTGACCTTCTGGGCCTGGGCAACCACTGGTCCAAGAGAGCCTTGGCCAGCTTGTTTCCCACACTTCCAACTCCCAATACCTGGCCTGTGTGCTTTGTCCTCTGGGTGGGCAGAAGGAAGAGGCAGAGTTCCTACCTTCCAGGTTCAGATCCTAGTAAAGTCCCTGCCATGGGGACATGGTGGTTAAGAATGCAGGCTCTGGAGGCATTCAGACAGTTGGGGTTTGAGCCCACCCCTGTCACTTTGTGACCTTGGGCAAGTCACTTACCTCTAATGCCTCCCATCCTCAGCCATTCTGTGGGGACACTAGTGCCTGTTTCACAGGTACTTGATGAGCATTAGGTTGTTGGCAGGAACGGAGTTTTGAGGAGGTGGCAGGCGGAGTGATTGAGCCTCTTATCCATCTGCAGAATGGGGTTACGCAGCGCCAGGGCTGCTGCGAGAATGGTCTGCATGCTTCTGGCAGTGGGCCATGGGAAGTGAGCCTGCAGCCCCATCCTGCCCACAGGGAAGGCCCACTTAGGAAAGACTCCTCATCTGTGTGGGGGAGCTGGTATTCCCAGCCCCAGGCCAGACCCCTCCACCATCCTGCTGACCCTGTGGTGGCTGTCCCGCCTGATGGCCATCTGGCTGACTCACCTCTCCAGGTGGGCCCTTCCTCCTTACATGTTGCAGGTACCATCATGTCACCTCCCGAGAGGCCAGGCCAGGTGCATGGGTTCTCTTCCCTTTGCCCCCCTCCTAGGGTGTGTGCCACCCCGCCCCCAAACCTACAGTGTTCACTGGATGCATCTGCACTATACCTTCATGCAAGGCCTCACATGAGACTTGACACGGCCTGGTCTGTGGAGGGCTAGGAAACCAAAGCCCAAAGAGGGGAGGGGTCAGCTCCCCCTCAGGCTCTGTCCCTCCCCAACCCACTCCTTTGCTCCCCGGTCACCGGTGAGGACTCCCATGGTAATGGAGGTGGCTCCAGAGAACAAGGCTGGCATAATCGTCCCTCCCTAAGACAAACTCTAATGGGGATGTTTTAGACATCCTAATAGTTGGGGGAGCATCTTCCAGGGGCCCCTCTGACACCCTGGCCTGTCCTGGCCCTTTAGTCAGAAGTTGTGGGTACGTGGAAAGTGAGGGCTGACCCAGGGTATGTGCATGTATCAGGCTGATCTTTGAGGTGCTGGGGTAGAACCTTGGGGGCGGGGGCCCCTCAGAGGTATGAATGCAGAAGAACACACTACCAGTCAATCCCTGTGTGGTGACCTTCTTGCTGACTCAGTCTGGCATTTTGGTGCTGGTTGCCATCTTTGGCTGGACCCTGGGGCGCCTCATGGGGCCTGTTGACTCTTCTGTAGGTGGAGGAGCCTAAAGTAGGACTACATTTGAGTCCCCATTTCCTTCCAGGTCGTGAGTTCAAAGACCATCTCCTCTGTGCCACAAAATCTCTCTCATGCCCCAGTAGGCCCAGGAGCTGTTGGACTTTTGTGAATCAAGGCCTTTTCCCACCTGGGTGTCACCCAGAGATCACTAAACTTGCCTGCAGATGATATGATGCTATACACAGGAAACCATAAAGACACCACCAAAAAACTATTAGAATAAATGAATTCCGTAAAGTTGCAGGATACAAAATCAATATACAGATATCTGCTGCATTTCTATACACTAATAATGAAGTAGCAGAAAGAGAAATTAAGAAAACAATTCCATTTAGGATTGTACAAAAAAGAACAAAATACCTGGGAATAAACTTAACCAAGGAGGTGAAAGACCTGTATCTGAAAACCATAAAACATTGATGAAAGAAATTGAACATGACACAAATAGGAAGATACACCATGCTCATGATTGGAATAATATTGTTAAAATGTCCATACTATCCAAAGCAATCCATAGATTCAATGCAATCCCTTTCAAAATACCAATAGCATTTTTCACAGAACTAGAACAGGTAATACTAACAAAATTTGTATGGAACCACAAAAGACCCTGAATAGCCAAAGCAATCTTGAGAAAGAACAAAGTGGGAAGTATCACAATTCCACATTGTAAGATATACTACAAAGCTATAATAATCAAAACAGCATGGTACTGGCAAAAGAATAGCCATATAGCTCAATGGAACAGGATGGAGAGTCCAGAAATAAACCCACAATTATATGGTCAATCTATGACAAAGAAGGCAAGAATATACAATGGAGAAAAGACAATTTCTTTAATAAGAGGTGCTGGGAAAACTGGACAGCTATATGCAAAAGAATGAAGCGGGACCACTTTCTTGCACCCCACACAAAAATAAAATAAATACCTAAATGTAAGACCTAAAACAATAAAACTCTTAGAAGAAAACATTAGCAGTAATCTATTTGACATTGGTCTCAGCAACAGTTTTCTAGATATGTTTCCTCAGGCAAGGGAAACAAAAGCAAAAATTATTGGGACTAAAATTAAAAGCTTGCACAGTGAAGAAAACCATTAACAAAACGAAAAGGCAACCTGATGAATGGGAAAATATATTTGTAAATGATACATCTAAAAAGGCGTTAATATCTAAAATATATAAAGAACTTCTACAAAGCAAAACAAAGCAAACAAACAAACAAAAAAACAGTTCAATTTAAAAAACAGGCAGAGGATCTGAATAGACATTTTCCCAAAGAAGACATACAGATAGCAACAGGCACATGAAAAAATATTCAACATCACTAATCATTAGGGAAATGCAAATCAAAACCACGATAAGATGTCACTTCATACCATTTAGAATGGCTAGTACCAAAAAAAACCCCAGAAATAACAAGTATTGGTGAGGATGTGGAGAAAAAGGAACCGTCATGCACTGTTGGTGGGAATGCAGTTACTGTGGAAAACAGTATGGAAGTTCCTCAAAAATTTAAAAATAGAAATATCATATGATCCCATAATTCCACTACTGGGTATTTACCCAAAGAAAATGAAAACATGGGCACCTGGGTGGCTAAGGCGGTTCAGCGTCTGCCTTCAGCTCAGGTCATGATCCCAGGGTCCTGGGATCAAGCCCTGCATGGGGCTCCCTACTCAGCAGGGTGTTTGCTTCTTCCTCTCCCTCAACCCCTCCCTCCTGCTTGTGCTCTCTCTCTCTTTCACTCTCAAATAAATAAATCTTAAAAAAAAAAGAAAACGAAAACACTAATTTGAAAAGATATATGCGCCCCTATGTTTATTGCAGCACTAATTACAATAGCCAAGATATGGAAGCAACCTAAGTGTCCATTGATAAGTGAATGGATAAAGACGTGGTGTATATATACAATGGAATATTACTCAGCCATGAAAAGAATGAGATCATGCCATTTGTGACAACATTGATGAACCTAGAGGGCATTATACTAAGCAAAATAAGTCAGATAAAGACAAAACCAGACCATATGACTTTACTTATGTGTGAAATCTAAAAAACAAACAAAGAAAGCAGGAACAGACCCATAAATACAGAGAACAAACTGGTAGTTGCCAGATGGGTTGGGGGGATGGACAAAATGGGTGCGGGAAAGTGGGAGATATAGGCTTCCAGTGGTGGAATATCTAAGTCATGGGGATGAAAGGTACAGCATAATGAATATAGTCAGGGATACTGTCATAGTGTATGGTGACAGATGGTAGCTAAATCTGCCGTGGGCATAGCATAACATATGGTTGTTGAATCACTGTGTCATACACCTGAATCTAATGTAACATTGTATGTTGATTGTAATTTTTTTTAAAGATTTTATTTATTTATTTGACACAGAGAGACACAGCGAGAGAGCGAACACAAGCAGGGGGAGAGGGAGAGGGAGAAGCATGTTTCCCCCTGAGCAGGGAGCCCGATGCGGGGCTCGATCCCAGGACCCTGGGATCATGACCTGAGCCGAAGGCAGATGCTTAACCGACTGAAACACCCAGGCACCCCAATAATGATTGTTTTTAAACAAAAGCATATGACTATTATTAGACCTAAAAGGTAATATTAACAATTCCTTAAAATTATCAAATGTCCAGTAAGTCCATCATTCAAAGTTCCAAATTTTTGTCTCTTTTTTCCCCAGATGAATATGCAAATCAAAATTCTTAAAATATCCTTTTATTGTATAAATATATATAATGGAATATTACTCAGTCTATCCTTCTATTGTATAAAAGGATATTTTAAGGATCTTGATTTGCAACTGTACTTTTTGTTTTCTACCCACTTTAAGAGACCATTGCATTTATGAAAAACACAATTATTAGTGTAAGAGCTAGCATACTATAAACTTTGGTGGGTAATTCCAAGCCTTTTTTCTACATAATTTATGATACTAATGCATTTAAAAGAATTATTAATTTATATTTTTGGACACATAATGTATAAAGATGTAATTTTGTGGCATCAACAACCAAAAAGGGTGAGGATGAAGCTGTAAAAGAACAGAGGTTTTTTGTTTGCTTGTTTGTTTGTAAGTAGGCTCCATTTCCAACATGGGGCTTGAACTCATGACCTCAGGATTGAGAGTTGCATGCTTTACCAACTGAGCTAACCAGACACCCAAACAGTTTTTGTTAGGCTGGTATAAATTCAAATTAGAGAGTCCTCACTTTAAGATGTCAAATGAAATTCCCACAGTAACCACAAAGAAAATAGCTATGTAAATACACAAAAGGAAATGAAAAAGGAATTTAAACATTTCACTATAAAAAGAAAATCAACTTAATACAAAAGAGGACATGAATGCAGGACAAAAAAGCTATAAAACATACAGAAAACAAATAGCACAATGACAGACGTTAAGTCCTTACTTATCAGTAATTACTTCGGATGTAAATGGATTAGATTCTTCAATTAAAAGACAGATATTGTCAGAATGGATAAAAACACATGATCAAACTATATGTTGTCTACAAGAGACTCACTTGAAACTGAAAGACACAAACAGGTTGAAAGTAAAGGGATAGGAAAAGATATTCCAAGCAAATAGTAACCAAAAGAGAAAAGGGGTGGCTATACTAATATCAGACAAATAGATTTTAAATTTAAAAAATTTACAAGAAACAAAGAAGGACATTATATATTAATAAAGGTTTCAATACTGGGGCACCTGGGTGGTTCAGTTGGTTAAGCATCTGCCTTTGGTCAGGTCATGATCTCAGGGTCTTGGGATCTAGCCCTGTGTCAGGCTCCCTGCTCAGCGGAGTAGTCTGCTTCTCCTTCTCCCTCTTTCCCTCTCCCTGCTCGTGCTCTCTCTCTCAAATAAATACATAAAATCTTTATTTTAAAAAAGGTTCAATACAGCAAGAAGATAGAACAATTATAAACATTTATGCACCTAATGGCAGATCATCAAAAACTGACAGAATTGAAGAGAAAAATAGACAGTTCCACAATAACAATTGGAAGCTTCAATACTGCACTAACAATAATGGATAAAAAAACTACATAAGTTAGGAAATAGAGGACTTAAACAACATAATATACTAACTAGACCTAACAGAGGTACAGAACACTCTATCCAACAACAGAAAATGCATTCTTCTCAAATGCACATGGCACATTTTCCAGGATAGATCATATGTTAGGCTACAGACTAAGTCTTAATAGATTTTGAAAGATAGGTACCAAATGAAGTATCTTCTCTGACCTGAAGTATCTTCTCTAACTTCTCAATGGGATGAAGTTAGAAATCAACAACAAAAGACTGGAAAATTCATAAAATTGCAGAAATTAAACAACACACTTTTATTTTTTTATTTTTAAAAAAGATTTTATCCATTTATTTGACAGAGAAAGAGAGAGAGAACACAAGAGCAAGGGGAGCAGGAGTGGGAGAAGCAGACTCTCCCCTGAGCAGGGAGACCAGTGTGGGGCTCGATCCCAGGACCCTGGGATCATGACCTGAGCCAAGGCAGATGCCCAACTGACTGAGCGACCCAGGCGCCACTAAACAAGACACTTTTTTTTTTTTAAGATTTTATTTATTTATTTGACAGAGAGAGACACAGTGAGAGAGGGAACACAAGCAGGAGATGTGGGAGAGGGAGAAGTGGGCTTCCCATGGAGCAGGGAGCCCATGGAGCGGGACTGGATCCCAGGACCCCAGGACCATGACCTGAGCCGAAGGCAGATGCTTAACAACTGAGCCACCCAGGTGCCCCAACAAGACACTTTTAAACAACCAATAGATCAAAGAAGAAATCATAATGGAAATTAGAAGATAATTAGAAGTGAATGAAACTGAATACCCAAACTTATCAGATGAAGCAAAAGTGGAGCTAAGGGGGAATCTGTAGCTATAAATACGTACACTAAACAACAAGAAAGATCTCAAATCAACAACCTAATAACAAACAAATGAACTAAGCCCAAAACTAGTACAAGGGAGAAAAAATAAAGATTAGAGCTAAGAAAAATGAAACAGAGAATAGAAAACAAAAAAATTAATGAAACCAAAAGGTGGTTCTTCATAAAAATCAAGAAAGTTGAGGCACGCTGGGTTGCACAGTCGGTTAAGCGTTCAACTCTTGATTTTGGTTCAGGTTGTGATCTCAGGATTGTGAGATAGAGCCCTGCATTGGGCTCCATGCTCAGCAGGGAGTCTGCTTCTCTCCCTCTCCCTCTGATCCTCCCCCCACTCACATGCATGGGCATGTGCTCTCTCTCTCTCAAATAAATAAATAGATCTTTTTTAAAAAGTTGACAAACTTGGGGGCACCTAGGTGGCTCAGTCGTTAAGTGTCTGCCTTCGGCTCAGGTCATGATCCCAGGGTCCTGGGATTAAGCCCCACATTGGGCTTCCTGCTCAGCGGGAAACCTGCTTCTCCCTCTCCCACTCCCCCTGCTTGTGTTCCCTCTCTTGCTGTGTCTCTGTCAAATAATTAAATCTTAAAAAAAAAAAGTTGACAAACTTTAACTAGATGGACTAAGAAAAAAAGAAATAAGACTCAAATTACTAAAATCAGAAATGTAAATGGGGGGGATGCCTGGGTAGCTCAGTTAGTTAAGCATCTGCCTTTGGCTCAGGTCATGATCTTGGGGTCCTGGGATCCAAGCCCTTGTTGGGCTCCCTGCTCAGTGGGGAGCCTGCTTCTCCCTCTCCCCTTGTGCCTCCCCAACTTGTGCTCTCTCTCTCTCAAATAAATAAATAAAAATCTTTAAAAAAATGTAAATGGGGACATTACTACTGATTCTACAGAAATAAAGAGGTTTGTAAGAGTATGGTGAACAATTGTATGCTAACAAATTGGATAAACCTTGATGAAATAGAAGAATTCTTAGAAACACAAAACCTATCAAGACTAATTAATGAAGAAATAGAAAATCTGAATAGACCTATTAATAGTAAGGATATTGAATCAGGAGTCAAGAATTTCCCATCAGAGAAAAGTTCCAGACCTGATGGCTTCCCTGGTGAATTCAACCTAAACCTTAAATAAGAACTAATATCAATCCTTCTCAAGCACTTCCCAAAAATTTGAAAAGGAGAGACACTTCCTAACTCATTCTATGAGGCCAGCATATGGCACTAAAGCCAGACAAAGACACTGCAAGAAAACTACAGACCAACATCCCTTACAAACATTGATGCAAAAATCCTCAGCAAAATACTAACAAGCAGAATTCAGAAGCATATGAAAAGGATATACCCCCAAGACCAAGTGGGATTTATTCCTGGAATGCAAGGATGGTTAAATACATGAAATTGATCAATATGTCACATCAACAAAATGAAAGGGGGAAAAACACATGATCATTTCAATTGATGCAGAAAAATCATTTGAGAAAATTCAACACCTTTTCATTATAAAAAACACTCAACAAAACAGGAATTAAAAGAAATTCCCTCTACATAATAAAAGCCATATATTAAAAACCCACAGCAAACATAATACTCAATGGTGAGAGACTAACAACTTTTCCTCTAAGATCAGGAACAAGACAAGTATTCCCTCTTTCACCACTTGTATTCAACATAATACTTTGGAAAGTCCTAGTCACAGCAATCAGACAAGAAAAAGAAATAAAAGGCATCCAAACTGGAAAGGAGATTGAAAAACCCTGAAGATTCCACATGCAAAAAGACCTGTTAGAATAAATGTATTTAGCAAAATAGCAAGATACAAAATCAGCACAAAAAAGTCAGCTGTATTTCTATACACAATGAACAATCTAAAAATGAATTTGCAAAAGTAATTTCATTTAAAATAGCATCAGAAAGAATAAAATAACTAGGAATTGATTTAACAAAGGAGGTGAAAGACTTGTACAATGAAAACTACAAAACATTGCAGAAAGAACAAAGAAGACATAGATAAATGGCAACACATCTCATGATCATGGGTTAGAAGACTTAATATTATTGAAATGTCAATACTACCCAAAACAATCTACAGATTCAATGCAATCCCTATCAATACCATTGATATTTTTTGCAGAAATAGAAAAACTCTTGACACTAAAAGCAAAGGCAACAAAGCAAAAATAAACAAGTGTGATTATATCTAAAAAGCTTCTGCATGGCAAAGGAAACCATCAGCAAAATGAAAAAGCAACCTACTAAATGGGAGAATATTTGCAAATCATATATGTGATAAAGAGTTAATATATAAAATATATAAAGAACAGCCCATCCTAAAATTCATCTGGAATCTCAAGGAAGTGAGATTGGTAGCCAAAACAATTTTCAAAAAGAACAACAACATTAAAGAACTCATACTTCCTGATTTCCAAACCTACTATAAAGCTATAACAATCAAAACACTGTGGTACTGGCATAAAGACAGACATACAAACCAATGGAATAGAATAGAGATCCCAGAAATACACCCTCACATATGTGGTCAAATGATTTTTGACAAGGGTGCCAGGACCATTCAATGGGGGAAGGATAGATTTTTCCACAAATGGTGCTGGGAAAATTGGGTATCCACATACCAAAGAATGAAGGTGAATAAGATCTAACACCATCTACAAAAATTACCTCAAAATGGATCAAGAACCTAAATGTAGGACCTAAGATAATAAAACTCTCAGAAGAAAACACAGGACAAAAGTTCCATGACACTAGATTTTTAAAAACTTTCTTGGCTATGACACTAAAGTACAAGTAACCAAAAGAAAACAAAATAGACAGGGGCGCCTGGGTGGCTCAGTTGTTAAGCGTCTGCCTTTGGCTCAGGTCATGATACCAGGGTCCTGGGATCGAGTCCCACATCAGGCTCCCTGCTCCACAGGAAGCCTGCTTCTCCCTCTTCTACTCCCCCTGCTTGTGTTCCCTCTCTCGCTGTCTCTCTCTCTCTCTGTCAAAAAATAAATACAATCTTAAAAAAAAAGAAAACAAAATAGACAAATTGGATTCATGAAAATTAAGAGATTTTATGCTTCAAAAGACACTATCCATAGAGTAAAAATTCAACCCACAGAATGAGAGAAAAGATTTGCAAATCATACATCTGACAAGGAATTAATATCCAGAATACATAGAGAACTCCTAAAATTCAACAACAAAACAACCTGATTCAGAAGTGGGCAAGGACTTGAATAGACATTTCTCCAAAGAACATATAAAATGGCCAGTAGGGTGCCTGGGTGGCTCAGTTGGTTAAGCGACTGCCTTCGGCTCAGGTCATGATCTTGGAGTCCCAGGATCGAGTCCCACATCGGCTCCCTGCTGAGCAGGGAGTCTGCTTCTCCCTCTGACCTTCTTCCCTCTCATGCTGTCTCTCTACCATTCTCTCTCTCTCAATAAATAAATAAAAATCTTTATAAAAAATAAAAAAATAAAATGGCCAATAAACACATGAAAAGATGCTCAACATCACTAACCATTAGGGAAAATGCAAATCTAAACTACAATGAGGTATATAAGGTATACTTACTAGAATGGCTACTATAGAAAGACAAACAGAAAACAAGTGTTGGCAAAGATGTGAAGAAATTGGAGCCGTTGTGAACTGTTGGTGGGAATGTAAAGTGGTACCATTGGTGTGGAAAACAGTATGAGGAGTCTCAAAAAATTAAAAATAGAATTATCATATGATCCAGCAATTCCACTTCTAGGTATATATTCAAAAGAATTCAAAGCAGGATCTTAAAGAGACAGTTGTACTCCATGTTTGTAGCAGCATTATTCCCAGTAGTTAAAATGTGGAAGAAATTCAAGTGTCTATGGACAGGTGATGGATAAGAAAATGTAGCATATACATACAATGGAATATTACACAGCCTTAAAAAGGAATGGAATTCTGCAATATGCTAGAACATGTGTGAACCTTAAGGGCACGATGCTAAGTGACATTAAGCCAGTCACAAAAGATAAACACTGTATGATTCCACTCATATGATGGACTGAGTGTCGTCAAAATTATAAAGATGAAAAGCAGAACAGGGGCTGCCAAGGGCTGGGGAGAGGGGAGAACAGGGAGTTATTGTTTACTGGATACAGACTTTCAGTTTTACAAGATGGAAAGTTGTGGAGACGGTGGTGATGGCTGAACAACAATGTGAATGTATTAATACCATACAAGGAGATGGTGGTGATGGCTGAACAACAATGTGAATGTATTACTACCATACACATAAAAATGGTTAAGATGGTAAATTACATGTGTATTTCATCACAATAAAAAAGAATTTTCCCTCATCATTTCTCATATTTGGTAACCCTAAAGTATAATTTATATAAGAGAAGCAGAAAACAAAATACTTGATTCTTTCCATTTTACTTACCAGTTTTTACAATAAAAGTTGGTTCACTAGAATACTCCAAAGTCAATCAACTTATTTTTTTCTAAATAAATAGAATGTTAGACTTGACTTAGTCAGCTATCAACTCAGAGCAGTCATAGATTCTTGACGTATTTTATGTGTTTCAATTCACTGCAGTTCTTTCTGATGCTTGAAATATTCTCTCTTTTGCTAGTGAGAGGCTATTCAAAACCAAAGATAGGATTTAAAGAAACTCTCTTCGCCTGCCCCTGGAGAGTAGAATGGGCAGGAAATTGGACATGGAAATGAATCATAAGTATGGCAGAACTGCAACAGAAACTAAATTCAGGCCCCTGATAGAAAAGTTATAGGTATGGGGTGATTTGAGTGGGTACACCTGAGAATCTTGAACTTCCAGTTTACTCTGAATGCTCCGGGCTAGAAGATGCCCTGCTCCTTGCTAGAAGAGAGCAGCCTCCTTCTGTCTGGAGACCAGGCAAAAACCTTCCCTGAGTTGAATGCCTTGCAGAATGATGAAGTGTGTCCTCCTCATTGCCTCCCCATATTGCTACCAGACCGATACCTAGGGTCAGTTCTCATCATGACTCAAGATCACAAGTACAGTCCTGCTCTGGGTGAAACAACTTACTCACCAAAAGAGTTGCGGGAGCTAATATGTACTGGAAGAATATGAGGGGGGCGGGTGTAAGAGAAGATGAGGGTGTTGGATCAAGGGTAGAATAACAGGTATATACATGAGAATTTATTGACCTGGGAGCATTCTCCTGTATCTAAGGATTTAATGTCCTGGCTGGGACACCTGGAGCTCTAATACACTGCTGGAATGATTCCTTGAAGCATAGACATGATGGCTACGGCAGTAAATTAGGTGGAGATTTTATAACAGCTTTCCCAAAATATCCCAAAGGAAGGAGTCAGAAGGTTTAGGGAGGTAGGAATGTTAGAATGGTTTTAATTATGCAAGCAGACAATCCACCATTTGACTATGTTTCTTTAGAAGGCTCAAAGGAATATGCTTCTCTAATTAATAAGGAGGGCACCAGTGAGGGGGCTACCTAAGTCTTTGAGACTCAATAAATCTGAGTCTTTGTAGGTCAGGCTTGACAGTAGAAGATGCTGCCATGAAACCAGTCTTTTTAAGTGTCACTGGGATTGGTGGGATGCCAGAACAGCAGAGGCCAGGTAACGGCACTTAACCATTAATGAAAAGGTGGATGTAATTAACTTGATTGACAGCAAGGCTGGTGTGAGAACCACAGTGCCCTTGATCTTCAGGAATCTGTGGTGTTGTTACTGATGATATTCCTGAGTCAGGTTATATGAGCAGTTGGCTAGAATATTGCTTGACTTGATAAACCAAACCAAACCAAGAGCTGGAAAGCAGAAGGCAACAACAAAAAATTGCAATCTCTTGCCCAGTTTCCAGACTGAGACAATTGAGGCCAATAGCCCATTGAACATAGGGGAGGCTGGGTATTCTTGAGAAAAGATCCTGCAAAATTACCACATGTATATTCAATATATATTACCTCAATCCTTTCCCAATGGGATCCATGGTCATTTACCAAAGTAACTATATCTGGTGAAAAGGGAATACCTAGATCTTTTGAGGGTTATTAATACAAGACTGAAGTTGGCACTTGCACCATGAGACTCACAATGCCGTCCATTAAGAGTGGACATGTGGAGGGCTGGTAATAAATGGAGCCCTGGATGAGGTCAATCTCATGGTGAATCCAATGAGACCATAGGGCCCCCCCCATTGTCACTTCTCTTCTTTCTAAACAATTGAGATAAGTATGTGTAGAACTAACAGAGTGCTCACATTTATTCTCTGACCTGTGGATAGGAATCATTATAGTAGGAAGAGTCAAGTTGAAATCTGGGAAATTGCCCCCTCCCCACTGCCAGGAGCAATACAATATTCCAGGTGGGACTACCCTCAGCAGGGATCACCACCTTACAGCATTATACTTCCATCCCCCCCCCATCCTGCCCTTTATGCTATCCTTGTAATTGTTTTACTTCTACATTTGTTATGTAAATGTAAAACCCATAACATATTGTTGTAACTTTTGCTTTAAACTGTCAATGTTTTTTTAGAGACCAAAAATGAGAAAATATCATCTTTTATATTCTTCCACATATTTATAATTTCAGTGTTCTTCATTCCATTTCCATCTGGTGTCATTTTTCTTCTGACAATGACCTTCTTTTAACATTTTTTTGTATGCAGTTCTGTTGATTATCTCCACTTTTGTTTGTGTGAAACTCTTTATTTTGCCTTCATTTTTATTTTTATGTTCTATGATACTTCTATTACTACATTGTTATATTGAGATATAACAGAATTAAAAAAAAAGATTGCTTGTTTTATATCATGCCAGTCCATTTTTCTCTTAATTCTTTTGGGTGCTGAGAATTTAACAAATTTTGCCTTCATTTTTAAAAGTTTTTTTTTTCTGAATATAGAATTCTAGGAGGATGGCTTTTTTTTCTTGCAGCACATTAAAGATAGCATTCAACTACCTTTTTTTAAAGGATTTTATTTATTTATTTGAGGGAGAGAGAGCAAGCACGAGTCGGGGGAGGGACATAGGGAGAGGGAGGGACAAGCAGACTCTCTACTGAGCACCAAGCCTGATTTGGGGCTCAATCCCAGGATCCTGAGCAGAAGTCAGATGCTTAACAACTGAGCTACCTAGGCATCCCTCAATTATCTTTTAATTTACATAGTTTCTGACAGGAAGTTTGATGTCATTTTCATTCCTCTGTGCATAATAAGCCTTTACTCTCTACCTTCTTTAAAGAGATTTATCACTTTTTTCTAAGCAATTTTACTATAATATACCTTGGTGTGGTTTCCTTCTCCTTGGGGTTTACTGAGGATCTTGGATCTGTGGGATTACAGTTTTCATCAACTTTAGAAAATTTTGGCCATTTCTTCAAATATTCTTCTGTCTGCTTCCTCTTTCTTTCTTGGATTCCAGTTACATGTATGTTAGACCTCTTGATATTGTCTCCCAAACCACTGATGTTCTCTTTATCATTTTCAGTCTCTTTTTCTAGCTTTCATTTTAGATAGCTTCTATTTAAGTTCACTGCCTTCAGGTTCACTGATCTTTTTTCTGCAATGACTAATCTGTTAATCCCATACATTTGTCAACCTTTTTTGTCTCTAGAAATTCCTTTTTTAATATCTTCCATTTATCTCTTCTTATCATGTTCAGATTTTTCTCTACCTTCTTGAACACATGGAACATATTTATAACCACTGTTTTTAAATGTCCCTATCTGCTAATTACATCATCTCTATCATTTCAGGGTCTATTTCCATGGATTGATTTTTCCTCTTGTTATAGCTCCTATTTTCTTCCTTCTTTGCATTCCTGGTAATTTTTAACTAGGTGATAGACGCTGTGATTTTGATGTTGTAGATGCTGAATTTAGTCATTTTCTTTCAAATAGTTTTGGACCTTCTTCCCACATCATTTAAGTTACTTAAAAAAAATTAGATCTATTCAAGGCTTGCTTTCAAGCTTTGTTAGGACAGTCTCAGAGCAGCCTTTATCCCAGTGCTATTTGAGCACCCCTGTTAAAACAAAACTTTTTTAAGGATTCTGTTCAATGTCCTGTGTATTAGGAGGTGTTCCTTTTCTGGCTAGTGAAAATAGGAACTATTTCTAGTCTCTTGGAAGCTCTAGGAATTGCTTGGTCTTCCACTTTCCAGTTTTTCTCCCCACACTTGTTTTCTCTCACATGTGTATATGTCAGTACTGAGCCAAATACTTCAGGCATCTTCTGTATTTTCCAGAATGTGTTCACTCATGCTCTCTCTCTGAAGCACCCTCCTCTCTGGTATTCTGCTCACAGACTCTATCTGCCTTGATCTTCCTAAACTCCAGTCTCCCATCTCAACTCAGCAAGAGAGCTGGGCTTTATTTAGATTCCCCCTCCCTGGGTTGCAGCCTGTTATTTGCTTCCAACAGTAAAATGAGGAAGATGTAAGGTTCACCTTCTTTTAAAAATCATACTTCTGCTCTACCTATTGTCTAATGTCTGAAATCTGTTGTATTTTGTCCAGTTTTTCTAGTTGTTCAAATGGGGAGGTAAATCTACTCATTATTACTCCATAATGGCCATAAGTGGAAGTTTCTACATTTAGTCTTAATCTGTATCTTTCTTATCTGTGAGATTGAGTATCTTTTTGCATGTGTCAGGAGAATCTGCATTTTTTTCCTTTGAACTTTTATGTCTTTCCCATTTTTCTTAGAATTGTTGGTCAACAATTTTTAGAACGGAATGAATAATAGCACTTCTGGGGATTGTGACCATGATGGAGTACTGATTATAGCCTCCCATGATAAGACTAAAAAGCTAAACAAAATGTATAAATAAATTTTCTTCAGGCATTGGGCAATAGTGCAAATTTACAATCTCTGAGAGAAGGTAATAATGTGAAATGGGTTCCACATCTTTCTGCCTGGAAGACATTTCCAGCCCTAAATGATGGCACAAGGAAGTGAAGTTCAAAGAAATAGAGATTGGAGTTCAGGGCTGCTAAAATGTGTATGGTAGAGTACCAGAAAGGAGTTACAAAGAAGGAGACCCAGAAATCTTACAGAGATTCTCCTCAGCCCCTTGGTCAAATTCTAAACTGTGAATATGTGAACTGAGACTCTGCAAGGCCTAGCAGAAAACAGCTCCCAGGGAGCTGAGAATGAAACAGAAATTTCAGAAGTCACAGGTTACTGGAGAGACATTGGAATTTTGATCCAGCCAGAGTGGAGAGATCTTGGTGAACATCCCAGACATTCACATGAGGGTCTAGAAGGCTATGCTTTTGGAGTAAGGAAGATTCCCTAGGAATAAGGGCAAAATGGAAAAAGACACACCCTAACAAAACCTAAAACCAAGCCTTGATATACACGATCCAGTTAGTCCATCAGTAATTTAATTGCCTTCTGGAACAAAATTCAACACTATTTAGAGTAAGATAACATAATCCAAATTTCTACAATGTATATTTACAATGTTCAACATATCGAAAAATATTTACTAGACATGTGATGAAGAAAGTATATCCAAAAATTAAGATAAAAAATAGTCAACACAAGCAGACCCATAAAAATCTGAGTGTCCTATAATTCAATTAAATTCTGACACTGTCTCCTCAGAGTTAGCATCAGAACCCATAGGTTAAGGGTTCTTAACACTTAGTCAGTCCCAGTCAGTCCCACAAGACTGCACCCACTTCAGACAGCAATTGAAGTAGTGGGTTCCCCAGTTACCTGCACTCCTGTCTGGTTAGCTACAAATCAAGGTTTTCACAACGCCTTCAAGTTGACTTGCTACAAACAGATGACAGGAATTAGGGGAAACATACTCACTGGTTTACTATATTATAAAGGGTATAAATGAACAGCCTGATGAAAAGATACATAGGACGAGATGTGGAAGGGTCCTGAGAGCAGGAGCTTCTGTCTCCATTGAGTTGAGATATGCTACCCCCCAGCATCTGGAAGCTCTCTGTGGTTCAGAGATTTTTATGGAAGCTTCGTCATGAAAGCATGATCAATCATTAACTCAATCTCTAGCCCCTCTCCAATCTTCTAGTCATGGCTTGGTATTCCTTGTGACCAGCCCCCATCCCAAAACTATCCAGGAACCCACCAAGAATCACCTCATTAGAACAAAAGGGGCTCCTATTACCTAGGAAACTCCAAGGGATTTAGTTGCTCTCTATCAGGAACCGAGAGCAGAGACCAAACATATATTTCTTATTATGTCACATTTGCATGTGCATGGAAAAAAATCAGAAAGGGCTGTTAGAGCAGTTATTTAGGGAGATATGGAGTTTACAAATTTTTTGTTTGTTTCTTTAACTTTTCTATATTTTGTGATTTTTTTCATGCCTTTTTGTTTATTTCAAAATGAAAAATTTTTAGGTTTTTATTTTAATTACCCACTGCTCATCATAACAAGTGCACTCCTTAATCCCCATTACCTTTTTTACCCCCCCAACTTCCCCTCTGGTAACCACCAGTTTGTTCTCTATAGTTAAGAGTCTGTTTCTTGGTTTGTCTTTTTTCCCTTTGCTCACTTGTTTTGTTTCTTAAATTCCACATATGAGTGAAATCATATGGTATTTGTCTTCCTCTGACTTATTTCACTTAGCATTATACTCTCTAGCTCTATCCATGTCATTGAAAATGGCAAGACTCATTCTTTTTTATGGCTAAGTAATATTCCATTGTACGTATGTGTATGTGTGTATATATCACATCTTTTTTTTTCCCAAGATTTTATTTTTACATAATCTCTACATCCAAAGTGGGTCTTGGACTCAAAACCCAAGATCAAGAGTCACATACTTCACTGACTGAACCAGCCAGGCACCCCTCCTCATCTCCCCCCTGCTTTTTAAATTTTTTTCATTAATTTATAATGTATTATTTGTTTCAGGGGTACAGGTCTGTGATTCATCAGTCTTACACAATTCACAGTGCTCACATAGTACATATCCTACCCAGCGTCCATCACCCAGCCCCCTCATCCCTCCCACCCCCTCCACTCCAGCAACCCTCAGTTTGTTTCCTGAGATTAAGAGTCTCTTATGGTTTGTCTCCCTCTCTGGTTTCGTCTTGTTTCATTTTTCCCTCCCTTTCCCTATGATCCTCAATCTTGTTTCTCAAATTCCTCATATCATACTTGTCTTTCTCTGATTGACTTATTTTGCTTAGCATAATATCTTCTAGTTCCATCCACACCATTGCAAATGGCAAGATTTCATTTTTTTTTGATGGCTGCATAATTTTCCACTGTATATATATACCACATCTTCTTTATCCATTCATCTGTTGATGGACATATAGGCTCTTTCCATAGTTTGGCTATTGTGGACATTGCTGCTATAAGCATTGGAGGGCACGTGCCCCTTAGGATCACTACATTTGTATCTTTGGGGTAAATACCCAGTAGTACAATTGCTGGGTCATAGGGTAGCTCTATTTTCAACTTTTTGAGGAACCTCCATACTATTTGCCAGAGTGGTTGCACCAGCTTGCATTCCCACCAACAGTGTAGGAGGGTTCCCCTTTCTCCGCATCCTCGCCAACATCTCTTGTTTCCTGACTTGTTAATTTTAGCCATTCTGACTGGTGTGAGGTGGTATCTCATTGAGGTTTTGATTTGTATTTCCCTGATGCCAAGTGATGTTGAGCACTTTTTCATGTGTCTATTAGCCATTTACCCCTCCTCATCTTCTTTATCCATTCATTAATCGATGGACATTTGGGCTGTTTCGATAGTTTGGCTATTATAAATAATGCTGCTATAAACATAGGGGTGCATGTACCCCTTTGAATTAGTGTTTTTGTATTCTTTGGGTAAATATCCAGTAGTGCAATTGCTAGATCATAGGATAGTTCTATTTTTAACTTTTAGAGGAACCTCCATATTGTTTTCCAGAGTGGCTGCACCTGCTTGCATTCCCATCAACAGTGGAGGAGGGATCCTTTTTCTACAACCTCACCAACACTTGTTTCTGGTGTTTTTGATTTTAGCCATTCTGAAAGATGTAAGGTGATATCCCACTGTGTATTTGATTTTCACTTCCCTGATGATGAGTGATGATGAACATCTTTTCATGTATCTGTTGGCCATCTGTATATCTTCATTGGAGAAATGTCTGTTTATGTCTTCTGCCCATTTTTAATTGGATTATTTGTTTTTTGGGTGTTGAGTTGTATGAGTTCTTTACATATTTTGGATACTAACCCTTTACTAGTTATGTCATTTGCAAATATCTTCTCCCATACTGTAGGTTGACTTTTAGTTGTATTTTGTGATTTTTATTATGAAAATCATTTTTAGTTATATAATTTTTAAAATTTTTTTTAAGATTTTATTTTTAAATAATCTCTACACCCAATGTGGGGCTTGAACTCACAACCCTGAGGTCAAGAGTCACATGCTCTACTGATTAAGCCAGCCAGGCACCCCTAGTTATATAATTTTAATGTATTAAATATCATTTTTAAGAAACATGAAGCCTTTCCTTGTGATCTAGCCAGGGTTGACTATATTTGGCAGAATCAGGAAGCCCTCCATGCACAAGCCAGGCCCTCTGCCTGGACACCCTCACCCTAAGTTTGCTCCCACTGCCCCCTCCACATTCACACACACCATCACCTCCTGTGAGTGAGGCCTTCCCTTTCCCCCAGCGCTGGGTGCCCACTGGAGGACATCATGGTCTCAGAGAGGGGAACTCCTCAGGACAGATGCTCTGCTTGACCTATCATCCCAGAGCCTGGCATAGAGAAGTGGACAGTGGGTATGTGGTGAGTGAGTGAAGGAAGGAAGAAAGAAAGGAAGGAAGGAAGGAAGGAAGGAAGGAAGGAAGGAAGGAAGGAAAGAAGGAAGGGCCAATCTTGATAAAGGTGACTTCCTAGGACCTTTCCCCAACGGGTGGAAGCATTTCCCCTTTTAGCAGCCCCCTGGGCAGGGATCCAAGGCTAAGAGGTGGGGTGGGTACAAAGTTCAGTGTTTTCACACTGGGGCTTGCAGTGTGTCTGGGCGTGGTCAGGCTGCTGTGGGTGCTGCAAGGAGGGCCAGTCTCAGGAAGAGCTCATTCCTGAAATCCCTCCAGGATCCCCCAGGGCCCTAGAGCACCCTTGCCCCCAGTCACGGCTATGTGGTCCAGGAGGGCCCAGCTGATGGTGAAGGTCCACTGGGGCTTGTCTGTGACTGGCCACCTGGTCCAGCCCAAGGAGCTGACCCTGGTGCCTGTGTTCCTAGTCCCTCGGACCTTCTAAGGGAGACACTCACCTTTGATGTGGGGCTGTTCAACTGGCAGCCAGCTGCAGATGAGAGGGAAAGGTAAGGTGGGTCTTGGTGTTAGAAGCCAAAAACACATCCTGGCCAGAGGCTGAACTGGTTTTCCACTGCCGTCTGTGAAGCAAATGAATAGGGTCTTCAGCAAGTCCCAGGGTTCCTGGGTTCTCGTTGGGGTCCTCCCCTTATGGGCTCAATGGCTGGGC
The DNA here is from genome assembly GCF_037043125.1 of Eumetopias jubatus. Taxonomy (NCBI): domain Eukaryota; kingdom Metazoa; phylum Chordata; class Mammalia; order Carnivora; family Otariidae; genus Eumetopias; species Eumetopias jubatus. The sequence goes on from NW_028274813.1 coordinate 114,065,322, forward strand.
TCACCCTGTGCCTCCCCCAGCCTCACCCCCAGGCTGGGCCAGCGCTTTCAAGACCTTCCAGTTGGGGGCGCCTGGGTGGCTCAGTTGGTTAAGCGACTGCCTTCCGCTCAGGTCATGATCCTGGAGTCCTGGAATCGAGTTCCGCATCGGGCTCCCTGCTCGGCAGGGAGTCTGCTTCTCCCTCTGACCCTCTTCCCTCTCATGCTCTCTATCTCTCATTCTCTCTCTCTCAAATAAATAAATAAAATCTTAAAAAAAAAAAAAAAGACCTTCCAGTTGGGACCTCTGGCTTCCTCTCAGGCTGACAGGAGATCAGACAGATGTGGCCTGGGCTCCCCTGCTTGCCTCCAGCTCTCCACCTGTGGGGTTCTGACTCCTCTGCCCCAGGTAAGCCAGGAGAGCCTCACACAATGCTCTACCACCCCCCAGCCCCCCACCCCCCGCCGCCCACTGGCGTTCCGTGACTTCTAGTTTTTCTTCAGGTGCTTCTGTTGAATTTTCAAGACAGACTGTCATCTGCAAATACGAGTTTTTTCTTTTCCAACATTTATGCTAATGGTCTTCCCATGTTTTATTTATCTAGAATTAGAGTTTCTCAACACCAGCACGATTGACATTTTTGGCTAGATAATTCTTTGTTATGGGGGAATGTCCTGTGCCTTGTAGGATGTTTAGCAGCATCTCTGGCCTCTGTCTTCTGGATGCCAGCAGCACTCCCTAGTTGTAACAACTAAAAGTATCTCCAGACATTACCAAATACCCCTGAGAGGCAAAATCACCCCCACCTGAGAACCACTGGCCTAAGCATCTAGAATAATGTTGGATCATAGTAATGTTGGCACATGACTGCTACTGACTTTAATGGGAATAGTCTAGGATTGAAGTATATGAGTAGCTCCTGCTCAGGGCTAGTGTACTGTATCAAAGTTTAATTTGCAAAAAGTAAAAAACATGACTGTCACACAAATAATGAAAGAATGCGTGTCAAATATTTAATCAAGAGGGAATCAGTACGATGGTAAAGCAAGTTCAAGTAACATTTTGAGAAGAAGCATTTCTAGTGTGTGTCGAATTAGAAAGTCTGTTGATGTCTTACAGGGCGATAAAACTGTAATCTTTGGGGTTATCTTTTCTACTAGACAGAAATCTATAAGCTAACATATAACTTATCAGGTACATTTTCCTACATTAATTGTTTTCAAAGTGTAGTCCTCAAAGCCCAAGCATCAGCATCACCTGGGAACTTAAGGGAATTGCACATTTTCCTTTCCTATCCCAGATCTATTTAATTAGAAACTTTGAGGATGGGAAGCACCTCTGTCTCCCCACGCACTGTGGGTGATACAGATGCACTGTAAAGTCTGGGAACCACTGCTCTATAAATAGTCAAATAATCTCTATTTATGAAACAAATCTGTGAGACAATGCTTGAGTATGACATTAAAAGGACACACCACCCACCTTTTGGCCTTGTCTCCAGATTTAAATACTTTGTCTGATGTTAAGTCTCATATTTGTTCTTTCCTTTTTCAGATACTCTATCAATTTAAGGCAGTTTCCACCTATTCCCAATTTTTCTTTTTACTCCTTTTGAATAAAAAATGGTTTTCCAAGTCTATCAACAATGTTTTTTTCTTTAACCTATTAATATGATGAAACAGAAGTTGAACCAGACTTATAATTCTTACGATGAAGTTTTTCTTTGACATAGTGTAGTATGTTAACACACTGTTGACTTCAACATGCTGATGTTTATGATTTTTAAAAAGCTCTTTATAAATGAGATCAATTTTAGCATGAATTGGGAAGCTTTCTATCTTTTTCTATTTATGGAGCAGTTTAATTGCGATGGGTTCTGTCCTTTGAAAGCTTGAAAGGCTGCAACAATAATACCAGCTGGGACTGGTTTATGGGGGGTGGGATATGTAACTGAAAAGAGATCTCAAATTGTTCAATTTCTTCTTTGGTTATCAGTCTATTCTCTAGGATATTTTTGGTGCTGTTGCTGTTTTGTGTTTTGTTTTTACCTCTTTAAGTGAATATTGGAAACTTAGTTTTCCTAGTCCATCCTTTGCTCAAACTCACCAGTAAGCCGACTGAGACTTAAAACAACCTCTTTCTCCCATTCGATCGAGAAAAACTAAGATAAACATCTAATGTTGGTGAAGCCACAGGGAGAGTTCTGAGCATGTCAATTGTTACAGCCAATTGTAACTAAGGCAACTAACAGGAATTCATCAAAATGAAATAAAATACTCAGACACTCGAAGGAGCTATGCGGGTCACTGGTAATGTTTCCTTATATGGGTGCTGGGGACGTAGGCTGTACAGTTTTATGAAAATTCATTTAAGCTTTATACTTACAACATGTACATTTTTCTCTACGTGTATCATATTTCAGTAAATTTTTTTTAACGATTTTATTTATTTATTTAATTGACAGAGAGAGAGAGATACAGCGAGAGAGGGAACACAAGCAGGGGGAGGGTCAGAGGGAGAAGCAGACTCCCTGCTGAGCAAGGAGCCCCATGCTGGACTCGATCCCAGGACCCTGAGATTATGACCGGAGCTGAAGGCAGTCGCTTAACCAACTGAGCCACCCAGGCGCCCCTTCAGTAAAATTTTTAAATGCCTTTTGCCACAGCCTATAGCTATCTATAAGGGCTCGGCTTACTGGCGGGCAACAGGGAACGACCTGAACTCTCCTTCACAAGGGCATCATTCCAAGATCCAGAAAGGGCTCCGGACTCCTGCTCCCTTAAGTCGAACACATTCTATGGCTCCCCATCTCTTTTCTAGCTAAACCGCGTCCTGAGACCGGGGTGGAGCCGGTCACTTCCGGGAAGTGAGCGAGCTCATCACTCTCCCCCCGGAGCTCCCAGAGCGCCCATCGGCGCTCGCCCGGGCCCCGCCCCGCCCCGCCCCGCCCCGCCCCGCCCCGCCCGTGGAGGCACCGCCCACACCACGTGACCGCCGCGTCAGCTGACCGGGCGCACCCGGAGGAGGAGGGCCGGCTTCCAGGCGCGATGGTGAGGGCCGCGGGGTGACCGGAGGCGGGGCGCCGGGGCGGGCAGGGAGGGCTCCGACCCTCGCCTATGGGGCGGCGGGCGAGTGGGCGCCGGGGCGGGGAGGTGGAGGCAGCCCCGGCCCCTCGGCAGACACCTGGGTGCGGTCGTGAGGGCCGAGCGTCCGGCTGGCAGGGCGGAAGGGCCGCGGGCTTGGGGTCCCGGTGCTTCCTCGGCGGGAAGGAAGGGCCCGCACCCCCCAGGGCAGGAAGTGGAGCTTGCCCAGGGCGGGAGCGCTTCCAGGCCTTCCTCGGCCCCGGGACGACCTCCCAGAGGTGCCCTCTTCCCGGCCCTCCTGTGCGACCTGGAGAAGAACTTGCATAGAATGAGGCTCAGTCTCCGCCCTGTTCGGAAGTCCTTTCACCCTTCCCAGAGCCAGAAAGGAGTAGACGTGGGGCTGGGGCTTCTCAACTCCTCCATCCATCCATTCCTTCAACAGGCTTTGAGTGCCTACTCTATACCATGCAGTGTGCCAGGCACTGGGGCTTAAACTGCAAGAGACTTGACTTGGCAGTCATAGTTAATTAAGACTTGAGGGGAAGGGACCTAACTGTGCCTTGTGTGTAGCGTTAGGAAGGCTTCCTGAGGGTGACAGCCACCGGAGGGCCTGGGGGCAGGGAAGAAAACTGGCTGGCTGCAGTGCAGTTTGTGTCCCAGAGGTGAGGAGGCTTGGGGAGGGGGGGGCTCTGTCTTCAGACAGAACAGCATGTTCAAAGGCTTCAGGTGAAAGAGAGCATGCTCGCTAGCAATGGATGCACTTCATCTAGCTGGAAGGGTATCAGGTGAAGGTTAGTGAAACATGAGGCTCAACAGGTAACAAAGACCAAATCCTGCTGGGTCTTGAGAGCACGGAAAGGAGTTTAGACTTTAAGAAGAGGGCACTAGGCAGCTAGGAAAATCCTTTCGGCTGACTTGTGGAGGGAGCAGGAGGGGAGCAGAGAGCCCAAGCTGGGGCAGCAGACCCCCAGGGGATGGTGGTGACTTGAGTTAGGGCAGAGAGAGTGGAGATAGAAGTGGAGAAGTGCATGAGGGAAAAGGGAGAGCGGGGTGTCTGGGCTTGGCTCCCAGGTGGTGGTGCTCGGAGGGGTGGGAAACACTGGAAGTGGAGCAGGTTTCAGTGCAAAAGAGCAAATGTTAACTTTGATAGGTGGCGCTGTGTGAGGTTTCTTCGAGCCATCAGGTGCAGCTGGCTAGAAGACTGTCTAGATTTAAGGGTCTAAGGCTCAGAAGAGAAGCTACAATGCATTTATAAATTGGGGAGTCATCAGCACAAAGGTGGTCATTTTAAGTCTAAAAACATGTAACATCTCCGTGATGTGAGTTGGGAAGAGGGCCTAGGGCAGAACCTAGAGAAATGCCAGCATTTTAAGAAATTACACGAGGAACACAGTCTTGTAAAAAATGTAAATAATACAGAAATGGTAGAAGACTTCTGTGGGTTGAAGTCAGGGGCCCGTGAACTTAGGAAAAATCTCACATCTTAATTTTCACTAACTTCAAACTGAAATTTAGCATTTCCTTTAGTTGTGAACGTTGGCAACCAACCCCAGTATTAACAGCACCTCTGACTTTGTCACCAATAGAAATTAGAGATATTTTTGTATCATATTACAGCTGGTGACATTGTTCACATACTTATGCAGATCGTTTTTAAGTTATGATGGGTATTAGACTTGCATCATCACATCACCAATTTGTTTGACTATTTTGATAACTTAGTTTCCTTTGCAATCCTGTGTATTTTATGCATTTAAAAGCATGGTTTTGAGAAAGGCCTATAGGCTTCACCAGATGCCAGATGAGGCTATGGCAGAAAAAGGTTAAAAACTCCTGAAATAGAGACAGAAGTGCAAGACTGTCCTTAATACCCCATCTCCTCACCAGTTGTTCCAGGCCCCTGCCCCAGAGTAATGATGCAGGCAGTGTGCGGAGATCACCTTCTGGGGGTTGGGGGAAGGAGGGTGAGCCAGCAAATGAGACCGAGGTCAGGACAGGGAGAAATCCAGGAGAGTATGCTGCTTCACCAGGGAGGACGGGTTCATGTGGGATGCTGCCCTCCATCCTGACCAGCTGCCTCCCTCCTGTACAGGAGTTGGGGAAGAGGAAGGCCAGATTTAGTGACAGTCATTTGTGACCATGGCTAGGGGACTTCATGGGAGACCCACATAGAAACACCAGTGCCATGGGGTCAGGTGAAAAAGAGCAAGAGGGTTGGTGGTTGAAGGATTGTGAAGCAGGTCTGAAGTGGCTGAGAAGATGACTGGTAGGGCCACGTAGAGGACATGGTGTTGCCAGGCTGCACTGAGGGCCCAGCGGAATCAGGAGAACGTGGGTGTGAGGTATCCTCAGGTTGCAGGGTTTTGTTCCCAGCATCTGTAAGCAGCCCACATGTAAGAGGTGTGGAAAGCTGGACATGTATATTGCTGTGCCCTAGAGCTTTGTCGGGCAGACAGGACAAAGGACAATTGATCCAGGGAATGGAGGATATTGACAAGATGTGGCCGACAGGGTGGGTTTGCATTCTAACAGGAGACAGACCTTGAATAAATAATAAATGTGATGTCTGCTGTGGAGATCAAGAAAGAAGGATAGGGGCTAGAGCATGATGGAGAAGAGCTATTTTATTTGTTAATAGCTTTACTGAGATAAAATCAACAATAACACATTATAAATGTACAGTTCAATAAGTTGTGAAATGTGTATGTTCCCATGATCAAGATAATGAACATACCAACTGGCCCCTGAAATTTCGTTGTGCAAGGGGCTGTTTTAGAAAGTATGGTCAGGGGCGCCTGGTGGCTCAGTTGGTTAAGTGTCCGACTCTTGGTTTTAGCTGAGGTCGTGATCTTCAGGGTCCTGGGACTGAGCCCTGGGTCAGGCTCTGTGCGCAGTGCAGAGTCTGCTTGAGATTCTCTCTCCCTCGCCTCCTCCCTCTCGTTTTCTCGTGCTCTCTCTCTCAAATAAGTAAATCTTAAAAAAAAAAAAAAAGGTTGAGGGAGGGAAAAAGGAAGGAAAGAAGGGAGGGAGGAAGGAAGCATGGTCAGAGAAGAGCCATTTGGGCAGAGGCCGGAATGAGGCATGAGAACAGGCTCCCGGGGCGGGAGCAGCAAGCACAAGGTGGGGGAGTGCCTGGTGTACCGGGAGCTGCAGGAGGCCGGGGGGGTGGGGTTGGGGCTGGGGGGGAGAAGGAGGAAGTGGGGGGGCCACTGACATCATGACAAGGACGTTCTGTTCTGTGCTGTACCCCCAACGCTTAGAGTGGGGTCTGCCACAGAGAAGTTTGCCCCAGTCAGTGTTTGCCGAACACATGAATGCCTAGGACAGGCAGCAGGGCAAGGTTCGGCGGCAGGTGGGTCCGTGAGAGGGTTCTCTAAACAGCCTGGTAAGAGGCGAGAACAAGTGGCCAGAGGGCACCCATGTTGGACAGAGAACAGGGATCCCTGAAGAGCAATAGTGGGGGAGACACGTGGCCACACCTCAGCCCTCCATCCTGACCGGCTGCCTCACTCCTGTGCAGAGGTTCCGGTTCTGTGGTGATCTGGACTGTCCTGACTGGGTCCTGGCGGAGATCAGCACGCTGGCCAAGATTGTTGAGTGCCCGGGGTCTTCTAGGGTGGGAGGAGGCAGGGATCGGGCTGGAGGGTGGGAGGTCACTCTGAGGTTGGGGCCTCGGTGCCCTCAGCTTGTCCTAGCCCGCTGTGTGATTCTAGTCGTGTGGCCAGCCCCCCAGCATGGAGGGGTGGGTGGGCCAGTTGGGCTCATGCAAGGCCTTCCCCTCCAGTCCTCCGTGAAGCTGAGGCTGCTGTGTAGCCAAGTGCTGAAGGAACTTCTGGGACAGGGGATTGATGTGAGTGCGGGGCCCAGCACCCCACTGCCCCATGACCCTGTGATCCCTACTGCCCTGAAAGTGCACCAGACCCAGGGAGGTGGGCGATCAGGATGCAGGCTGGGGTGCAAGCGGCTGGTGAGCAGGGGCCTGGCACCCTCTGAGGGCCTCCTCTCCCCGTAGTACGAGAAGATCCTGAAGCTCACCGCTGATGCCAGGTTTGGTGAGTACCCCACTGAGTCCGCAGACCTTTGGGCCCCCGCGGGTACTCGGGCTGGGGCTTAGCACAGAGGCCCCTTCCCCCCAGCCTCAGCAGAGGGGGACCAACGGTGTCGTCAGTCCCGCCCTCTGCCAGTTCCGGGGGTGGGGGGCAGTAGCAGTGCTCACTGCTGTGCTGTGAGCTGAATAGTGGGGCAACAAGAAGGTGGCAGAGGCCACAGTGACACCTCCTTCCCCACCCGCGGGTCCCCCCCACCCAGAGTCGGGCGATGTCAAGGCCACGGTGGCAGTGCTGAGTTTCATCCTCTCCAGTGCGGCCAAGCATAGTGTGGATGGCGAGTCCTTGTCCAGTGAACTGCAGCAGCTGGGGCTCCCCAAAGGTACGGGTATGCAGGCAGGCGTGTGTGCCAGGGGCTGCTGGGCAGCAGGCCAGGCCAAGTGGCTTTGAGATGTGCCCTGCCCTCTGGGCCAGGAGCCTGAGACCCGCCCTGTGAGCAGTCTGAGCCCCCACCTGCTACATCAGGGGCCCTCCATTCTGTCCCCAGAGCACGCGGCCAGCCTGTGTCGCTGTTATGAGGAGAAGCAAAGCCCCCTACAGGAGCACCTGCGGGCCTGCAGCCTGCGTGGTGAGTGTGGGAGGGGGCCGGGGCGGGGTTTGGACTCCATTCTAGAAGGTGCATGCTGCATGGGAGGTGCTTGTTCTCAGAAAGAAGACTTGACCGTGGTCACAAGTCAAGCAGTCACAGAGCCAGGACTCCTGACTCCAGCCCAGATTTCTTTCCTCTGAGATCTGCTGTGGATAATCTCGCTACTGATTATTGAGCACCTTCCCTGGGTCAGAGGGATGAGAGGTTCTCAAAGGTCCCACAGCCTTGAAGGGTCGAGAGCGGAGCCAGGTGTGGGCTGAGGGCTGTGTGGCTTACCAGCCTGTGATCCTGAGAGCCCCCCCATTTCACAGTGAATAGGCTGGCAGGTGTGGGCTGGCGGGTGGACTACACCCTGAGCTCCAGCCTGCTTCGGTCCGTGGAAGAGCCCATGGTGCACCTGAGGCTGGAGGTGGCAGCTGCCTCGGGTGCCCCAGCCCGGCCTGTAGCCATGTCTCTCTCAGCAGACAAGTTCCAGGTCCTCCTGGCAGGTGAGACTCTGCTGTACCTGGAGCGGGGAGGGGCCCCCTCAGATCCCACCTGACTGCCACCCACCTGCTCACCTCTTGCCTCTGCAGAACTGAAGCAGGCTCAGACTCTGATGAGCTCCCTGGGCTGAGGAGAAGGGTGTTTGGGGCCCATGTTGAGTCGCTGCCCTCCAAACTCCTCTTCGTGGGTGGCCCCAGCTCCAGGACCCTGGAGGCCTGGCCTCCCAGATCTCTGGCTTGCTAGGTTCCCACTTGAGAATTCAGCATAAGGATTCTGAGGACTTTTCCAGCATTGCCTTCCCTCCGCCATGAAGGGCACTTGTCAACAGTTTTCGTGAGCAGGAAGAATAAACAGAAGTGTAAAGGAGTGTGTGCACAGGTTTCTTTTTGGGTTCAGATGAAAGGTTTTTGTGAGAGAAACCAAGTGACATACAGACCTCCCGGACCCATTACTCATTTTCCCTTTTCAACTACTGGTTGAGGCAGGTCAGGGGTGAGGCAGATCGAGGACTGCAATGAAACAGCTTGGGTGGAGATAGGAAAATCGGGGTTCTGGCGTGCAGTCCTGTGCTGGCCTTGTCTGCAGGCAGGCAGCAAGCACGCGGCCCCAGTGCCGGACGCCCTGAGGAGAGAAGGGAGGGAGCCCTGCTCTTCCTGCCATCTGTCTTTGGAAGAGAGAGGAGGGTCCCTGCCTGAACGGCTCATTGGCTAGAGGAGTGGGGGGGGGAGGGACTGAATGTTTGTGTCCGCCCCCAAATTCCTGTGTGGAAGCCCTGACCCCTCAATGAGATGGTCTCAGGAGGTGGGGCTTTGGATAGTAATTAGATTTAGATGAGGTCATGAGAGTGGGACCTTCATGAAGGGGTTAGGCCCTTATAAGAAGAGAAAGACAGACTCTGTCCAGAACGTGTACTGAGAAAAGGCCACATGAGAACAAAGCAGGAGAAGGCCCTCACTAAGAAACAAGTCTGCCAGCTCCTTGATCTTGGACTTCCCAGCCTCTGGAACTCTGAGAAATAAATGTCTGTTGTCGAAGCCACCCAGTCTTTGGTATTTTGGGACAGCACCCTGAACTGACTAAGACAAGTGGCCTAGAACATCTTGGGGTGCAGGGAAGCTACCAGACAATAACGAGTGCTGTCAAGAGGAGCCAGCTTGTCCCACTGGCCAAAGATGCGACAGTTTTAAGCATCAAAAAGTTAAGGACTGACTCCAGTGCTGAGCTCTGCTTCTGGAAAAATGCAGATGCGTTTCCCCCATTCCTCCCACTAAGTACAGCTGAAAACCTTGGACATTACATATAAAACAAACAGGAGACTCTGAAAGGTGAAGAGAAGGCAGATTCACTGAGATCCTCAGGATCTGAAGAACAGCAGAGCAGAGCAGTCCTTAGGTTTCCTTTTTGCTCCCTGTGTCCTGGGCTGGGTGCTGGAGACTGGCAACCTGAGAAACACCAGGATACAGACTGGAAGCCCAACCAAAGCATGCTCTCTCGAGCCAGGGGATCAGGAAAGATCTGGCCATGTGGCAAGACAGGAGACTTACAGATGGTAACTGCTCTCCTCCGGTCACACCACAGAGAAACTGCAGCCCCTCTTCCACCACCCCCCGCCCTGGCACATACATATATATATATTATATGTGTGTGTGTGTGTGTATAGATACAGATATTTTTTTAAGAGTGTGTGTGAGCAGGGGAGGGGGAGAGGGAGAGACAGAATCTTAGGCTCCACGCTCAGCACAGAGTCCAACATGGGGCTCGATCTCACGACCCTGAGATCGTGACCTGGGTCGAAATGGAGACTCGGGTGTTTAACCAGTTGAGCCACCAAGTGCTCCAAGAAGATTTAAATAAGATCCAGTGTCTCAGACCCCAAATGTCCAGGATTCAAACAAACAAACAAACCGAGAGTTAAAATCTCAACTTGAGTGAGAAAACACAACAGATGCCAACACTAAGAGAACTCTGACTTGTATGGCAAGGATTTTAAAGTAGCCATCATAAAAATGCCTCAAGTCTTAACAAATAGAAGATACAAAGAATGAGATGGAAGTTTTATTTTTTTAATTTTTTAAAGATTTTATTTTTTGACAGAGACAGAGAGGGAACACAAGGGGAGTGGGAGAGGGAGAAGCAGGCTCTCCGCAGAGCAGGGAGCCCGATGCGGGGCTCGATCCCAGGACCCTGGGATCAGGACCTGAGCCGAAGGCAGCCGCTTAACGACTGAGCCACCCAGGTGCACCGAGATAGAAGTTTTAGAACTGAAATCTGTAATAAAGTAAAAATGGACTGAACAACAGAAGAAAGAGTCCATAAATTTGAAGATAATCATAGAAATTACCCAATCTGATCAACAGAAAATAGTTTGGGAAATAAACACACAGAAAACAATAGAACAGAGCCTTGCAGCCTGCAGGATTGTAACATAAGATCTAATATTCATGTCATCGGAGTCCCAGAAGGTGAGGAGAAAGAGGGTGGAACAGAAAAAGCATGCAGAGAAATCATGGCTACAAATTTCCCCCGTATGGCAAAAGACTTAAGCCTGCAGAGTCAAAGCTGAATGAATCCCATATGGGTTAAACCCAAAGAAATGCATGCCAAGGTACATCATACAACAGACTTAGGAAAACTAAAGAAAAGAAAAAAATCTTGAAAGCAGCAAGAGCGAAATGACACTTTACCTTATGGGGGGAAAGCAAATGAGTGGATTTCTTGTCAGAAACCATAGAGGCCCAAAGGAAGAAGCACATTTTTCAGGTCTGAAAGAAAAACGTCAACTGAGAATTCTGGATTCAGCGAAAATTACCTCAAGAGTAAAGGGGGAACTCAAGATATTCTCAGATGAAGGATAACTAATGTAGTTTGTCACCAGCTGACCTAACCTAAAAGCGAAAGGAGGATCTCTGAACAGAAAGGAAATGATAAGGAATCTTGGAACATCAGGGAGGAAGAACAATGGAAGGAGTGAAGTTTTGGATACAGTTAGACTTTCCTTGAGCATTTTAAATTATGTTCAACAGTTGGAGCAAAACATAAAACATTGTTGGATGTGGTTCTTAAAGTATGTAGAGGAAATATGTAAGGTTATAAACAGGTTATTATAAACAGGAAAGGGTAAAGGAGGCAAGGTTTCTACACTTAGAATGTCAACACCAGTGAACTGTGACGAGTACGCAATGTACTACACTCAAAACCAATACTGATAAGTCAAACTGGAGTTCTAAAAATTCAGGTAGCCCACAGGAGGGCAAGAAGAAAACAAGAGAAGTGGAATAAACAAAAACAAAGTGGCAGACAAAAGATCACAGAAAATTCTAAGTCTCTTCAAACGTTTCACATTAGCTTGATTTCCCAGGTTGCATTCCCTCTTCTGTGGTGTCACAGAATCCCACAGGTTGTAATATGGCATTGTCATTTTGTGTTTACTCTTTTGCCACTTTTACCCTTCTGAATTTCTTAAGGATGGGAATTATATTCCTGTGTGTGTGTAGTCCCAGCGCGGTAAGATAAGGGCTGCAATGGATTTCCTGGTGTTGAATGTAAAAAAAAAAAAAAAAAAATCCATGAATTGGTAATAGAAAAGAGTCTATAAAAGACAAAGTCCCTGCCCCCCAAAAACCCCAAATGAGCCCTAATTTGTCACCATTGGATGTTACTGCACCAAATTCTTAGTCTGAAAATTGATCATTAGAGGGAAGGAATTCAGAATTTATCCTATCTTTTTAACATTTCAGGACAACCCAATGGCCTTAGTCAAAGAGGTAAAGCTCGTCTTTACAGAAGGATTCCAGCTAAGGTACATGGAATGAGAGAAAACCACCACTTTGTAATTCCCAGTTAAATACTTGATTGAGGCAAGGATCATCGAGGATGCTAGAGCCATTAGGTGAAAAGTTTAGTGATGTGAAATGATACTTGCTAAAGAATCCCCTCACACAAACAGTCCAGCGCCCCCCAGCTGGTAACTGGATAAACACGGTGGCTTGCTACACAGTGGAATACTACTCGGCAATCAAAAGAAAACCTCTAATAAGCATAACAACATGGATGGATCTCAATGCATTATGCTAAGAAGGCAGACTCAGAAGGCTACATACTTATGCTAAGAAGGCAGACTCAGAAGGCTACATACTGAAGATTCCATTCATGAGATATGGAGAAGGCCAAAAGGTTAGGGACAGGAAGCAGATCAGTGCTTGCCATGGTGGGATGTGTCGACTACAGGGGGCGTAGGCAAATTGCGGTGACGGGGGGGAGGTGATGGGAATGTATTCTTTTTTTTTTTAAAGATTTTATTTATTTGAGAGAGAGAATGAGAGAGCGAGAGCGAGCACATGAGAGGGAGGAGGGTCAGAGGGAGAAGCAGACTCCCTGCTGAGCAGGGAGCCCGATGCGGGAGATCCCGGGACTTGAGGATCATGGCCTGAGCCGAAGGCAGTCGCCCAACCAGCTGAGCCACCCAGGCGCCTGGGAATGTATTCTTTGATTGTGGCCCATAGTCAATGTGAGTGTATATATTTGTCAAAACTCACACTCTACAAATGGTGTATATTACTGTATATAAATTATACCTTAATTTAAACAAAACAGACCAACAAAGAAATCACCCCATCGATTACTTAGTGGTCACAAGGTGTGAAGCGTATCTTTACAAAGCTGAGACTGGCTGTCACAACCTCACCCATGATCAATTTCAGCCTCACTGATGTTGGACAACCAGATGTTGGGTGTCTCCTAATGAGGTGCAACTTGGAGTACAGAGCACCCAGGAAAGAGAGATGTGTCTAAGGAAACATTCAGACAAATCCAGAATGTGATGGGGCAGCTCAAAAAACAACTGGCTTGGACTCCAGAAAGGTCAGTATCATGAAAACCAAAAAAAAAAAAAGGGGGGGGGGTGAGTGGGAGATGGAGAGGGTGGTTCCATCTAAATAAAAAATGATTAAAGAGACCTATAACCCCTGATTGGACTCTGCTTTGAACAGACCAGCTATAAAAGACATTTTGGGGACAATTAGGGAAATTTGAAGGTGGACTAGGTATTAGATGGTACTGATTTTATTAGGTATGATAAATGTGGCTTTGTAGGATATTGCTTTTTAGAGATGCATGTTGAAGTATTATGGATGCAATGTCGCAGTTCGCCTAGTTTACTTCAGAATACTTCCGCCCAAATGAGGAGGAAGCAGAAGTAATATGAAGGGGCAGATCCCGGCTATGGATCAGGCACCTGTGCCGGCCGACCACACTTAAGATGGAATGCACGTTCCTTATAGAGGCCTCTTTAGACCAGACCTGACCATCTGAAGTGGGTTCTAATTCTCCGCCCGTTTTTTGTTGCTTGGCTGCACTTGCCACCCGGCAGGTGGTGATGGTGCTTCTGTTTATGTGTTACGTCTGACTGTGCCTGGATTCTTAGGGGCCACCATCGGGTCCCCAGGGCCTGCGTTTATCAAGCACCTGCGCGCCCTGCGCACAGCTGCAGGTGCCTCGGCCTCAGGACCTTGCTGCTTGCTGTTTCCCGCTGGGAGGGCCGACCCTGTCCGTGACTAGGCCGGTGACTTGCCCCTAGCCACGGAGACAGCTGCAACCCGGGACCTCAGACCTGACCCGATCCCGCCGGCGCGGAGCAGCGGGAAGCCAGGTTCCTCCACCACCTCCCGGCCAGGTGACAGCCCCAAAGGCTTTCCCACACTCGGGGGCCTCCAGCTCACCCCGGCTAGCCTCTGCCACCTGCCGGAGAAACTACACTTCCCAGCAGGCGCCGGTGCGGCGACCTCAGCTCCCAGCGTGCTCTTGGGCGCGGTCCGCCGCACCTCCCCGCCCCCCCCCCCCCCGCTTCCGCGTTAACCCTCTCAGTGGCTGCCGGCTGGCGGGGAGCCGCGCGGGGAGCAGGTTACCCGGGGGCGGCGGTGCTGCAGAGCTGAGGAGGGGATGGAGTTCGGGGACGGGCAACGGGGCGGGGTGGTGAAGGGGAGGTGAGCACGAGGGTGGGTGCCCGCCCTGCGGAAGTTAGGAATCTGGACGTTCACCTTTTCCCGAAAAACGAAGCCTTTCGAGTGCCAGACCCCGGACGGCGCTGAGGAGGGGGACAGGGGTAAGGCAGTCTGCCCTACCTAGCTGAATGCCCCCCTCTGCCCCACACAAAACCTGGCCTTGATCTGGGCAGGTCCCGGAAAAAGGAGAGTGGAAACTCCCCTCCCGCAGCCAGGCGTGGGGGGCGGCGGGCGGGATGGAGTTTGCTTCGCTCGGCCCCGACGCCGATGTGGGCGTTTCCTATGCCCCCACCCCCGGACCTTGACCCGGAGCTCCGGAGCCCTTCCTGTCACCCCTGTCCTCCTCCCTCAGAGCCGTGGGCACCTGGTGCCAGCGCACCTGCCTTCCCTCCTCCTTGTCCTCGCTCTGGTCCCGAGCAGTGCGTCGTGGCAGGCTGGTCCTCGCTGCGGGCAGAGTGTCTAGCATCTTCTCCCAGTTCTCGTTCCCCCGGCGGGATCAGGTTCCCTCCCTCAGTTGTTGCGGAGCAGGTGCAGGCCGGGTCCTAAGAAGTGGAGTCGCGAGCAAGCAGAGCTTGTCCTCTGGGGTGGGAGTGGAGGTAGAGGCAGACAACAAACAAGATCATTTCAGATTCTGGGGGTGCCATGAAAAGAAAACTCGTGGGCGGGGGGATGCTACCTCGGAGAGGGTGGTCGGCGAGGGCCTCTCTCAAGTGTCCCAGACTGAAGGGACAGCAGGGGCAAAGACATGGGCCTGGGAAGACGGTGCTTGGAGCCAGTGAGTGAGGGCGAGTGTGGGAGGAATGAGAGGACAGTGTGGGCCCAGAAAGGATCTGGACTTTATTCTAAAAGCAGTGGGGGGCTCACAAAAGCCCCATGGAAGGTGTAAAATAAGGCAGAGTCTCACTTCCCCAGCCTGAGCGCCATAGTGCCCTGGGCTTTCTCAGCACTTTCAGGTGGGGACCAGGACCTGTGACCGGGCCAGTTGACTTGTCCACCGATCCCAGCTGGTAGTGGCCCCCTGTGGCCCTCAGGGTTCTCCTTTATAAAACGGGGGGATAATTTCTACCTCACAAGGTGCCACTTGGCCCCACCCGCTGTCATCCTCCCCCCCAGGGCCCAGCCACCCGCCCACAGAATGCCTGAGGGCCCTGAGCTGCATCTGGCCAGCCGCTTCGTGAACGAGGCCTGCAGGGGCTTGGTGTTCGGCGGGTGTGTGGAGAAGTCACCTGTCAGCCGCAACCCTGAGGTGCCCTTTGAGAGCAGTGCGTACTGCATCTCATCCTCGGCCCGTGGCAAGGAGCTGCGCCTGACCCTGAGCCCCCTGCCTGGGGCCGAGCCCCCCCGGGGGCCACTGGCTCTGGTCTTCCGATTCGGCATGTCTGGCTCCTTCCAGCTGGCGCCCCGGGACGCATTGCCGGCCCATGCCCACCTGCGCTTCTACACAGCTCCCCCCGGCCCCCCACTCGCCCTCTGCTTCGTGGATACCCGCCGCTTCGGCCACTGGGACCTCGGGGGCGAGTGGCAGCCCGGCCGCGGGCCTTGTGTCTTGCTGGAGTATGAGCAGTTCAGGTAGGCCCAGCACCAGGCGTGAGGAACACAGTCTTGGGCTCCGGGCCTGGCTCTGTGAGTGCCTCGCTGGCCAGTGAGGGGCAAATCTAGTCCCCTCTGGTCCTCAGTCCCTTTGTGTGTCGACCGGGACAGTGTCCTTTCCCGGGGACAACTCTCTGAGCTAATGGATGTGGAACCCCGCAACTAATGTGGGGGGGGGCAAGAGGAGGATGGGCAGGCCTGCCCTGAGGACACATGGCCAGTTCGTGTCAGAGCTGGGGCTCAGCCTCCTGCTCTGCTTCTCGGAGGCTAAGAAGAAAGGTGAAGGGGCTTTAACCACCTGGTAAGAAAGGCGGCTGAGCAGGAAGGAATTGCTTCAAAGCGGTGGGCAGGGGACTACCTCATGACACGTTTCTGAATCGGGTTTGCGGTCTCCCACATTCTGCCTGCCCACTGGTCTGTGACTGTCCCATGGTCTCCTCTGCCGGAGGGGTCACCACCCCACCTGGGATGTGATGCGTGTCACAGAGGATGGCACGCTGCCGGCCACTTCCCTTCTTCTAAAGGTGAAACATGAATGGGTTTCTATTTTGTGCCAAGCCCTCTGCCAGGTGTCAGGGGTACCACAGTGAGCAAGATGGATGTGGTCCCTCTCCCACAGAGCTAAAGTTCAGATAAGGCAGGGGGAACAAGGAACAAAGTAGATGAATTTAAACAGACACATGCCTGAAGAAAAATCCAAGAAGTGGAGAATGACTCTTGGCCAGGGGTCGGGCGGCGGGGGGAGGATTAGGAAAAGACGACTCTAGGTGACGTTTGAGCCAAGGCCTGCCCGAGGAAAAGAAGCCAGCCTTTGCAAAGCCCTAGAGGAAAAGCACTGTAAGGGATAGAATCACAGACTCGGGGCCTGCAGTGGACTTAGCCAGTCTTCCCTTCCTTGGGGCTGGCATGCTTTCCATTGGGCCTTAGACTTGGTTGTCCTGAGTGGGTCAGGGAGTCTTGAGCACTTGACTCCTGGCCTTCCCAGGCTCGACCCTGAGTGCACCCCAGGGAAGCGTCTGTCACTGTCCTGGATGCCTCCCATCCAACTTTGCTGGGAAGTCATGGCACAAGTTCACTCTCTGCCACCTGGCTCTCAAGTTTCTCTCACCTGCGAATTTCGGCTCTTTTCTTGGTCTCACAGCTGGGGAGCGTGCAGGGGTCTGCTCCCCTTAGTGCTCTGACCACCTAGGCTAATGCTCCACACTTAACTTTACCCCAAACTCTGTCTTCTGGCCCCTACTTCATATGCTCTTCGTGCCCGTTACTGAGTCAGTCTCGCCAGGAACCTTTCCCACAAAGAAACGAGGTGCATTTCCTCTTTGTGGGGGTGAGGAGGGATCGGGGACCCCTGGAGGTGGGGTGGGGGTTGCCGGGACACTCGCTAGCCAGGACTTGTCACCACACACCTGCTACACAGAACCAGTACCAGCTTCCTTGAAGACAGGGAGCTCCAGACTGCAGGCACACCTGAGCTCCTGGGATCACCTTGTTCTCCACCCAAGACCCTTGAACCTGAGGGTCTTTGGTGATAGACACACATCTACAGACTTGTGTGTTTCCTTGAACACATTGCCTTTTTTTTTTTTTTTTTAGATTTGATTTATTTGACAGAAATAGCCAGAGCAGGAACACAAGCAGGGGGAGTGGCAGAGGAAGAAGCAGGCTTCCCGCGGAGCCGGGAGCCTGATGCGGGGCTCAGTCCCAGGACCCTGGGATCATGACCTGAGCCGAAGGCAGACGCTTAATGGCTGACCCACCCAGGCGCCCCGCATTTTTTTTTTAAAGACTTTATTTGAGCACAGGCAGTGGGAGAGGGAGAAGCAGGCTGTCCGCGGAGCAGGGAGCCCGACCACACGGGGCTCGATCCCAGGACCCCAGGACCCCAGGATCATGACCCGAGCCAAAGGAAGACACTTAACCAACTGAGCCACGCAGGTGCCCTGAACACATTGCTTTTGATTGGTATTTTTCACCTTTCATAATGGATTCAAATCTCATACTGGTGTTTCCAATAAGTAGGAAATTATTCCCAATAAATAGGAAAATGGAGGGCGCCAGCTCAGCAGGGAGTCCGCTTCTTCCTCTTCCTGTCTCTCCTCTGCCTCTCTCTCAAATGAATAAACAAAATCTTTAAAAAAGGAAAAAAAAAAAAAAGGAAATGGAGGTTCCTGCTGCCAAAATAGCACTGAGGCTGGGAAACCGGGAACTGGGGCTCCCACGTTCCTTCCCCTTGCATCCAGGTACCCCCGGCCCCTCTCTATCCTATGGCAAGGCCTCAGGGATGGGGGCAGAGAAGGGGTCTCATGTGCCCGGGCTGGCTGTGTTCCTCCAGGGAGAACGTGTTACGAAACCTAGCGGACAAGGTCTTTGACCAGCCCATCTGCGAGGCCCTCTTGGACCAGAGGTTCTTCAATGGTATTGGCAACTATCTTCGGGCAGAGATCCTGTACCGGTCAGCAGGACGGCCATGAGGACTAGGGAGGGCTGGGTGCGCCCACATTCTCCACTGCTTAGCATGGCTCCCTCTCTCCACCCCACTGCAGGCTGAGGATACCCCCCTTCGAGAAGGCCCGCAAGGTTCTGGAGGCGCTGCAGCAGCACAGGCTGGTGAGGGTGTGGGGAGGAAAGCGCACAGATCGATCAGAGCAGGCCAACAAGTGTATAGGCTGGGTTAGGTCTCCAGCTTTGGGCCCATTTCCCTTTCTCTGCAGTGTCGGGGGTCGGGGGCAGATGGATTGTCTCTCAGTCCTGCCAAGCTCCTGGGGTTCTGCTCCCCACTGCTCAGCTGCCTGAGTGGCCCTGCCTCATGCTGACAGCCAGTTCCTGCCTCTGCCCCTTCTCCAGAGCCCGGAGCTGACTCTGAGCCAGAAGATCAGGGCTAAGCTGCAGAACCCAGACCTGCTGGAACTGTGTCACTCCGTGCCCAAGGAAGTGGTCCAGCTGGGTGAGGCCTGGGAGCCAAAGATGGCTCTACCTCTGCTTCAGTATACTGTGTAACCCCAGGGCAGTTCCTGCCCTACCTGGGGTATGGATGTCTGTAGATCTAGTTGTTGCTACAAGCAACAAGCCTCCTCACTTGTTAGGTATCTATGTCCTCTGAGCAGCCCAGGAGGCCGGCAGGACAAGGATTATTCACCCCACCCCATGATGGGAAAGCCATGGCCCAGAGTGGGGAAGCCACCAGCCTGAGGGCACACAGCTGGAGGAGGGAGAGCCTCGGCCCCCTGACTCAGTCCATCAGCTAGTAGCTGAGATCTGGGCCAGGCCGACCAGGCTCCCCCTCCTCCCAGCCTGAGTCCGCCCTGACTTCGGCCTGGTTCCTCTGTCCCACAGGGGGCAAAGGTTACGGGCCGGAGAGCGGGGAGGAGGACTTTGCCGCCTTTCGAGCATGGCTTCAGTGCTATGGCACGCCCGGCATGAGCTCCCTGCGGGACCGGCGTGGTCGGACCATCTGGTTCCAGGTTTGGGCCCTAATCTCACATAGGCAAATGGAGATCCCGAGGAAGCTAGTGGGGTGGCCAGACCTGGGGTCACAGCAGGGCAGGAGCTGGGGTCTCCCAGGAGCAGATGTCCAGGGCCTGCCGTTGCCCCCCATGCTTTACCCCTCCTCTCCTCAGCCCCAGGGTCCCAGCCAGTAGAGTAGCCCAAGGCAGGGTGGCCTTGTTGATGTGGCTCTCACCTGCGGAGAACGGGGCAGTCAGAGGGGCTTCTTAGGGGAGTAGCTCCACTGATTTGGAAGGATAGCTGTGAGCTCTGCCTCTCCAAGGAAAACTCCCCCTGCCCCAGCCAGGCTGATTCCTGAATTCTTCTCATTCCATTTTAGGGGGATCCTGGACCCCTGGCACCCAAAGGTAAGCTACTCTTAACGTAATAAGCTGGGAGAGCAGGAAGGACTAGTTGCTTGCAAGAGTTACATCACCCTTCTCCATCCCAGTCCCCACTCCACCCCGGGGAGTCACCCCAGAGCGGGAGTCTGCATAAAGGGGGCTGAGGGCAGAGGACCCTCCGGCCCCAGTGTCAGTGTCCTGCAGGAGGCAAGTCCCGCAAGAAGAAATCCAAGGGAGCACAGCAGGGGCCTGAGCACAGAATGGAGGTATGGCCCCTCCCTGCATTCTCCCCTGCCCCGCCAGCCGCACCTCCCGGGCGCCCTCCCTTCACAATGGGGGGCAATGGTGGGTCCTCACCAACCTCTGAACTGCTCACGGAGCCCCTTGGGGACCTGTATCTCCTCTACTCAGGACCCTCTCCTTCCAAGCACGGCCCCTCCCGGCACATGTGGGGCTAGCAGAGGCCCTCCTGAGCAAAGTAGAGCAGAGCAGCCTGAGGGCACCAGCCTCCAGCAGGGCCCAGAGGCCCCCCGAGTCCCCGAGAAGGCAAAGAGGAGGAGGCGACCAGCAGCCGCAGGTTGGCCTTGCTCAGCACGCTGCTCTGGGGGGAGAAGGCTCTGCAGGAGGAAGGGCTGGCAGCGCAGGTGGGGGGACTGCGGACGGAGGTGGCAGGGAGAGGCCGCTGGGGCAGCCCTCAGCCTGGGGTCTGAGCGGCCACCTCACCTGCCCTCCTCCCAGGCCACCGCAGACCCCGAAGGATCAAGGCTGACACCCCATCCTTGGAGAACGAGGGCACGGCAGCCTCCTAGCCGGAGGGTCTCCTTGCTCACGTCCACCTGCTTCCTCTGCTGAGCCCTGCGGGGGGGGCCTGGGCGGCTCACCGGA
Source organism: Eumetopias jubatus (assembly GCF_037043125.1). Taxonomy (NCBI): domain Eukaryota; kingdom Metazoa; phylum Chordata; class Mammalia; order Carnivora; family Otariidae; genus Eumetopias; species Eumetopias jubatus. The sequence goes on from NW_028274813.1 coordinate 114,085,866, forward strand.
AGCAGGCTGGAGCTGCTGGGGGGCCAGGTGCCCCTGGCCCTGTGGCTGTTCTCTGCACACCTCTGATGTTTTTAATTGTACCCCACCTTCCCCATTTTTTAAGTCCACCTGAAAAATGCTGTCGTTTTTAATAAACTAATACACTTGAATTTCTTGGCACTTCTTGGGCTGGCTGCAGAAGGTCTAGGAAGGCCAACCTGGGAGAAACTACTGCCTGACCTTGGAGACAGGAGAGCCACCTGGGCAAGGATGACTGAGCCCCATCCCAGTCTTCCAGGCCCTGGCTCTCAGAGGATGGCCTGCCTCTGCAGGTACAGCCTCTCAGAGGTGGTGTAGAGACCCTGGCCCCGGGCAGCGGGGGGTGGCCCACAGCTCCTCCAGTCCAGAATTCCCAGCACTGTTGCCGGCCAGTGCTCCTCTCCTAGTGGGCGGCCAGCCGGAATCCACCCTCTTGGCTTCCTCCCCTCCCTGGTCTCTTTGCCAGCTTGTGGTCACTGATATCCCAAATCTCGGGGTGGGGGGGGAGGGGCTGCAACCCAGACCCTGCACACACTGATAAGTTCGGATCTTGCCCCTGCCCCCAAACGCCTGAGGAAAAGGCTTCCTCCCTGAGGACAGGCCCCGAGGGGAGTGAGCAGGAACTACTGCTAGCAGGGTTCCTGAGTCAAGGGTTTATTGTTCAAGAGGTGACTGATCCTTGCTTCAGGCTGGGGAGGCAGAAGTGAGGAGCCCCCGAAGCCTTCCACACGTAAAACCCCACCGTCAGGAGCTCAGTTTGGAGGGGGCTGCAGCAGCAGCAACAAAGACCGCACTTGGAAGGGAGAAAAGGTGAGCTTCAGGCGGGAGTCCTGAAGGGGCAGGTGGCCGGCAGGGTCGCGCTGCTCCAGGAGGTCGCAGCTGGAGAACAGGGAGGGGTCATGAGGGCCCCGCGAGGGCAGGACGCCCACCCCTACCCCGCGCCCCCACTCACAGTACGGCCTCCTGAACCGGCAGCGACGTGTGCAGCCAGCAGTCGACGTGGCTGCCGTGGGCCTCGTACAGCCTGAGGACCAGCGTGCGGCCCTGCCGGCTGGTCTCCGCCTGCGGAGGGAGGCGGGTGGTGGGCGGGGCCGGGGTGGACCCAGGCGGGGCCCGCCCCCACCCCTGCCGCCCCGCCCCTTGCCTGCTTGACAGTCTCCAGCACGACCGCCGGCGAGGACACGGAGAAGGCGCTCCAGGAGGCGGCGGGCGCCGGGCCCGAGGCAGGCAGTGCCAAGAGGGGGAAATTGAGGCTGTAGGCAGCGCGGATAACGCCAGCGTCCTGGAAGGAGCCTGGAAATGGGGGTGGGGGCGTGGGCGTGCTGGCGTTTTGCCCACGGGCCACTGGGAGAAACTGAGGCTCAGAGCAGGGCAGAGAGGTGGCCCGGGCCGCAGCACCCACCCTTGTGCGGCATCAGCGCGTAGGTGAACTCGTGGCGTCCCATGTCGGCAGTGGTGTCGGGGGCCTTCGGTGCCCGCAAGCTGGGGTGGGGAGGGTGGGGGTGGGCCGGGCTGGAACTGCAGAGGCTCTGGCCCCGGAGGACCCGCGCCCCGATGCCGGCCCCCCCCCCCTCCCCCCCGGGGCCTGGCGGGCCCTCCACTCACAGCGAGAGGCTGAGGACGTTGCCTCGGACTGACGCGCCGTACTTGCAGTCGTTGAGCAGAGCCAGCCCAAAGCCATGCTCTGACAGGTCTATCCAGCGGTGGGCCCACACCTGGAGGGCAGATCCCAGAGCCGCTTGGTGGCCCCGCCCCCTCCCTGGGCTCCCGAGCTCCCGTCGGCCACAGTGAGAGCCAGCTCTGGGACCGCAGATGGAGCTCCAGCTCTCACCACAGGAGGCGCTGGGCACACCATCCAACCTGTCTAGGCCTCAGTTCCTCATCTGTGAAATGGGGATAATAGAATTCACCCCCCACCAAATGGGCACGAGTGTCAAAAACCGAACACAGCATTTAGCACAAGGCCTAGCACACAGGAGCCAGCAAATACTGATCAGCGACCTCCTCCTGACCCAACACCACACCAGTCTCTTCCCAGCTGGGCAGGATCCAAACCCCACTCCACCCCATGTCAGACCTCAAATCGAGCCCAGTCCCAAGAGGTGTTGTGGTGTGTGGGCCGCTGCAGATGCCCGAACTGAACCTCATAGGTGGCCTGGGGGCTCCGCACGCGGGCGGGGAACTCCACCTTCAGGAACTTGTGGGCCTCATGCCAGTGCACCTGAGGTGGAAGGACAGACACACACACAGGCCTGGGCAGCTCCCTCCTCCCCAGCCACACCCGGGAATAGATGCCCACCACCCTGCTCTCTGCTACCTCGGTGTGGAAGCGGACATAGGGGCAGCCAATGTCCAGCACGACCTCCTGGCTGAGCCGACTGTTAGGGCTGATCTGCAGCAGGAACCAGGCGCTGCCCCGCAGGCCACCCTCAGTGCCCACTGCCAAGGTCCCTGCCTGGCCCAGCACTGGCTTCCTGTGGGATGGGGTGGCGGAGCTGAGCCAGGGCAAGCTGATGGAGGGGGCCCACCACCACCCCGGTCCTGCCCACACCGAACCGTGTCTCCAAATGGTAGTCCATGACGTCCCATGCATCCCAGTACAGAGGGACATCATCGAACAGCACAAACTGGTTCCCCACGGTGCCCTCAGCAATGGCCTCCCTGGCAGGATGCAGAGATTGGTGCTTTAGAACTTTATGACCCTGAGGTGGGGTGGGGGCAGGGAGAGTAGGCCCAGGGGACAAGGGGACTCCTTCCTAGCCCAGCCTGCCCTGCCCTGTGTGGGTCCAGAGGCACAGGTGGGCTGCCATGGGCAGTATTGGGACCAGGGGACAGAGGAAACGGGGTCTGGGATCCACCCGCCAGGCACTGGAAGAGGGCAATGAGGAGTTGGCACCTGCCAGAGGCAACCAGCACCAGGGACGTCAGGCAGCCAGTTGGGTCCAGCCTCACCCGGATGATGCCATTGTCCAGAGTCACAGAACCGTCGGTCTTGGCGGGAGGGGTCCTTGAAGCTGAGTCTGCGGGGACTTCCCACCACGAACAGCACCCCAGCCCAATCCCCACCTCACCACTTGCTCCAGCTGGGGAGCTCAGAATCCCCACATTGTCAGGGATGGCCCAGGAGAGGCCCCGCCCACCAGCATGTGCCCACACTCACCTCCTGTACCACAAACACAGGTTGCTGGGTCTGCAGGGGCTGCAGTGAGGTGGGGGCAGGGGCAGGAGCATAGCCCATGCTGGGCACTGTCACCAGAGCTGGGGATGAAGCCTGGGCATCAGTGCAGCCTCCCTGACCCTCCAGGAGCCTTGCCTGAGGGGTGGGTGGGTCCTCCCCCTCTTTCCCTCCAGCCTCGGGTGTCCTGGGGCAGCAAGCCCCGGGCCAGTATCCCCACCCCGGGGTCTGGCCTCGGTCCCTCCTACTGCAGCAGCAGCCTTTCCCCCCAGCTCCTACCCAGGCTGTGGGCCCCACCAGGCCTGGGCAGGGCCAACACTTCAGTGCGCTTCCAAGGCAGCGTGTTGACGATGAGGAGGCCCTCGGGCCCCGGCTCCCCAGCGCACAGGGCTGCAGCGGCGGCACTGAGCAGTGTGTTGCCGTGCGAACGGATATCTGTGGGGAGACCGGCTGGTCATGGGTGGGCGGTGGGCTTGGGATGGGCCCCGAGTATCCCACAGGACACACTCTGGGCTCCGCCCCAGGCATTGGCGACAGCGGCAGGCGGGTCATCAACCTTACCTTCGTAGTGGCACATGGCCTCCTCTGCCACCAGCTGGATGCAGCTTCCGGTCACCACGTCATGGAACTGGTTCAGGAGCAGGAGCCTGCGGGAGCCAAGGGTGGGGATGGGGAAGCTGTCTGCAGTGAGCTCGGGGCGGTGGCGGGGGCGGGCAGAAGCCGGGCTGACCTCCAGAGGTGCTGCAACTGGGCTGCTGGGTACAGGAACGGGGCGCTGCGGGCCACAGCCAGGCTGCTGAGCAGCTCCACGTCGTGCAGGATCCGCTCGCACTCCCGGTTCCCCTTCTTGATCTGAGCAGGGTTGGGGTGGGGGGATCAGTCCCAGGCCACCTTCCAAAGCCCTCCCATGCTCAGAACCCCTGAGGCTCCCCACGGCCTCCCAGATAAAACCTCTGGTGGCTGACCTGCCCCCCGCTCAGCCTGCAGCTTGCCTTCTTCAGGGACAACTCAGCCCTGCCTCCTCCAGGCCCCTGGCCTGCCTGGCTCTGGTACTTCTCTCCTCTTGGTGCCGCCCCGGAACACAAGCCTCTCCCCCCAGGTCTGGACTGGACTCTGGCCCCCACAGAGCCAGGGCACACGCTCCCTGCTGGGCTCAGGGAGCAGCTCCTGACCTGGGCATGCGTGGTATAGGTGCCATTGTGTAGCTCCAGGAAGAGCTCCCCAACCCACGTGCACAGCTGCCCTGAGCTGCTCTCCAGTGCGGAGAAGAGTCGCCCCGGAGAAGACAGCTGCACCCTGAGGGAGACCACAGCCTGGGTCGCCCAGCCTTGGGGGTACCATGTGGCCCACCCTTCCTCCATGCCGGAGTGGACGAGAGATCCAGCCCCGACAGAAAGGAGCACCCCACCCACCTCCAGTATGCTCCCTGTCCACGCAAAGCCACTTGTGGACACACCAGGAGAGTTCTGTCTCCAGTAGATTTAAGCCCCTTCCCACGGGCAGCTTTCCCCCCCCCCCGCCCCACCCCCAGGGTGAAAGCTGGGAAGAGCCAATGGTGCGGGACTGGAGCGAGGCAAGGTCCCTCAGAGGAGCTGGACCGAATGTTTGAGCGGAGAGCAGGGCTGCAGGCCAGGGCACAGTGAGGTCCAAGGGCTGCTGGAGGGCCAGGGCGGACCTGGGCAGCCCGTCCGTATTGTGCAGCCGCTTCAGGCGGTCCACCATGGTCTGGGTGGGGCCCCCGCCCCCGTCCCCAAAGCCGAAGAGGAAGGCACTGTGGTTGCTCCGCCCCTTATCCCGGTTTTTGACCACGGTCTTCAGCACCTGGACAGGCGGGGCAGGGCAACCCGGGTCAGCCTAGGACAGGGCACCCAGCCCTCCCCAGCGCGCTCACCCCCCACCTCAGCCACCGGGTGCCCCCTCACCTCCTCCGCACTGCCCTGCATCCCATATGAGTCGCCAGGTGGGAAGTGGGCCAGCACACGGGAGCCATCCAGCCCCTCCCAGAAAAAAGTATGGTGCTATGGGGAGGGGGACAGGAGAGGGACAAGTCAGGGCCGAGGCCTGTTGTGTAACCCTGGTGGGGGAGGGGGGCACAGCCTCTCCGGGTGGGGGTTGGGTGGTTGGTCCAGGACCCCTTAGTAAGCTGGGCGGGAGATGAACGGGCCAGGTGGGGACCCTGGTCCCCTGAGGTCTGCTCACCGGGAAGGAGTTCACCAAGTTCCAGCTCAGTTTTTGGGTCAGGAAGTGCCTGATGCCGCAGCCGCGCATGATCTGGGGGAGCTGTGCTGAGTAGCCAAACGTGTCTGGGAGCCAGAACTGCGGGGGGGAAAAGGGGCTCTGGGACGCAGGAGCCGGGGCTCTTGGTGAAGCAGCCCCAGCCTCTCAGCCTCTCCCGGCTCAAGGTCAAGCTCCGGCCCCACCTGCCCGCAGGTGCAGCAGCTTCCAGCCTACCTCAGAGCACATTTTCCCAAACTCCTGCAGGAAGAAGCTCTGGCCCTGCAGGAACTGCCTCACCATGGCCTCTCCGCTGGGAAGGTTCCCGTCCTACCAGTGCGTGAAGACGGAGGCAGCCGGCATCAGTGCCAACGGGGACCAGGCAGGAGCTTGGGCCACCCCCAGCCCATGCAGGAGGAACCAGGGCTCTGACAGAGGCTCACAGCCAGTGCCCAGGGCTGTCCATCTCTTCGCTTCGGGCCCAGGGCTCTACCTGCTGGAGGGGAGGTTTCCCAGCCGCCTCCCCACCCCAGAAGGGGGATGAAGGGCCTGCAGAAAGTCACCTACCAGCAAAGCCAAGGAGGGGAGGCCACAGCAGCGTGGCCTGAGGCTGAGGGGTTGCAGATGGCACTTACCATCTCCACCCAGGTGCCCCCCACAGGCACAAACTGCCCTCGGCAGGCGAACTCCTGGAGCCGGGCATGTAGGCCAGGGTAATGGCTCTTTACCCACTCGAGCTGCTGTGCCTGTGGGGCAGATGGGACCCGTGCTGAGGCAGGAGTGACAAGGACTGCACCCAGGCCTGAGCATCTGGGGCCAGTGGGCGGCTGAGGGTGGGGAAAAGCCCTCCTCCTCAGGCGTGAGAAGCCCCCAGGACCTCAGCCTCGGACTGCCCCACAATGGGTGTCCCTCTGACCTGGGAGCAGGCAAAGATGAAGTCCGGGTTCTGCTCCATGAGCTGCACGGCTGACGCCCAGCTCCGGGCACATTTTCGCACAGTCTCCTTGAAGGGCCAAAGCCAGGCTGGACGGGAGGGGGTCGGAGGTGGAGGGAGAACAGCAAGGTCCCCAGCTCCCCACAGATCTCCAGCCTCACCCCTGCCGCCCCAGCACCCTGCCCCCCCAGCCTGGGCCTCCAGAGGGCTGTCCTCCTCCCATCCCAGGCCCCTTTCCCTGCAAGGCCCTTTGGCGTCCCTCTGAGCTTTCACTTCAAGACACTCTCGCAAGGTGGGAGTAGGGGCTGGGGAAAGGAGACTGTCAGTTTTACAAGTCGGGAAATGGAGGCCCCATGCCCTGGAATAGCCTCACTTTGAGGCTGAGGGCCCTCCACCCCTGAGAGGATCCTATAAAAGGTGGCAGGGGTTAACACATGGGTGGATACTGCAAAAGACGGGGCACGGCATCTCGAGATGGATCTGCCTGGGCCAGCCGTCCTGTGGGAGGCACTCCAGCCCCTCCTGACCTGTAGGCCCCGGTTCCTTCCTCACCAGCCCAGAACTCCCACACTCCACTGCAAACCATGGCACAGCACAGACAGCCTTGTTCTGTGGTTCAGAAATGTTAGCTGCATCAGAATCAGGACCTTGGGGAGCTTGTTAAAAATGCAGATTTCCCAGGGCGCCTGGGTGGCTCAGTCGGTTAAGCGTCTGCCTTTAACTTGGGTCAGGATCCCAGGGTCCCGGGATTGAGCCCTTGCGGGGCTCCCTGCTCAGCGGGGAGTCTGCTTCTTCCTCTCCCTCTGCCCCTCCTCCCACTCGTGCTCTCTCTCTCTCAAATAATAAGAAATCTTAAAAAAAAAAATGCAGATTTCCCATAAGCCTCACAGATGCTGCAAACTCATCAAGTTCAAAGCTGAACTCATGACCCCCCCCACCCCCCATGCCCAGGAAACCTGCCCCTGCACATGAGCCCCATCTCCATTACTTCTACATCACTCCCCTCTGAGGACTGGGACACCCTTGTCAAACTCTTACTCATTCTCACTCGGTTCAAAGGTCACCTCCTCCATGGAGCCTCTCTGAGTCCTCCTGACCCATTAGGGTTAAGTGCCTCCATCATGGCCCCAACCCTGTCTGCCTATTTTACAGCCATCAGTCTCTATAGGCCTACCTCCCAATATCTAGCAAGGGCCACGTGGGGCCTCAGATTTTGTTGAAAGAATAAATGAAGCCACACCTAGTGAAGCCCATTTTATAAATGGGGAAAACTGAGGTCCCAGAGGGACAAGAGCTTGCTGGGGACAATGCAGTGCTTCCAGGGCACTCCTGCCTTGCCCAGCCAACCCACCCAGCCACTGCCCTACCTGTATCAATGTGGCAGTGCCCCATGGCATGGATGGTATGTTCACTTTCTCCTCCACGTTGGCCAAAGAACCTGGAGGCCAGGGCCTGGGCCACCGGGAAGGTCTCGGGCTGGGCAGGGTCACACACATTCACCATCTGGTTGGCTGTGTACAGGGCCTGGAAGCTGCGCTGGTTGTCTTCCCCAAGGCCCTGCAGCAGGGTTCTGCCCCTTAATCTCCGTCTGGAGCAAGGGGAGTCTCCAGAACTCGGCCCCAGCTGACATCTCAATGGTTCTCAGCAGAGCTCTTCCCTACCTCCAACCCTTTGCTCCTTCTGGTTCCCCCTGCTTAGTACTGTCTTCCTCCTCCCCTTTACAGAGGGAAATCCTTTCAATACTCAAGCAGGCAGAAATACACTCCCTCTTCTGGATTCCCAGACTCCCAACTCTCCAACCCAAGATACAACCTGCCCCCCGGGGACTGGGGGGGGCGGGGGACAGGCGCTGGGAAGGGCTCTAGAGCGAGCGGGTGGGGAAGGGGTGTCGATTACCTTGGCTATGCCCAGCAGCAGCTCCAGATCCACCAGGAGTCTGTGGACATCCCGGCAGAACACAGCCAGCTCAGCCCGGCTCACTTGGAACATCTTCTCTGGGTCAGGGGCTGCGATCATGGTTCCCTTCCCGGCCCCCAGGAGCCCATTGCAGGCTACTTCCACATAGATGGTCAGGCTACAAATGTGGGGAGGCAGCCTCAGGCCAACGGATTGGCAGGGGGGGCTTGGGGAGGGAGGACCAAGGAGGCATCCACTGACCCATCCCTGTTCGCCTGCGGGGTCCACCCCCCAGAAGATCCCACAGTATGTCAGGGTCTGTGCAAGAGGGTCCTGTTCTGCTGATGAGCGTTCTGCCTCGGGCAGGGGCAATAAGTAGCCAAGCTGGGAACCGTGTGAATTATGCTGCTGCCCAGCCTTTTATTTCCATTTCCACAACTGTCTTTATGAAGCACTGCCTTGGAAAAACAAAAAAACAAAAAAACAAAAAAACGAAGCACTGCCTTGGTCTCAGAACCCTCTTCGCATACAAAAAACGTGTTTGGATCCCCCAGGTCCAGTCTTTCAGGAGAGCAAAGATCCAGCAGCCAGCACAGGGCAGGCCATTCTCTGGAGCTGCATGGTAGCCTGTGTTGTTGTTCTATTCAGTCTTCGGAGAGCAAACGGGACTTCCTGGGAGAAGCCTTCCCTGACCCTCCTGCCACCCCTCTCCTAAGTCTGGGACAGCTGCCCATACTGAGCTCCTGGTGTCTGCTTTCATAGTCCTCATCAGTTTTGTAATCATATAAGTTCTGTGAGTCCCCCTTGCTGTCAAGGACCACATTACTCACTACCACAGTGCTAGTATCTGGAAGCACCAGCTACAGTGTTCAATAAATATTAGAAATACAGTAATACTATGTCTGAGTTCTGAATGGTGTCATAAAATGCCCATAATATGGGACGAAAAAATCAGGTGCAAATTATCAAAGAAATACAACCTTAACTAGTAAGAACTACACCTGAGTGAGTTCCTGAGGTGAGTGCTGAAATGTTAATGCTCACCTCTAGGTAGTGGGATAATGGAAGTCATTTACTTCTTTGTGCTTTCTTGTATTTACCACAAGAAGGCAGACAGTATCTTTCTAGTCGGGGCAGGGGGGAACCCCTACTCTTTAAAAACAAACTGTGAGATTTGAGGATGCCTGTGTTGGAGGTGGGCGTTTTGGGTCACTCTGGGCCTCAGCTCCTCCTCACCCACTGGGGCCCCTGCCCCCCAGCATGGTTAACCAGGGCACGGGGACTCCCTCACCTCCGGGGGTCTCCTTCCTCCAGCCTGTCAGTCAGGACGTAGCTGGTCTTCTCCCCCTCTGTGGTCAAACCCTGGTGGGGAGTGGAATGAAAGAGATAGGGCCTGAGGCTTTTGGACAGTTCAGGTGAAATATATAAGCCGAGGGAGGCCAGGTCTCTCCACCTAGTCCCCAGCCTGGCTCCTCTCTCCTACTCAAGGCCAAGATTGGCAAATCAGGGACCCCTGGTAGCCCGTTCCCAAACCCCACCGCAGCCCAAGTGCCAGGATCACCAAATGGCACCTGTTTGCCAGCTTTCACAAAAGCCCCTGATCTTATGGGAAGGGTCTTGGCAGGTACCATGAAGCGTGGGTTTGGCTTCTGGTGGCCCCTGTATCACTGAGTAAGTATCTGAAGGGGAACTCTATGTAAAGTCAGATGCAGGGCTGCCTCATTCCTTGCTATATCCCAAGCGCTTAGCATGGGGCCTGGCCCAGAGAGGGCACTCAGGAGACCTCTGCTGAGCCAATAAAAGGAAAGAGGGGAGGGGGAGGAGTTTACCATCTTTCCATACCAAAAGAACAACAGTCCTACCCTGAGATGGGAAGTTAGTCTAGCTGGAATGGAAGCTGAGCAAATGAACTGACCTCTGTATATTTTAGTTTCTTTATCTGTAAATGGGCATAAAGACCCACCACATATGATTATAAAGATTAAACCTGATATGGGTGGATTCATAAACAAGACACTTAATTGTTGGTATATCTGGGAAACTGGGGATGCTGTGATAGGGAGAGATCCATTACTTAAGGGCAAGAGGACTTGAATTTTTACTTTATACCATACAGAACTGTTTCAAAGTTTTCCCCCATAAGTATATGCTATATATAATAAAAACTGGTCTATTAAATACTAAAAATAGGGGCGCCTGGGTGGTTCAGTCAGTTAAGCGTCCGACTCTTGATTTCAGCTCAGGTCATGATCTCAGGGTTGTGAGACTGAGCCCCATGTTGGGCTCCACACTCAGTGCTTATTCTGCTTGAGATTCTTTCTCTCCCTCTCCCCCTCCCCCCTCTAAGAAAACAAAACAACAACAACAAAAACCAACTAAAAAGTGATATGGTCTGCAAAGCCACTAGCCTGGCACCTGGCACCTAGTAGAGGGTTAATAAATGGATCTGCTGTACCTATTATTATTGTACTCAGTTAGCAACTATTTTCAGGCCAGAATGAGAAAGTGGCCAGTCAGTGGCAGGGTTGGTTTAGCACTATGATTATGTTAAGACCCATAAGCCATCCATTCAACCTTCCAATATGAGAGGGACCTATCACACGAGGGCCCAAGTGGCAACTTCCCCAGTCCTGAAATTCTGATACCCTGCAGGAAGAGCCACTAAGCTGTGCCTTCTTCACAGACCTGGGTTGAAAGGGGGCCAAACCCATCCCTAGGGCTACTCACCTGGACCGGTTCTCCATCTCGCCACACCAGGCCTTCTCCATCACTTTCCCAGCGAAGGTGAACTTCCTGACCCACCCATGCCTCCGGGATGGTCAGCTCTACCCGAAACCAGCAGGTCCACCACCTGCAAGACAGCCAATGGGATGGGCCTAGGGGTCGAAGCCCTTTTCCTTTTGCCTTGGATTAAGGGTCAGCGGGGACTTGAGACTTTCTCCAAGCATCCACAGCATCACAAGGTATTCATCTTGGATCCACAAGAAAGGAGCAACAACGTGTGCAGCAAGGTGAGGGGAAAAGGCAAACAAGTCAGGGGTCTGTGATCCGTCCTAGAGTGTCTTCCTGAGGGGTGTCTAGGTGCTGCGAGAAGGCAGGGGCGGGGGGATAAAAACTCTTCCATGAAAATGAGGGACCAGGGAGCTGCTTCCAGCAGAGGGTGCTGCTCTGCCCCGAGTGGCTGTCTAGGACCGGGGACGACAGTGGAGGTGTGGCCCTTCGAGCCAGGGAGCGACGGAGGGGGCTGCCCGCGGGCCCCGCCTTCCCTCCGGGCGTTACCCACGTGGGGCCGAAGCTGTCGCCGATCTGCGCGGGGCGGAACTCCTGCTGCACCGCCTCCTGGTAGGGAAGCCGCTCGGGCGTCTGGAAGCTAGAGAGCGCGGCCACCGGGCAGCTGTCCCCGAAGAGCCTGGGCGGGAGGAGCGGGTAGGCGCGCGCTCGAGGCCGCCCCCGTTCCGCCCGCGGGCCAGTTGGCAATGGGGATGCGCGTTCCCTCGATCCGCCGCCGAGAAAGCTGCCCCCCAGCACAGCCTCTCCCCACCCCTCCTCCCAGACCCCTGCCCTGTCCGCGGCGGGCACTTCGTCCCTCAGCCCGGGTGGCCGCGGCTTGGGTTTCCTTCCGGAAGGGAAGGCTGGCGCGCGCGGACGCGGCGGGCCGGCGCGCTGGGCGAGGGGGCCCCCACCTGCCGCGGAGGTTACAGTCCGTAAAGTAGAGCGGAGACACGAATTTCTCCACCCGCTCCAGCGTAGTGCGCCAGTGCTTCAGGGCCGGCGCCGCCGCCATCGCCGCGCGCCCGCTCCTCTCCCCGGAAGGCCCCTGCCGCTGCCGGTGGGGCCCACAGCCGGGAACCAAAGGTTCCGGCGTCCGAAAGGCGTCTTTCAGTCCCCGGGCAGCTTTTCTTGGAACACTGGCGGCTCTCGGAAGCCCCGCCGCGCTGAACTTTGAGCGGGCAGCTGAGAGCCAAGAATGCGGTTTCCGAGGCTCTCCTCCAGCTCTTCCGAACCGGCGAGCCACTGGGCAAATCCCTAAGTAGAACGGCAAGTTTGACGCCTAGATTCTCCGAAAGTCCCGACACAGAGACCGGGGACTTTAGGCAGGACAGGCGGGAGCCCCAGCTGTTGCAGACGCAGGTCACCCGGGCTCAGAAGCCACAAGCGGGAACCGGCTAGTTCTCCAGGCCCAGCCAGACCTCTGGTGCTATCTCGAAAACCTGCTTAACGTGGGAAGAGCCAGGAGCCAGGACCTGTGCTTTGAAGCTGATCGGCAGACATGTGTTAAATAGGGAGGGCTTTGCACCGCAAGAACCGGAGCCGCCTCTTACATATTTTGTGTATATAGCTGTCATCACCAGAAACCCTGAGAATATTTTGATGTGATGGCAATCAGTCATAGCATTCAAGATCCCATTTGAATAACATTTCACCACACAGGACTGGAGAGTTCAGAAAAGCCACAATGCCAGAAACACCTCCAATTTCATCTTTACCCTAGTAGTCTTGGCAGTTTCTTTTTCCCCCTTCTAGGATTGCCAAGCAGTGTTTGTCTATAAAGTCATTACTAAGAATAAAGTATATACACATTAGCCCTGGTATTTTAATGAAAATACTGACCAAGTTCACATTTCAAGTGCAAATCACAGGGAAAGATGACTAAGTACAGAATACCAAACGTGATTTAAACTAAAGATAACTCGCTGCTACAACACGTTGGGCTGAGTTGGGAGTTCAGTTTTCAGAAGGCCGGAGGCATCAAGATGGTGCTTGTGAAAACCTTGGCTGTAGGTGAAGCTCCCTCTTCTTTTGGTTGCCCTGATGGGTTGCATTTTCTCCTGAACTTGGCCCTGAAACCAGATCCTGACCTGCAGGCAGGTAGGTCTGGACGTAACAGTGCAAGAACAGCTAACAGCTGGGGCTGCCCCTGGTCAGACCCCATCAATTTCTCCCATAATTCCAAGTCAAACATGACCTTTCTTGAGTGAGCAGAGGGCGATAGGTGAGCTAATCTGGGAAAACCCGAAGATCTTTCCCCTCAATCAATATGTATCACTGTACCTCCAAGTCCGGCACTGGCGCCACCTTCACCCTACAATCTCCTCCCACAAGGCTCTTTTACCACCCCCTACACTTTGGGGCTCAGTCTCTCCTTTTCCCCTGCAACAAAAAGGTCTAAAATTGGAGAAGTCTATACCATGTGTTTTTAAAGTTCAGAAGCCGCCAAATTTGTAGTCTTTGGTGGCAGTGTTGGGGGTTTTTAGGCGAACAAAACCACACAAAACACTGTTGGTTACTTTACAACTGAGACTAGGGCAATGGTTGATGGAGAATAAATCTACCAGAGTACTGGGAGAGGTTGTTGGTCTTTGTTCAGAAACTCCAGGGTGAAGACATATAAAACTCCTAATCACTCAGTTTAAATGTCTGGTCTGCCGGTCTAAATTTATGTAATTAAAAAATATATATATTCCATTTGCAGTTGCTAATAATGTAGCAAATCTTCTCTCTCCCAGCCCCATTTATACTACACACCTTGTACACATTTCTTTCAAATACTGGTTTGGTATTTAAGTTGTTCACCCCCATTTCCAATTAAGGATAAGAAAAACAACACAGAGAAATGCAAACCAAATAGCCGGACAACTACCCAAATAGAAAATATTTCCAAACAGTTGAAATAAGGGGAAAAACATGTACTAAAAGAATCAAGTATTCTATTTTAAAAATTTGGAATATTTTGATTTGGGACAAGTGCAATGAACTGGTAACTATTTAAAGCAAATTCCTGTTTGTGCCGAGGGTAAGGAACTGAAGCCCAAATCCCTGCTCCACAATAGTTCTCTGGTGAGGACAAGGGACTTGGGTTGAGAGTTCATTCCTTAAGTAAGAACCAAGCTTTATTTATTTACAAAAAAAAAGGAAAGAAAGAAAGAGAGAGAGAGAGAAAGAAAACAAGAAAGACAGAAAGGAAGGAAGGAAAAGAAAGAGAAAGAAAGAAAAAGAAAAAAAAAAGCTGGGGCAAGGGGGAAGACAAGTTTTACACAAAAGTACTACAACAGTAACTCCCTTTGGTAAAAAGTGTAATAAATGTCTTGTACATCTGTTCATAGGTACTAAATCTGAAGCCACATAGAACTATGGTACACAAGAAGCTAGAGCAGTTATGCTAGCACATCAAAGCATATTTCTTTTAATAAAAAATCGACAGTATGTACATTATTTACAAAAAAAAAGAAAAAGAAAAACCAAGTTAAAATTGTGTGCGTGTGTGTCTGTGTGTGTGTGTGTCAGAGAGTAAAGCTGGTGGATGGCACTAGGGTAGACTAGTAAAGAAGCAGGTACAAAACAGTTCCACGGGAGCTAAAAAGGACGACGGATTTGAACTTGCTGAGGTTGAGAACCAGAGGAGAGTGTAAAGGGTGGGCAGCGAGGGATTTGTCAGGAAAAACCCACAAGATGATCAATCCCAAAGCCAAACTGCAGGTCCCAGATAAAATCTAATGGGTGATCTAGATGTGCTCGAGTGACCAGGAGGGGGGAAAAAAAAATCAAATCCAGTTTTTTTTTCCTTTTGGGGGGAGAGGAGAGGAGCAGTGACCATCAGAGTTACAATCCATCTGAGCGGTGAGTCCTTCCCCAGTCTGTCAGTGCACGCCCATCCAGTCAAGGTGTGAACAGCATCTGGCTCCTTCATCGAAGGTCAGGCCCCAGGAGACTCCAGTCTTGGCTCTGCTGGTGTGTGCAAGCAAGCTGCATGTCTCTGTGCTTGCATGGATTTCCTTCCCCTCCAGGGCAGGCTAAGACCCCAAACCCCTTGGGAAAAGTTCCAGCTCTGGCTTTGTAAGGTATCCATGTTCCTTATATGTAGCCCACTTGGTGCCAGGTTGCACCAGCCACACACTGATCAGGTGGCCATGTCCCAGAGAGGCCCAGTGAGGCTTGAAAGGCATCTTCCTTGTTTCTTCAGTGTGCGTGAGTGCACGCGCTCCCCACACACACCCCCCTCAAGTTATCTGCTCTGGCTTTGCAGTTACGGGGCTTTGAACACTGTGCCATATTTGACACGGTACTTGTTAATGCTCACAAAGTGCAGGGTCTCTGTGTCACAGGTGGTGGTACAGGGCACCAGGCCCTCCAGCCCCTCACCCATGAGCCACTTGCTGGTCTCTGCTGCCATTTCACGGGGCACATGCTCCTTGGTCCATTTATCTACCCAGGCCTGGAACCTCTGATGTAGCCGCTTGCTTACACGTTCATGGGACTGCAAAACAGAGCAAGAAAAAAAAACAAAACCAACAATGAACAAAACAAAACAAAACAAACAAACACCTCTTCAAATACAAAGCCTAATTTTCTCCTAAAGTAGCAGAGGAAAGGATGTGGGGTCAAGCCTTTGATACTACCGGTTAGTTAGGAGTCTCTGTTTAAAGAAAACTGAAAGAGACTAAAAACACAGAGCATGTAAAGAGTTGGAACCCGTAAAGCCCCTTCAGAAATGCCAACATGGGGTCTGAGCAGAACGAGCTTAGTAGTTCTCATTTTTAGCATTCATTAGTATCAACTAGGGAATCTGATAAAAATACAGATTTCCTCGTTTTCCTCAATCTGCATTTTTAAACTAGCAGCCCAGCTGCTTCTAATGTACCTGAATGAGACACAATGAGTTGCAGCTATTAGGTCATTCTGTCAGCGTGGAAATCCACTCCTACTAAGAGCAAGGCAAAGGGCTTAAAACCTACCTTCCCTTCAGGGTATTACCCGACCTTGCCCAGCAGGGCATGGGACACGGCAGACCTTCAGGGGAGGTTTATGTTCCTACCTACCCATCCAGTAAATGTTTATCAGTGCCTATGTGTGAGGCAGAGTAGGCGATGCAAAGATGAATTAGGTATTACCCAGGTCCTCAAATAATGTGCATCAGACATACAACACACAGCATCATGAGAGGTCTATCCAACATCTCCTATTTGTATGATCTCTAGTCCTTTCAAACTTCAGCAGTTCAAAACACAGGCTTGATGTGCCCCCAACCCCCCTTCCTAACAGATTATACCCCTAAACTGCCTATTTACTCAAGCAGAAACAAACAAAAACAAAACAAAACAAGACCAGGCATCATCTTTGATGTTCTACTTTCTCTTACCTACTCACATCCGATCATTTCCACATCCTGACAACTGTTATCTCCAAATTGTACCTTTGATCTAATTCTTACAATTTCACTGCCACCCTCAGTTACATCTCACTTGGACAAGAGCATCTTTTGAGCATTCTCTGTCTTTCCAACTTCATGCCCCAAATCGTCCCCACTGGGATGGACAGCAGTCCAAGCCATCCTGTCAACAATGTCCCCATGTACTGCAAACAAAATCCAAACCACAGTCTATGAGACTAGTGATGATGTCTCTGCCCACCCCTCAACTCCAAGTATGCCACTCTCCCTCCGGCTCAAGTCACACTGATGCTTCTAGTTTCTCAAACATGCTGAGTCCTTTCCTCCCTTCCGGCATTGCATTTGCTGGTTTCCTTCATCTAGAAAGCACCAACCCTCAAGTCCTCACCAGGCTGGATCCTGGTCACTGTTCCAACCTCAAGCGTCACCTCCTAAGGGAGGTCTCCCCCACCACACAAACAGGGCCTGAATGCCAGCTCCCCATGATCACTTCACCTAGTTTCTCTCCTTCCTGATTGTGCCCCAGGGCCTGGTACAATCCTGCTACAAAATTGCCCCAGGAAGCTTTCACAATTGAGACAGCATGTGAGAACAAAGAGAATTCATAAGCAATACCACTTGAAATGCAAAAGCTGGGAGTAGCTTCGCTGAGGTGTCACTGGCTCTTGTGGGTTGAACTGTGTCCCCTGCAAATCACTGTGCTGAAGTCCTCCCCCCAGTACCTCAGAATGTGACCTGACTTAGAAATAAAGTTGTGGCAGATGTAATCAGTTAAGATGCAGTCAGACTGTAGTAGGGTAGACCTAGAGTCCAGTATGACCGGCCCCCTTTAAAAGGGGGGACACTGGACACAGGCACACAGGGAAAACGCAATGTGAAGAAGATGAAGGCGGAGACCTGCATGCCAAGGAAGGCCAAAGACTGCCAGCAAAACACCAGGTGCGAGGAGAGGCATGGAAAAGATTCTCCCTCACAGCCCTGCTTCAAACCAACTCTGCCACACTTCAATTTTTGACTTTTAGCCTCCAGAATTGTAGGACAATAAATTTCTGTTGTTTAAGGCACACAGTCTGTGGACCTTTGTTCTGACATCTTTAATAGACTAATACACCTGCTTACTCAACAATTCTCAAATCCAAGAGGTGGTTCTCATAAAGGGAGAGAAACAGTCAGGAACCTCTGTAGTAGGCCTGGGTCTGGCAGGGGAGGGAGAAGTATGGAGAAATTCCAGTGACCGGTTTTTACCTGATGAGCCCGGAGCAAGGCAGTTCTCCGATACATGTAGTCCTCTGACTTGATCACATACACCATCTTGTAGGAATTCAACTTGAATCTACACTCCAGTTTATCCAGGCTATCCACATTCTCCATGGTCTTCTTGCTGTTTCCTTCCTTCCCTTCCTTTTCCTGCTGTTCTCGACCACGCTGACATTTCCGGATCCGCCTCAGATTCCTACAAAGCAGAGAAGCCCTGCAGGATCAGAGCTCCTCCAGATGCAGATTCCTATGAGTCCCCTCAAAGGGGTTCTCCTCGTATGCCTTTATAGCAGTTATCACAATTTTAGTTACATGTATCTATATATATATCTCCAATGGTTTCATTGTTAAAAAAAGTTTCAAATGCAGAAATACATAGAATATAAAGTAGAAATCTTTAACCATCTCCTACCCCAGATTCTCTGAATCCCATGTGCCTTGGCAGAGGTAGCCACTGATAGTTTTGATTTTAAACCTTCTAGGCCTCTCTGAATTCACATACGTAATCACTCACTATAGTTCTGCTTTGGGATGCTTTTAAAGACAAAACAGGATCATACTATAAAGATTTTATTATTCTCCACTTTTCACTTAATGTGAAGATTTCTTTCATTTCACCAAAGATTTGTCACATTCTCTTGAATTGCTGCAGAGTAACATGCCTTAATTGAACCATTCCTTAATAGGAATCAATCAGGGCTCCTCACCTGAACCACGGAGCAAAGATGATTATTTGCGTATTTTTTCAATCCCCCCCGCAGAGATGGTACATAACTTCTGTATTCTACCTACACAGTTAAGAAGACAATTCACATCAATGGATGCCCTGGCAGGTATTTAGAGCTGAATTCTCTCCAAAAGCAATTAGAAGAAAGCTTGTCAGCCAGACAATTATATTGTTTCTAATACTTTGCTATGAAAAAACGCTGCTTCAGTGAATATCTTTGTATACATGTATTTCCGTAGGACAGCAGTTCTTTGGTCCAAGGACCCTTGGGGGCCCCCAAGACTCTCTTCAGGAGATCTATGAGATCAAAACTATTTTCATAATAATACTAAAACATAGTAATACTGAAACATATATAGAAAACTTATTTTCCTATGTTAACATTTACACTGGCAGTGCAAAAGTAATGGTGAATAAAAATGCTGTTGGCACCAAACTGTCCTTAGAAACCTTTATATTCTCTGGCCATGCTCTGGCAATTAAAAGAGGAAAGCTGGGGGCACTGTGTAGCTCAGTCAGTTAAGTGTCTGCCTTTGGCTCACTTCATGATCCCGGGGTCCTGGGATCGAGCTCAGTGGGGAGTCTGCTTCTCCCTCTGCCTCTCCCCCTGCTCATGCTCTCTCAAATAAATAAATAAAATCTTAAAAAAAAAAAAAATGAGGTAAGCTGGTTTCACTTAAGAATGTCCATGATGGGGACGTCTCGGTGGCGCAGTCAGTTAAGTATCCAACTCTTGGTTTTAGCTCAGGTCGTGATCTCAAGAGTTGTAAGATTGAGCCCTCTGATGGGTTCCGTGATCAACATAGAGTCTAAGTTTCTCTCTCCCTCTCCTTGCTCTCTCTCTCTCTCAAATAAAAAAATCAATCTTTTTTGTTTTTTAAAAGATTTTATTTATTTGCCAGAGAGAGAGAACACAAGCAGGGGGAGTGGCAGGCAGAGGGAGAAGCAGGTCCCCCGCTGAGCAGGGAGCCCAATGCGGGACTCGATCCCAGGAACCTGAGCCGAAGGCAGACGCTTAACTGAGCCACCCAAGCATCCCTAAAAAAATAAAACTTAAAAACAACAACAACAATAATACACATCCTTGATGAAGCAGTAACATATTTTTCAAATCCCAGCCCCTTAGGTTCACATCCTTTTAATATGCTATGTGGGAAAATGGGAACTACACATACAGCACCCTAGTGTGCCAAAACACTATGGGATTCTTAAAGGGAAGCACTCGAGCACTGCCTGAGTGGCAAATGGATCACTCTTTTTACCTGAAAGAACAATGCACTAGCCATCCTGGAGTATGTGCCGGCAGCTATTTTCTCAAAAAATGAACAATGGGGCACCTGGGTGGCTCAGTCATTAAGCGTCTGCCTTCGGCTCAGGTCATGATCCCGGGGTCCTGGGATCGAGCCCCATGTCCGGCTCCTTGCTCAGCAGGAAGCCTGCTTCTCCCTCTCCCACTCCTCCCTTCTTGTGTTCCCTCTCCCTGTCAAATAAAGTCTTAAAAAAAAAAAACAATGAAGAGGCGCCTGGGTAGCTCAGTTGGTTGAGTGTCGGACTCTTGGTTTTGGCTCAGGTCATGATATCAGGGTCATGAGATGGAGGCCAGGCCCGGGGCTCCGTGCTCAGTGGGGATCTGCTTGAGATTCTCTTCCTCTCTCTTTGCCCCTCCCCCACTCATACACTCCCCCCCCAAATAAATATTTAAAAAAATGCAACCTGATATAATCCATATAAACAAAAGCTTTTTGGAATATTCAGTCTCTAGGAATATAAGGGATCTCAAAGCCAAAAAGACTGAGAACCTCAGCTATAATAGCTGTAAGGCAAATGATAAGAAACCAAAGCTGTGGGTAAAGTTCCCATACATTTTAATTGCCCTGGCCCCAGAATGATTGTATCAATTTCTATTTTCCCCACAGAATATGAAAGTGCTTTCCTAGCCCACACCCTCTACAACACAGGTTATAAATCTTTCAAAAACTTGGCCAACCTGGTGAGAAATACAGGATACGTTTACAGTACTAGTTCATAAACCTGGAGACGAAGTCTGTTTTGTTGAAGAGAGGCCTGGCACAGAGCAGCTGCTCAAAGTCCGCCAAATGAACCAAGAAATGAGGAGGCTGGCAGGACCCTTCTGCTCACACACCCCCTTTCCATGTTCTGACTAGAACTCAGTCTAATAGTAACAACACACAGATCTTCCTTGACTTAGGGGTTACATCCCGATAAGAAGTTAAAAATATTGTAAGTCAAAAATGCATTTTATAAACCTAACCTACTGAATGAACATCACAGCTTAGCCTAGCCCACTTTAAAGTGCTCAGAACACACTTTAGCCTACAAAGGGGCAAGATCATCTAACACAAAGCCTATTTTGTAATAAAATGTTGCATATATCATGTAATTTATTGACTACTGTCTGGAAAATGAAAACGAAGTGGCTGTATGGGTAGAGAACGGTGCTAAGTGTGTCAGTTTTTTTTTTTTTTTTTTTAAAGATTTATTTATTATTTATTTTGAGAGAGTGAGAATGAGAGAGAGACTGCATGAGAGGGGGGAGGGTCAGAGGGAGAAGCAGACTCCCTGCTGAGCAGAGAGCCCGATGCGGGACTCGATCCCGGGACTCCAAGATCATGACCTGAGCCGAAGGCAGTCGCTTAACCAACTGAGCCACCCAGGCGCCCTAAGTGTGTCAGTTCTTGACCCTCGTGCTCATAAGGCTGACCAGGAGTTGGGGCCCCTGCCCAGCATCGCAAGAGGATCATACCACAGATCACTAGCCTGGGAGAAGACCCAATTCCAAATTCAAAATGGTTTTTAGTGAGCGTGTCTCACTTTTGTATCACTGTAAAGTCCAAAAATCATTTAAGTCAAACTATCCTAAGTGGGTGACCATCTTTATTGGGATAATACCTTTCTGGAAATGTTAAGACCTGGGATTTCAATTATGAGCTTCTGGGAAGGAAGAAAGCTACTCTACTACAGCAAAACCTCTTTTCTACTTCTGAAACTCCATTTTCATCCTCAGATAGAGGACCAACAATATACTGCCCATAAATAGGGAGGAAATTTTAAAAATTCTGTGAAGTGAATATAGCAGACCTAAGACTGCTATCTTTTGTGGGTTTTCCCTATTATCTTCAAAAGAGAGCTCTACTTTATTTTTTAAAAATGTAATTCTAATATAGTTAACACACAGTGTTGTATTAGCTGCAGATGTACAATATAGTGATTCAACACTTCCATACATCACCCAGTGCTCATCTCAACAAGTGTCCTCCTTAATCCCCATCACCGATGTCACCCACTCCCCCACCCACCTCCTCTGGTGACCACCAGTTTGTTTTCTAGTTAAATGAGTCTGTTTCTCGGTTTGTCTCTCTCTTCTTTCCCCTGTGTGGGAAATAATAAACCAGCTATGGCTGGTTTATTTCTTAAATTCCACATATGAGTGAATTCATATGGTATTTGTCTTTCTCTGACTGACTTATTTCACTTAGCTTATACTCTATAATACCCTCTAGCTCCACCCATGTTGTTGCAAATGGCAAGATTTCATTCCTTCTTATGGCTGAATATTCCATTGTATATATACACATCTTCTTTATCCATTTTTCTATCGATGGACACAGGCTGCTTCCATATCTTGGCTATTGTAGATAATGCTGCTCTAAAAATAGGGGTGCATGTATCCCTTTGACCTAGTGTTTTTGTATTCTTTGGGTAAATACCCAGTAGAGCAATTCCTGGATCACAGGGCAGTTCTATTTTTAACTTTTTGAGGTACCTCCGTACTGTTTTCCACAGTAGCTGCACCAGTTTGCATTCCCACCAACAGTGCAAGAGGGTGCCTTTTTTTCCACATCCTTGCCAGCATGATATTTCTTGTATTTTTTGATGTTAGCCATTCTGACAGGTGTAAGGCAATGTCTCATTGTAGTTTTGATTTGCATTTCCCTGATGATCAGTGATGTTAAGCATCTTTTCATATTACCTGTCAGCAACCTATAGGTCTTCTTTGGAGCAATGTGTGTTCATGTCTACTGCCCGTTTTTGTTTTGTTTTTTTACAAGATTTGAGAGAGAGAGGAAGAGCAAGCGAGTGCACTCATGGGGGGGGGGGCGGCGCACGAGGGCAGAAGGAGAGAGAAAATCTCCAGCAGACTCCCTGCTGGGTGTAGAGCTAGACGCAGGGCTCGATCTCATGACCTTAAGATCATGACCTGAGCCAAAATAAAGAGTCAGACGCTTTACCGACTGAGCCACCCAGGCGCCCCCTGCCCATTTTTAATTGGATTATTTGTTTTTGGGGGGTGTTGAGTTGTGTAAGTACTTTAGATATTTTGGATACTAACCCTTTATCAAATATGTCATTTGCAAATATCTTCTCCCATTCTGTAGGTTGCCTTTTAGTTTTGATTATTTCCTTTGCTGTGCAGAGCTTTTTATTTTGATGTAGTCCCAAAAGTTTGTTTCCCTTGCCTCAGGAGACTTATCTAGAAAAATGTTGCTATAGGGGAGTCACAGAAATTACTGCTTGAGTTCTCTTCTAGGATTTTTATGGTTTGAGGTCTCATATGTAGGTCTTTTAAAATCCACTTTGAATTTATTTTTGTATATAGTGTAAAAGCGGTCCAGTTTCATTCTTTTGCATGTAGCTGACCAGTTTTCCCAACACCATTTATTGAAGAGACTGTTTTTTTCCCATTGGATATTCTTCCCTGCTTAATTAATTGACCACATAATCATGGGTTTTCTATTCTGTTCTATTGATCTACATGTCTGTTTTTGTGCCAGTACCATACTGTTTTGATTACTACAGCTTTGTAATATAACTTCAAATCTGGAGTTGTGATACCTCCAGCTTTTCTTTTTCAACGTTGTTTGGCTATTCGGGGTCTTTTGTGGTTCCATACTAATTTTAGGATTATTTGTTCTAGGTCTGTGAAAAATGCTGGTGGTATTTTGATAGGAATTGCATTAAATGTATAGACTGCATCAGGTAGTGTAGACATTATATTTCTTCTTCCAATCCATGAGTATGGAATGTGTTTCTACTTCTTTGTCTTTCTCAATTTCCATCATCAATGTTCTATAGTTTTCAGAGTATAGGTCTTTCACCTCTTTGGTTACATTTATTCCTAGGTATCTTATTATTTTTGGTAAGACTGCTATCTTTTGAAAGGTCTGCTTTCAAGGTTGTCACTTGGCTGGGTTCTGGAATCCTGGATTTGGGAAGAGTTTCCACCATTCCCTAAGCAATAAAAGTGGCTCACTGTACCTAAACTGTTCACATAAATATGTGGTTTCATCTGAAAACCTGCTTTCTTTCTGGGAGTCTGGAATTTTGTTACATGCTAGGCAGACAGTATCACCCAATAAAAAACCCTGGCACTGAGTCTCCTAATGAGATTCCCTGGTAGACAGTGTTTCAAACATACTGTCATCATTTGTTGCTTGGAGGAATTAAGAGTGTCCCACGTAGCTGCAATAGAAGAGGACTCTTGGAAGCTTGCACCTGGTTTCCTCTGACTTTGTCACAGACGCCTTCTCCCCATATTGATTTAGCTCTGTATTCTTTCACTGTAAATCATCACTGTGAGTATGACTACATGCTGAGCCTTGTGAGTCTTCCTCATGAATCATCAAGGTTTGGAGACTCCGCCACATACTCTTCTCCAACACAGGAAAGTTACCGTTGATTCTCTAAAGCTCTCACTTCTCTCATGCTTTGGGGCACATGCTCCAGGTAAGCTCATGGAAGAACAGCCATAGAAACCTTGAATTAGTGTCCTCAGTGTCCTTGCTATTCAGCAGACAGAACAACGAACTGAGTAAGCGAAAACCAAGGATCTGAAAGTCATTTAACTTTCTGTTCCTCAACCCTGTGCAAGTATATACTGCCAATTTGTGACTCAGTTCACTCACCTTGGGAGAAATACTGGTTTCCGTGCCAGGTGCTCACGAAGCTCAGGAGAGGTAGTATCAGAATTCATGTATCGTTCCACATAGTCTGACCAACGCTAGGATTATAAACACAAAACAGGGGTGGAGAGAGAGTACAAACACTGGACTCCATCCTCCTCAGGTAGTCTAGCAAATTCAAGGACTAAACTTCAGAAACCCTTAAATTTTAACATCAAAAATATCTTTCCATAATGACATGCTGTTACTTGGTATTGACAGACAGCTTTAAATTCCTGTTAGGTAACAAAACCCGAAGCTTGTCTGAGATACTTTAAAAGTTATCAGAGGTCATAAATGGGTAGAGACTGGCTCACTGACAAGTTTTATTTCCCCACAGAGGGTGTTGTTAAAGAAGAAAACATACAGTGGCAAATGTCTGAAAATCAGTATCTTTCACATTAAAATCTGGATTTCTGGAATCTCAGAAAATTTTTTTTCAAAGATTTGGCAACCAGGAGCCAGTATTCCCACAGAACAACAACCTCCCTTCCATAGCCCCTCAACATCATACACATGGCTCGCGTCTCTCATTAACATTACCTGCTAGGCCTAGCTCTGATAACCGACTCACTCTATCCACTCTGTGGGGTTGACAACTCCTGGCTTCATCTATCCCAATAAAAAGTAAACATGACACAAAATCAAGATGATACCGGGCAGATGGGACCTCATGTGTGGTTTCTTATACTTTAGAAGAAAAACAGGAACGTTGCCAACCATGAGCTGTCCTGAGAGATGGCTTTACTGATGGCTAAATGAGACTGCCATCAACCCTAAATATCTAGCACTAGGCAGCCCTTCCCTTCTGCGGAACACATGGCTGGAATGGCCTGTACTTTAAGCATCAGGTTCTGACCCTTAACACGCCTGAGGCTGTCTTGGCCTTCTAGAAACCGTCACGAGGCAGATTCTCGGCAGGGCCGCTCTCTAAGCACACAGTTTCTGCAATATGCTTGTCCGTACCTCTGCTTCTACAGGGTCATCGGAGTTCTCCTCTTCCGTGTCCAGGAGCTCAATGGTCAGCTGAACCTGGCCCTGGCTCTGAATAAACATAAGCTGCAAATAAGAAACCAGGATGTAAACAAAAGACCATCTCTTCCAAACCTATAACCTAGCTACTCAAGGGTTGGGAGGTAGGGAGGCAATAAAGTTATAAAACTTCACTCTAATTGAAGAGATGAGGCAGGTACTCCAAAGTTTAGGAGACAGGTGATAAAAAAGGCAAAAGTCCAATCTTGCTACCAGCACAATGAAAGGTTAGAGCAAAAAGTACCATTTCATGTTTCGTACCTCTTGTATTAGCTGAAGCAATAATCAATGGAAGAGTGTTTTAAACTTATTTTGTTCATTGGTAAGAAATATAGCATAAAGCCAGAACCAGAAAATGTCAATGCCATTTTACCCGATAATCCCATTTTTGGAACTTAATACAAAAACAAGCATGAAAGAAAAAAGAGAAGAAAAGGAAATAAAGAAGGAAAAGGAAAAGGAACTTCTCATACTAAAGTGAAGCAGAAAACATCGAACCCAACAGAGAGCAGCAATCAATTCTACCGCCATAAAGATGACCACCCAAGGGGGCACCTGGCTGGCTCAGTCGTAGAGCATGTGATAGTCGATCTCTGGATTGCAAGTTTCAACCCCATATTAGGTGTAGAGATTACTTAAAAATAAAATCTTAAAATAAAAAGACTACCCAAGCCATCATACACACTGTGATGTAAGGAATACAAAGCATCAACGTATTAACAAAGTGATCTGCTGTAATGGTATCAATCATATTTGAAGTTCTCAAAATTTTGATTTCTAACATTTATGATTTTTTAAAAAATTCCTATTTAAAAGCAATACACTGGGGGCGCCTGGGTGCCTCAGTTGGTTAAGCGACTGCCTTCGGCTCAGGTCATGATCCCAGGGTCCTGGGATCGAGCCCCGCATGGGGCTCCCTGCTAGGCGGGAAGCCTGCTTCTCCCTCTCCCACTCCCCCTGCTTGTGTTCCCTCTCTCTCTCTCTGTCAATTAAATAAAATCTTAAAAAAAAATGAAAGCAATACACTGATTAGAGCCAAAAAACAAGTCATGCTTTGCATAAAAAACTATCAAATGGTGGTGGCACATGGGACCTCCCCTGTCAGAATCCCAAGATTTTCAATGTCCTTATCCTAATGGCTTATTGCAGGTAAGATTACTGTCCAAATCACATGGAGAAGATCATTTTACAAGGAAGCATCTATTTCAACCTTCTTCATTTTACACAGGGAAAAACCTAAAAATGAGAGTTCTCACTTCTCAAGTCCACTGATTCAGTAAGTAAACAGGACCAGAAGCCAGTTCTGGTTCCAAGTGTTCCTTCAGAGAAGCTTTAAAAATTCCTACCTGCTAGTAAAATTTAAAACATGATAAGAACATAATATACGCAACATAAATACAAACACAGTTACTTCCAAAATAGATTTTAAAAAACTGTCCCTAGGAGTTTGCTCCTCCCCACCTGATCTAGGATGACCTAGAGTGTCAAGATTTATCCTACTGCTTAAGGAAATCAGTCTTTAAAGTGATACTGAGGAGACTGTCTCCTTTCTACTTAAAACTGAATTTAATCTCACCCCCAACAGGTTCCTCCACCTGTCACCTGTCTTGTTAGGCCCTTAACCATGTGTTTACCCTGGTTCTCGCAACTGGGCAACCACTCCCCAAGTCTTGACTAGTCTCTATTTGACTGCCCACATCCATCACCCAAATGGTAACTGCCTCCAGTTGTAAACACACCTCTGGTTCCTCTGCTCCTCCTTACTCAATGCTACCAAACTGATCCTCAAAGCTCAAATCCAGTGGGATAGTCCTTAAAAATGCTTCACCACTCACCAACCACAGGAAAATTCAAACCTTTTACTTAGTATGGCTGAGGATCCTCTAGTATTTGGACCCTCTTTCTACACATCTCCTTCACCAATATCCTATACTTCATTCATTCAACACATGGTCACTGAATGTCTATTATTTATCAGGTATCTTTAGAAGATAGCACAGTTTCTAGTTTGGAGGAGCCCAATTTAGTAAAGGAAACAGGAATAAAAACAGCTATATTTACATTACAACTAAGGTAACTACCAAGGTACATTCTAGAGACATGGGCAGTATACTATGGGAATAAACAATTGCTCCTCGGCGAGCTGAGAATGATTTCATGTCATTGAAGTGACACTCAGGTGGCCACTGAAGGATATAGGGGAAGTCCAATCAATTTCAGAGAACTACACCAGAGAAAACCCTATTTTTAAAAGTACATAAAAAGAACTATATATCCCTCCCAAACACAGGGTGAAAGATATGAATAAGCAATACACAGAAAAGGAAACAGAAATGGGCAATGATAGAGAATGGGGAAATATGAATCAGAAAAATGTAATTTTCTAGCCACCCAAATGGCCAAAATAAAGAAGTTTGATTACTACCCAGTGTTAACTAAGGATGGAGAAATAAATGCTCTTATAGAAGTGCACCCTAGGGGAGCCTGGGTGGCTCAGTCAGTTGAGTATCGGATTTTGGATTTTGCTCAGGGTCATGATCTCAGGGTCGTGAGATTAAGCCCTGCACCGGGCTCAGGCTGGGCATGGAGCCTGCTTAAGAATCCCTCTCTCCCTCTGCCCTTGCCCCTGCTCACGTGCTCTCTCAAAAAAATAAAAAAATAAATTCTTAAAAGAAAAGAAAAAGAGTACTCTAGTATATACAGCCTGTGGCTGTAGAGAGTGAAATGGCATTCTCCACTAAAATATAACATTCAGGGACATTTGGCCGGCTCAGTTGGTGGAGCATGTGACTTGTGATCTAAGGGTCCTGAGTTCATGCCCCATGTTGGGTGTGGAGCCTACTTAAAACAAAATTTAAAAGAATATATATATATATATTTATTTAAAATGTATAATATACACATCCTTTGACCCTGTGATTTCATTTCTTGGTCTCCACTTCAAATTCTAACATATGTGCACTAGGATACAAGCACTAGGATGTAGCACTATTTGAGGAAGTAAAAAATGGAAATTGTTTAAATGTTCACCGCGAAGAGAATTTTTTTTTTTTTTAAGATTCTATTTATTTGAGAGACAGAAAAAGGGTGAGTGGGGGGAGGGGCAGAGGGAGAGAATCTCAAGCAGACTCCACACTGAGTGTGCGCCGGACATGGGACTCAATCTCAAGACCCCAAGATCATGACCTGAGCGGAAATCAAGAGTCAAATGCTTAGAGTGTCCTGAGCCACCCGGGTGTCCCAGGAATGATTTTCTGAAAATTATTTTTTAAAGTTTTTTTTTTTTTTTTTTTTGACACAGAGAGGGAACACAAGCAGGGAGAATGGGAGAGGGAGAAGCAGGCTTCCCGATGGGCAAGGAGCCTGATGCGGGGCTCGATCCCGATCATGACCTGAGCCAAAGGCAGGCGCTTAACGACAACGACTGAGCCACCCAGGCGCCGCCCCCCTTTTTTTCAAGATTTTTTCCCCCCAGGAATGATTTTTTTTTTTTTAAACTATGGTACATTTTTACTCTTAAGTATGACAAAGCAGTTGAAAAAATGAGCTGGATCTCTATAAATCAAAACAGAGAAATTCTAAGCCATACTAAGTGAAAAAAAACCATGATGCAGAATGTGCAGCCTAATGTCATTTATTTCCATATATACACACGTATGTATGTAAAGGCACAGAAGAGGGTCTGAATGGATACACAGAGAGCTAAACGTGGCTGAGCTTTTAGTTTTTATTTTTAGATTTTATTTATTTGAGAGAATGAGAGAGAGAGAATGAGAGAGAGAGAGAGAGAGAGAGAGAGAGAGAGAGAGCGCGCGCGCGCGCACATGAGAGACAGGAGGGTCTGAGGGAGAAGCATACTCCCTGCCAAGCAGGGAGCCCTATGCGGGACTCGATCCCAGGACTCCAGGATCATGACCTGAGCTGAAGGCAGTCGCTTAACCAACTGAGCCACCCAGGCGCCCAACGTGGCTGAGTTTTTAAAAAGCAGTGTACGATGTACACAGAAACAAAATGGACAGGAGGCTGGGGCTCAGGGGTGGGCAGGGGATCTGAAGGGCTGCTTATGCTTAATGTTAATAGTATCAAATTTTGTTCTCCATATGAACGTTTTAAAGGATCACTGACATAATTTTTTTGGTTACTAAGCCTTTGTTTCTGCTATTCCGTCTGCCACTCTGAAAACTATTCTTATCCATAGGGTAAGTCTACCCATTCCTTCATAGGCCTTCACCACACAATGTAATCCATTGTTAAGTCATTGTGGGTGGGGATGGTAATTCCACTCACCACAAAAAAACACACAGTAAACTTCTAATAAACATTTATAGGTTTAAAACCCTGAAGAAAAAAAACAGTCCTGCAAAGAGTACAGGTGATGGATTAGAAACTAAAGAAATAGCTGAAAGTAGAAGCAGACAACTAAGTGGACGATTTGGGGTCAGATCATTAAGTACATGGAACAGATCTAACAAGGACATGTTAGCTCTCTCTGCTTGGCCAACTACAAACCTTATTCTGGGCCACAGGAACCTGCCCTTCTTATGTAAATACATACAAGTTTTGTTCATTACACAGCTGTAATCATAGTACACATAGCTTTGTATCCTTTTATTTGATTCAGTATTTTTATAATTTATGATTCACTATTACAGGCTCCAAGATATGCCACCTGGAATTCACACAATAGGCTGCTATTAACCATTCCCACGGTGGACTGGACATCTAGGTTGTTCCCAACTACTTGCTTTATTAACTAGCAACAACAGTGGAGTAACGGTGGAAAATGGAAAACACCTAAATGACAAGACAGTCATAATTCTCTATAAAATATCAGTCATGAAAAGATGAAGACCTACATATTGCTAATTGAGCAAAATAAGTTACAGACCATTTTGCCCTGTATACCCTCTTTCAAATCCTATAAAAGCACAGAAAAGTCTAGAAATGTCATCAGTAATTATTTCTGGGAAGCACTACAGGTGACAATTTTTCCTTTTCTCTGCATTTCCTATCTTTTCTACAACAATCATGGATTATGTGTATTAGCATGCTTATTTAAGTTTATTTTTTTTAGTGATGGGTCTTGAACTCATGACCCCAAGATCAAGAGTTATATGCTCTTCCAAATACGCCAGCCAGGTGCCCCTCTGTATTAACATTTTTAAATAAAGCATTATAATATTTACAAAGCATTATACTATGAAAAAACAACCAGAGAGAAAAAGGCAGAATACAAATTTATAAAAATCATATTTGGCAACTTTTTTAAAAGGCAAGAAAGTAACAGACCGTCCATGGGAGATGGTCTTTTACTTCCACTTTTCCATGTTTTTTATTCCCTCCAGTGAGCTCATAGGAACTCTAAGGAGTTCCAGGAGTGGAATCACTGGATCAAAGTATCCTGGTATGGCTTTGATTTCTGATGGACATAGTTCCAACAACTTATACTGTCACCAGCATGGTCCTTGACTACATGAGTAACTCTCACCTTAAAGCAATTCTCATCTGACATGAGTTGCTCAGCCTTCCGTTGATATGTTGACTCCAGGAGACTCCTGGAAGTCTGCGTGTTCAACTGGCCTCCTGTGGCCCCATTATTGTTTTCTGCCAGGTAAAGGTCAGTCACCTGCACACAGATTTCATCACTCACGATGTGCTGCAGCTGGAATTAAGCAAAGGCAAGTCATCAGTGAACCAAGAAAATATTTCTCCCTTTCATACAGTCAACCTTCCTTTGATAGTTCCAGTGACTCAGCTCAAAAAGTGTTTTTGGTTGGTTACTTTAGAAAATTAATCACACAAAACCAGTATTTCATATTCTTAGAGAATAAGCCCAAATCTTCAACAGTTCACTGGTCCATGAGTATAGCTTTCCTATTTATTTAAAAGCAAAACTAGGGCGCCTGGGTAGCTCAGTCAGTTAAGCGTCTGTCTCAGGCGATGATCTCAGGATCCTAGGATCAAGCCCCACATGGGGCTCCCTGCTCAGTGGGGAGCCTGCTTTTCCCTCTCCCTCTGCAGCTCCCCCTGCTTGTGCTCTGTCAAATAAACAAAATCTTAAACAAACAAAAGCTTAGGCAGCTCATGTTAATGTGCTGCTTAAAGTTCTAAGGAACTGTAAAAAAATTTTACATGAAAGAAATTTTTCATGGCTTCCTGTTTTTATGGTGCTTCTTTACCGTTTATAACTTGCTTTCATACTCCTTCTCATTTGATCTACACAACTACCCCGGGCAGGAGGCTGAAGAGGGGGTGCCCTGTTACACAGGAGACAAATTTCCATTTTAGGTAAGAACACTCACTATGTGCCAAGGTGAGGACAGGGGCTGTGGAGAACCATGAAAGCTAGATCCCTGTCTATATTCCCAGCCTGGGTACAAAGTTGAAACTCACTTAGTATTCCAGATTTGGTTGCTGAATCACTTACCCAGGGGTTCCCAGCTGAAGGAATAGAGTTAGGACTAATATTCAAGCTTCCTGACCCCTAGGCGGATATTCTTTCTAATACATTACTTATTTTTCTACATCAGATAAAAAATATAGTACTTAAATTGTAAATGTTAATTGACTCAATTTCAACACAGGTCAGTCACTATTGACTGTTGGTAATTATTGAGACTATGTTCTTTTTTTAAGATTTTATTTGTCAGAGAGAGAGAGAGAGAGAGCACAAGCAGGGGGAGTGGTAGGCAGAGGGAGAAGCAGGTTTCCTGCTGAACAAGGAACCCGATATGGGACTCGATCCCAGGACCTTGGGATCACGACCTGAGCCGAAGGCAGACGGTTAACCGACTGAGTCACCCAGGCATCCCACGCTTAAACTATCTGATGACTGGAAAGTTGAACCTTTTAGAGTTTCCATTCTCATAGTCATGACTATATTTCTATGGAGGAATAAAAATTCCCTCAAATGAAACTTTACTCATAAAAATTGCAAGAGAATGTGAAAAACATATACAAGAAAAAAGCAAAATGTTAACTGCAATATCAATTTGTCTGTTTTACTTTAAAATTCTCAAAAACCACTAAGCCATTCTATTTTTAGGAAGATACATCCTTTTTGAAGTGCTAGTAACTATGACAACTACTTATTTTTAACGTAAAGTCTTAAATGACAAGTATGTGTATTTGTAGATAAATGGACACAGTGCAAGGTCAGAAGGGTGACTGATCTGTCAGCAGTAGAAAGGCCAGCAACTGGAGATGGTTAAATTATAATTAGTCCAGACAATGGGTTCTAATGTGGCCATTAAAATAATGCCTATGATAACCTGGTAACATAGGGAGAAGCTTAAGATACAGTGTTCGGGGCGGGGTGGGGGGGGGAGACTGTAAAAAAAGTGTATCTAAAGCATGGTCTCTATCACGTGGACACTTCTGGTTAAGACAGTCTTGATGAAACAGACCCTGTCACTGACTCCCCATCCACACCCTCTTCTTGGATATCTGGTCCCTCCTAGAGTCTTTGAAAAGGGCAGCCCTATAAAATCAGGGACAACTTGGGGCGCCTGGGTGGCTCAGTTGGTCAAGTGGCTGCCTTCGGCTGAGGTCATGATCCCAGGGTCCTGGGACCAAGCCCCGCGTCAGGCTTCCTGCTCAGCATGGAGCCTGCTTCTCCCTCTCCCTCTGCCTACTTGTGCTCTCTGTCAAATAAATAAATAAAATCTTAAAAAAAAAAAAAAAGTCAGGGACAACTGGACAGCTCGCGCTCCCAAGCTAGGCTGCTCAGATTCTCTCTCCTGATAATTTAAAATGACACAATGAATGTGTTTGGTAGACAGACGAGCATCTAGATGGAAAGGTCAAGCAATGCTGGGGCCAGAGGCACTGCCATGGCAAGCCAAAGTCCCAGGGGGCTGGAGAAGCCTTGAGTACGTGGCCAAATATCCATCTGCAGAGAGAAGCATGAGAATGAAGCAGATTTCCAGAAAGAAGGCATGCAGGAGAGAGAAAAAAAAAAACAAAAAACTTCCCAGTTCAATCCCTACACTGGCCATTTTCTGAGTTCTATACTAGATATCTGTGAGACCGCCTATTGTGTTAAGACAAATCCCTATTAAATTACATCTGATCCTTGAATAATGTGAGGAGTAGGGGCAATAACCCTCCACAAAGCCGAAAATCTGCATATAACTTTCGACTCCCCCAAAACCTAACTAGTCATAGTCTACTAGTGACTGATAAGCCTTACTGATAACATAAAGTCAATGAACAAATATTTTGTATATGTATTATATACCGTATTTTTATAATAAAGCTAGAAAATATTAAGAAAATCATAAGGAAGAGAAAATGCATTTACAGTGCTATGCTGTATTTATTGTAAAGAATCCATGTGTAAGTGGACCAGCACAGTTCAAAGCCCTGTTGTTCAAGCATCAACTGTACTCTGGAAAAGGTAAATGTATGGCTTGACCTTGAAATATATGTTCTACCTCCAGTCAGCAATGAACTCTGGGAGAACATCAAACAGGATGAGGAGAATGAGAGAAGATATGCCTCCAATTGAGGAGTAAGATGAGAAGCATGAACATAGGTTTTAAAAACACTGGATTTGGGGGCGCCTGGGTGGCTCAGTCGGTTAAGCATCTGACTCTTGATTTTGGCTCAGGTTGTGATTGCACAGTTGAGGGACTGAGCCCCACGTTAGGCTCTGCACTCTGTGCTCAGTATGGAGTCAGCTTGAGATTCTCTCCCTCTGCCTCTCGTGTGTGTGTGTGTGTGTGTGCGCGCGCGTGCGCGCGCGCACGCGCGTCTCTCAAATGTAATCTTAAAAAAAAAATCCCACTGTATTTGGGTTTCTGGACAAAACCTGTTTCTTAAAAAGATTTGACATTATGTATTACTGACTCAAAATCATAACCAGGTGCTTCTAATAAGTGGACAATTACATGTATTGTTTCAAAAACCAACCTCGGGTTTATAAAAGTTAATTCTGCTGGATGTTTAAAGGTGCTGGGTTGGCAGTGTGTAAGACTTTACTTCTAGCTGTAGCAGCAGCACACTTGGAAGCAGAAGCAAATGATAACTGGAGTTTCTAGTTTACATATATTTATATTTATGTTTGTACCCATATAATGATTTCAATTAGGAAGGCCTCTTAACTTCTTCGATTTCCAGGAAAAAACTGAATACCTGACAACCTTCATGAAGATGCCAAGAGTCAGTTACGTGAAGTGTTCTTCCTTGACTCTGAGGAGATCCTGTAAAAGGGCGCAGAGCCATGCGTCCTTCCGAAATCAAGGCAAAAGCCTGGGTACTTCGCAAAGAATTCCATATTTTACTCCAAGAAAACACTGAGCAACAAGCTTTTATTCCCCATAGTGGCAGTGAGGACTCTAGAATTTTCTTTGTCAAGTTTTCACTTTATTATTTTTTTAAAGGTTTTTATTTATTTGAGAGAGAGAGAGAGCATGAGAGAGGGGAGCGTCAGAGGGAGAAGCAGACTCCCCTCGAGGAGCAGGAAGCCCGATGTGGGACTCGATCCCGGGACTCCAGGATGATGACCTGAGCTGAAGGCAGTCGCCTAACCAACTGAGCCACCCAGATGCCCCAAGTTTTCACTTTAAAGAAAGTGACGCACCAACAAGACATTCTGATCCCTTCAGAAATTCAGAACTCAAGGCAAAAGTGGAAACCTATTTGCTATAAATTATCATTGCTGTAAAGAACATACTTACCAACTCCTAGAGTGCCAGAGGAACAAATCACAAAACCAACCACAAATCTAAGTCAAGCGGAACCTCAGATAGGGAGGTAGGGATAGTATTATAGAAGATGTTGTATGAAACCATTCTCACAAAAAGAACTTCAAATATTAAATGAGGAAAATACACAGAATCACCAACACCTACAGAAGTGAAAGCGTTACCCACTGAAAGCTCCCCACTGGGCGATTAGGTAAGAGCGGGGCCAGTACCAATGCTCGCTCTATAGGTAGGCAGCGAGAGAGGGGCAAGACACTGGGTCAGCGGGAGGCTCACTCAACTGTGAGGGCACACTGAGCAGAGCAAAGGAGTCCATTTAGCGGCTAAAGTACTCCCACTCTGTTAACATGAGAGATGTGACATCACCTTAACCTCCCCCCTTTCCTCTAGAGAGCCATACATCCATAAACATCGTTCTATAAGCAAACTGCCCTTTTTTCTCCAACAGACATCTTGCCTTTTCTCTTTGCCTCATCCATCTTTAGGTAAGGACTTCTTCCCTCACCAAACCTAGCCTCCACCGTGCCCTCACCTGTCTGACAATGCTCTGGATTAGCTTGTCCATGGTGAAGGCAATGTAGGCGTGAATGGTGAACATCTCTCTTAGTGAATCTTCATACTGCGACGAGTCTATGTTGCCATCCAGCAGGCTCCGCACCATGTCCAGGAAAGCTGGGTAATAATCTTCTACGTCAACATCCACTGTGGGAGAGATGGGAGAGGTGAGGCCTTACCCTGCTACGAAAAGGTCAGGAGAGAGGGCAGGGCGAAACGCCGCAGCTTGCCTAAAGAGCCTCTGAGGAAAGAACCCTAGGTATTCAAACATACGCACTTAATCAGCCGTAGCCAGAGGTGACATCTGACAGGTGGCTACAATGGCCAGTTCTATCAGGGGACAGTGACCCTGCAACTTTAACGGGGGCTCTAACACTCTGTCCATGCCAGAAAGACACTTCATTACACTAGAGCTGCCTGAGAGGAGAACAGAGCAGAATATTCCAGGGAAGAAGTTTCTTCAAAAAGTTGTTGGCTCTTCTGCTGAGAGGAACCTGCCCTCCCAGCCGGCAGAGAGCATTCCTCACATGGGTCACTTGCTCATAAAGCTATTTCAATGAAGCATAAAGTGCAGATGAGAAAAGGCAGACAGCACCACACTCGAGCCCTGGGAAACCTCTCAAGAACAGAAAAATAGGAGTGCAAATTAAATCCCCTATGAATAATGAAGTAACCTGCATTTGTCAAAGTCCTTCTGTTTAAAAATGGATTCCCAACGTTGTACTTCACAAATTGCATTAAATGATCTGTACTTGCTGCACATGAATCACTTCAACCAGCAGCTAGAATCTTTTCAGTTGTTTGGCATCTAGCATTTGGCAACTAGCAGAGTGCAAAAGGAAGCATGAAAGGACTCTACCTTTAACTTACATAAGACCTATTTACTGATATCCAGTGCTGGCAATCAAGACGGTGGCGTGAGGGGGTCACTGGGGTATTGGTTATACTGTTTCTTTTCTTTATAAATTAACATATAATGTGTTATTTGTTTCAGGGGTACAGGTCTGTGATTCAACAGTCTTGCACAATTCACAGCGCTCACCATAGCACATACCCTCCCCAATGTCCATCACCCAGCCACCCCACCCCTCCCACCCGCCTCCATTCCAGAAACCCTCAGTTCGTTTCCTGAGATTAAGAGTCTCTTATGGTTTGTCTCCCTCTCTGGTTTCATCTTGTTTCATTTTTCCCTCCCTTCCCCAATGATCCTCTGCCTTGTTTCTCGAATTCCACATATCAGTGAGATCATATGATAATTGTCTTTCTCTGATTGACTTATATCGCTTAGCATAATACCGACGTGGATGAGCTAGAGGTTATACTGTTCCTTGATCCAGGTGCTGGTTACACAGGTGTGTTCACTTTGTAAAAATTCACTGAGCTACACAATTTGGATTTGTGTATTTTTCTATATGTATGTTGCACCTTGATAAAAAGTTCACTAAACTGAAAAAAAAAAAAAATTACAAGAACTCTTTTGTCCCTGACATCTGGTTACCGTTTGTAAAGTCTATACAAGAGAAAACAGGCTGAGAGCAAAAGCTAAGTCCATCTCTGTTTATCTGAAGTGTGATGGGCTCATCAAAGACATGCAAAACAGAGAATACAGTTTAAAAGCAACTGGCTTAACTTTCACCACAGAATATCACCTTGTTCAGACCCACAGCACAGGCATGGGCTGTGCTACTGCTAGGCAGACGGTCTTAAGCCAGAATAACACTAGGAGCACAACTCAGACTTGTGCCCACGAGTTATGATCAGTGCGAGGCTTGGCGTTACTGCTCAAGACCCAACAACGTAAGCCTCAAACCAGGTTAAGTCAGTGATCAAGCCAGGATTAGACCATTTGCTCTCTCATTTCTACCCAAGCAGATGGAATCACCGCTCTGAGATCCAAAAGTTGTCTCTCTCAAGCTAGGATTATCGAGATAAAGGCTTTTAACATTAATATCCAGTGTCATTAGCTCTTCAACAGATAGTGAGGGTCACACACGGGCTTCTTACATCAGCAACAGTTTAGAAATTTTTTTAGATAATTCACTCCACAGATCGGCTATTTCTTCAAGGGCACAGAAGAAAGGCTCCACGAAAAAGTTTTTGGTTCACAAACCTAATTTATGAATGGAATAGTTTTCTAGAAGCCGGTAACAGAGAGTTACTTAAAGCACATGGTGGCTTCCTCAGCCCACATTTATTTTCGTTTTCCTGTGTTCTCTATCTTCATTTCTGTTCTGTCTGGTCTGCTGTCTCACACCATCTCTCGACTTTCAATCTCCTTTCCACAAACTATTTGTATCTATTAAGGAATGAACCTCACTGGCTAAGAAGTCCTGCCCAAACATATCTGAGAAAATTCCCATCTGTCTTAGGCATGAACAACTAGGAATCTCTGTTCCGTCATGGAGCAGAATGGACTGTGACATTTTAGTCCCACCCTGTCCTTTAACACACTCTGCAATACCGCAGAGATCTGCCATTTGGGAAACTGATGGCAAATGACACCCACTACCCAGGTGTCCACAGCAGCAGCCATTGAATGTCCATGATCCTAGCACTGCACAGGGTGCTCTGCATACTTTCCCCAATCATCCCAACAACCCCACAAAGTATTAAGGAGCACCTCCATTTCATAGGTACATAGGTTTGGGGAGCTGAAGTAAGGTCACACAACCAGTCAATTCCAGAGCTAGGATCTGAACCCTGGCCAGGCTCTAAGGCCTGCCTGCCTGTGCTCTATGCATAAAAGAAAGCAGTCTCGAGTCTAATTTGGCTCTGAGGCCCCCCAACCCCTCACATCGTCCAGACACCAACAGTCTAAGCACTCACTAGGTTCTTTGAGACGTAGCTGGATGGCAGGGCTGTCGCTCTTGTCTCGTTTTATGCCCAGCACTTCCCGTTCCCACTCTCTCTCTCGGTTTTCTTCTTCAATTTGCCGTTCAGCTTGGGAACAAATCCGCAGCAGCCGCAAGCAGAGAATCTGGTGCAGTCGCATAAAGATATACCAGTTGTTATTAACATAGAAGAGGTTGTATACTTCATCCATCCCTCTTAACTTCTGAGCTGCTGTGTTACTAAACAGTAGCTTGGACTTAGGGGGACTGCCCCCAACACCATTGTGCTTCTTAGCTGCCCCTGTGGCTTCATCTACATCCATCTCTTCTTCTTCCTCTTCCTCCACATCTGAGAGATCACCTCTCTGAGCAAAGAGCAGATCTGGAATGAAATGATGCATGATTTGCTTGATTTTATATTTGTCCTCCTTCTGAATGCCGGTCTGCCTTTTCACATGGTGGATAATCAAAGCAGCGGCATCTTCCAGGATCTGTTTGTCTTCGTAGGCAAGTGAGAGGTGTGGGCCAACAGGTACACCGGCATTGTCTTCTGTAGCCTGCTCTTGCCTCTAACAGGAGAGAGACGCAAAGTATTATGTGACATGTGTCCAGCAACAACAAAAAGACAACAAAGAGACTGCGCCAGCAGTACATGCCATTATTAACCACAGTGGCAACTGTCTTCCAATCCACAACTTGCAGAAACAGAAATAGATAATGCGGGAGGTATGGTCTGACACCAACATACTGGTATCTTCTACACTGTGAAGACCTACTGGGGACAATGGGACAAAACTGGGACCATCTTTCAAAATTCTGTATTTATGGATATGGAGGATACCACATGAGGTCTAGGACTTGAGGTCTCCAATCTGGGGGGAGAGGTGTGGAAGGTGACAGATCTAACAAAACAGGGATGCTTATTTAAGTTTATGTAAGAGCTCATTTTACCACTCTCACGCCTTCCGTCTATGTTTGACATTTTCATGATAAAATGCTTTTAAAAATTCAAGATCACATAACTTTTAGGAATGCTCAATCATACTGTATTTATGTCTCTATCCACTCCCCATGACTATGAGCCCCAAGAGAACAGGATCAATTTCTTAATCATCACTGTATCCTGCCTCCCAGTACTATATACACTCCTGATAAGTATGCTGAATAAACACGGAAAAGAAAGTGTCTGGGGATTAATGATAAGTTTCAGTTGTGGGAAGTTGAGAGGGGCTACGTGAATGAAGAAGAGGTACCGTTTTGAGGGAAACAGACGGAAAGACACGTGAAGAGGGAGGCAGCAGGCACAGACAAAGCCAGGATGGTAAACTGGGAAACCAGTAAAGCAGCTCAGGAATAAAGGTAAGGCTTGGATTTAAAATGGCAGAATCAGGAATAGAAGGCTGTGGCAGTTTTGAAGAATCAACATGTCTCAGAAGGTCTTGCTTTCATATACCAAAGATGATTTCCAGGAATCAAAGTCGTGCTGAACATAAAGCCTGGGGTCCTCTCACAAATATAAAAACCTCCAGCTCACCTCATCATAGATACTCTCAATCTCGTTGAGTAAGCTCTTTGACCTCAGGACCTTGGTGTCATTCTGTTTAAAGTTGATGCCCTGGTGGTCCAGAGACTTCAGGTAGTATTTCTCATTTTGCTCTCTCCACACCTTGTTAAAGCCTCTCTGAGCTTCTCGCCATTCTTCCTCTTTCATCTTCAACCTGGAGGGGGGGGAATGGGGGAAGTAGAAACAACAAGACATGGGAATTCAGATGTGGGAATTTTAAGGGAGGTAGTTAAACTCCTTGGGTTTGAATCCTGGCTCTGCCATATGAGATGGTTTCCTTATCGGGAAAATAGGGATAACAGCACCTACTCTCTAAGGGTTTTTTCTTTTATTTTTTAAAAGATAGATAGATTGAAATATTTGAATGTTTAATACCTTGTTCTACATACAATAATAATAAGATAGATTGATCTATCTATCTGAGAGAGAGTGAATGAGAGACAAGCACCAGCAAGGAGACGGGGAGGGGCAGAGGCAGAGGGAGAAGCAGACTCTCCGCTGGGCAGGGAGCACAACGTGGGGCTCGAACCCAGGACCCATGTCCTGGAATCATGACCTGAGCCGAAGGCAGACGCTTAACCAACTGAGTCACCCAGGCGCCCCTCTCTAAGGCTTTAGAAGTGAGAAATGTATCAGACTTACTTTATTTCAAAGGTCAAAAGATACAATAGGTCAAAATTATTGGCAACTTGGGATACTGTTATTCAAATTGTTATACTGTTAATCAATCCAGGCTTGAACTCTGTTACATGAGGAAATTACTCATCCAGGACTTATTCTGGGGAGGTAATTTGTCCCAAAGTCAGAAATCTTACCTAGTTATTTCTCAACAGCAGTCCACAGAATACCCTTGAAAAGGGGGTTCACTTCCTTGGCCAGCTAAAACAAGCACATCTCTTTGCTGCAGGACTTCTAAGAACATTCACTACACTAATGTAAATGCAGAAGTCCGAGAGCAGAGAACTTGCATAGTAGTAATGCTCCTTTGCACACAGAGTTTGGGAATTTCTGATGGCACAACCGATCGAGGAGAGTAAAATCAAGCACTAGAACTGAAGAGTATCCTACATCTCAAAGCCAAAAGTTAAATGCTGCCAGCATGGCAAGAAGAGGGACAGCCTGTGCCAGCTCTTGAGCGAATGACTAGGGAGGAACAAGAAAAGCCGGGCATCTGTGAGCTGTGCAGCAGACAAGAGTTCCTTCACACCACCGTTGCAGGGGATACTGAGAGAGGTCCCAGCTGTTAGCTGGGATTCACAGCAAAGCGCCATGGACTTGGAGGAACCTGGGGCTCAGCTGTAGCTCTGGCCTCCTTGATGCCTGGTCTTGGGTGGGTACAACAGCCCCTCTACACCTCAGGCTGAAGGCTTGTCAGGAGGAAAAAGTAAGACGTTCTTGGTAAAAATGGCAAGCTAGCCTTTTTAAATAAACATCAATTTTACAAAGACAAAAAAGAGTGTTTTCCTTATTAAAAAACAAAGATGTTAACAATCGTTAATATTGAGTGGCAGGAATGTGAGTGGTTGTGTTCTACTTTGTTCTTTTCCATATTTTAAAATATCCCCTTAAACACAAAGAGCATTCCACTATGGACTTTCAAGGTTTGTTCTCTACTGCTGATTACACAGAACCCCATCAAGAAGCTCCATTATCCCATGCTGAACCTAATTTCCAACAACCAGTGTTGGGGTGAAATGGAGATCTTGTGGGATAGTAACCAGGTTGAAAATGAGGGCCTTAGTTAATGGGACACTGAATCTGTCATGAAGCACACTAAAGCACGAAGGGCACATTCAGTCAGTTACCTTTTGAGGACAATTGGGACGGCAATGGAAGGGTTCTTCCTCAGACCATCAATGATGTCAGCTGCTTTATCAGCATATATCCTCTGGAGTGCTTTTCGATGAATAACTTCCGATGTGCCCCCAAGGGTGTTGTCCAAGCGAAATTTGGCTTGTTCCTCAGCAGACAAGCGAGAAAGCTTCTTCTGTATTGCTTCCAGAACCCGGATCGTTGCCAGATTGGTTTCTAAAACTACATCAAGCTAATTCAAAAGACAAAGTGTGCTCAGAACCCAAACCAGAATAGAATAGCGGTCAAAAGTATGAAGTAGGGAGCCAAATTCCTTGGATTTGAATCCTAGCTCTGCCACAGTAGCCATACAAAATTCTATTTCCTTATCAATAAAATAGGGATAACATCACCTACTCTCATAGGCTGTTTTCTAGATTAGACAATATAATCCAAATAAAGGGTTTAGTGCAAGGCCCAGCACGTAACATCCAATAAAAGATAGATTAAGTGGTAATTGTTACTTCTAACAACACCAGTGTGCTTTGCTTAGGACTACTGACCCCAGACCACAGGGACCTCACAGGAGGCAACCTTACTGACACTTTCCCCTGAACTTTACTGGATTGTTAAAATCTGTTACAAATGATAAAATGAAAACAAAATGAAACAAAATACACAACAATCCCCAAAAGATGATAAATGATGATAAATCAGTCTTATGTGTAAGGTTTTTCAGGGTAACTTGAAATATTTAAATGTTTAATAGCCTTGTTCTACATTCAGTAATAATAAGAGCAGTGACTATCATTCCTTAAGGACTTCAATGTCGTATCTGTGAGTAATCATTTAAATTCTAACAGAACTCCTGGCACTTACTTTCTGGCAAGGGCCTACCCAGATCTGGTTAAGGATATGACTAGCAACCTTTGAGTAACTCTTGTCCTAAGCTTCACACAAAATTCTCCATATGAGAAACAGAAAATGAAGTAAACAAGAAGTCTCAGGGTCCCATGACCAAATGTCTATGGAAGTGTTCCCAGTGTGGCACAGTCGGTTGAGCTTTCAACTCATGGTTTCGGCTCGGGTCAGGATCTCAGGGTCCTGAGACTGAGCCCCTCAGGGGGGCTCAGCGCTCGGCGTGGAGTCTACTTGAGATTCCCCCCACCCGGCTCTCTCTGCCCC
Organism: Eumetopias jubatus; assembly: GCF_037043125.1. Classification (NCBI taxonomy): domain Eukaryota; kingdom Metazoa; phylum Chordata; class Mammalia; order Carnivora; family Otariidae; genus Eumetopias; species Eumetopias jubatus. The sequence continues at coordinate 114,128,879 of NW_028274813.1, forward strand.
TCCCCTGCTCTGTGACATGTGTGTGCACGTGTACTCTCTCAAGCAAATAAATCTTAAAAAAAAAAAAAAAAGTGTCCCAAAGTAATTCTGATGAGCAGGATCCCCCACTAAACATCAATGCACATGTAGCATGATCAAGAAATAAATCTGTTTTTTTCAAGCCACTGAAATTTGGGGGTTGTCCACACTGCAGGATCACTAACCTATCCTGATGTATAAAGGAATGCTCCTTCAAACTAGCCCATCCCACTCAATCCTAAGCACATGCACACACACCTTCATCCTCATGCCTGTAATCACAGAAGGGAAATGCGGATGTTGCCTTTTATAGGCATACCAATTGAGGATAGGAACATCCTGTCAGAAAAAGATGCCAATCTCTGCTTTCTAACTCCTCATTTAACCTTACTAAACGTAGGTAACAAGGAAATGCTTTCTTCAGCCTGATACACATTCCATGGAAGTTAGCATCTGTCATGATTTCGTTTTGTGCAAATGGTTGAAACTCCTCATGAACACTGGGGCCAGTCACCTGCCAGTGACTGCCACAACATGTGGCTCTTCATTCAAGACATGCCAGAAACAGCTGAATCAAGTGTGAAGGGGGAATGGCTGGCAGAGCTAAATCAGCATGGATTTAAAAAAGAGCAAGATCTCTCCCATCTATATGAATAAGCAGGGCCAGTTACTTTTATATAGTAAATACATTAAATAGGATACACATCATTTTACCTCTTCAGACACATTGAACATTCCCTTTTTGTTGATATCAGTGAGCTAGATGTTTTAACACACTGGGGATTCTGAGCCCACTCTCACTGCTCCTACTCCTGTACGGAGGCTCTCCCAGCTCACTTATTTACTCCAGCTCTTCCCTTCCCGACTACTTTAAAATAAAGACCTAATTTCGCTTTCTTTCACAAGGAGCCAAATAAATAAGATATAGGAGAGAAGAATTCCAGTTCTCACAGGAGAGTTGGTTTGCTAACCATGTCAAGATACCTGCTAAGAATGACAATATACACTTTAAATAATTAAACCTCTTTAAGAAAGTCCAGTCAGCCTTAAGATATAAGATACGTATGTGTTTTGTATACCCTGTAAAACACAATAAACTTTAAAATGTTGTTAAAAATTCAAGGAATTATTATTCAGCCATCAATGGATAACTTCAAAAGGGTTAAAATGGCCTAGATAGGTTACACTTGCCCTAAAATACTAATATATTTGATGAACTCGTAAAGCATTGTAAGTAGAACAATAAGCATTTACTAGTGAAGAACATGAGCCTTTGGCTCTTTGGTCTTAAAAAGCCAAGCCTCACAGACAGGTATTTAAGATATCTTAGCATTTAGTGCCTCCCATTTCCACAACCTCCAAATGATGAAGGAGCTTGTACCTCAAAGCGTTCATCTTCACAACGATAGATGTGTTCTTCATACTGGGTTTTCTTGGAACTAACAAAGGTGGAGTCCTCAGACCAGGAAGGGAAGGAAACCCAAGTATCATTTAAAACCTTTGGGTAAAAGAAGAGAAACTGAAGCTAAAGTGTAACAAAGCTTTCTGGTAATTAAGCATTCTCGGTAAAAAGACAGACATAACTCTAGGGAATGGGAGAAATGACTAACATTACAGCTTTCACCTTTAGCAAGTTTGGAAAGATGGGAAAGGTTCTGGATAGTAGTATAAAACATTTTCTTCTGAGAAAAGACAAAGAAGGGACTTGATTTCCTCATTCACATAAATTCTCAATCCCTGGTGTCACTCCCTTCTGGAGGCAGGAGAAGATTGAGGGCTGATCCTTTCTAGGGAAAGCCTTACCTCTTTACAGAGAGGAGTCCGTCCTGTACACTTGGGCTGCTGGTAACTCTTTGGTAGGGCTCGATAGCTGGAGCCCAACCGTTTACAAGAGGCATAATCTATCTCCATGGCAATGCCCTCTGTGGCTCGCTCCTTTGGAAAGGTTTCCAGATGTACAGACTCCTTATAGCCCAGAAAATTTTTAAACCAATTAAACAATTCAGGGAATTTCCTAAAGAATCAAACCAAAAACTGGTGAGCAATTAGAAGCACGATGCAGTTATCCTGCTACTACTATTTGGTGTTGGGTCAGAACTCTGCTACCAGGGACAAATTCCAATGACAATTATTATTTCCTGCCTAAGAAGTCCTGCTTCTGAGCATCTGGCTTCCCCTTTTCTTGTAGAGCACTCCAAGACCAGTTAGGGTACTGATGGAAGAGTTGCACCAAAACTAAGCAATAACCAGCTGTTCTTCTAATCAAGAAGACCGCTTTAATGCTCAGATCATTCTTAGGTTGTCAAATACAGTCAAGATTCTAGAACCCCAGGGGTGCCTGGGTGGCTCAGTTGGTTGAGCGGCTGCCTTCGGCTCAGGTCATGATCCTGGAGTCCCGGGATCGAGTCCCGCGTCGGGCTCCCTGCTCAGCAGGGAGTCTGCCTCTCCCTCTGACCTTCCCTCTCTACCATTCTCTCTCTCTCTCAATAAATAAAAAAATCTTAAAAAAAAAAAAAAAGGATTCTAGAACCCCAGAAGAGACTGGTCTCTATAAACATCCAACAGTGGTCAGCGCACCGGGAAACCACTAGTCTTGGCCGATGCCCTCTCTGCCTAGTTTTCCATCTGTAGAGTTAAACTAGAAGAATTCCCGGAGGACTCCTGTGACACTGACATTTTATGAGTCAACTAACTGACCCACCATCATCAAATCATGTTTGCCCATCACATACCCTCACCTCCATAGCACCCATCAGGGCTGAGCCCTTCACTCCACTTACCCCAGGAAAGGAGAGACTAGCTGTACAAGCTCAGCCCGAGAGATCACCTCCTGGTTAAAGATAACAAGACAGCGCAGGAAATTCTCATAGGCCTCTGCACTCCGTAGAGCCTTTCGGACCTTATGGAGACAACAAGAGAAACAGTTAGATGGGAAATCAAGAGATCCCAGATTGCTTTTAAAAGATTGGGAAATTTAAAGTTATTTGATGATACTACAGGAGCTGATGTTAGTTTTTTTAGATGTGATAATGATTATGTTTGAGAAAAGTGTCACTTTAAAAGGAAACTTACTAAATACTTATGGATGAAATAACATAATATCTAGGATTTGTCTCCAAGTAAGCCAGGGTGGGTGAGAGTACATATGAAACAAGTACACTGGCTAGTAGGAGGGAACTGCAGAGGCTGGATGATGGGTACATGAGGAGTATTCCACTCGGCTCCTTCATTTCACATGTTTAAAATGTTCCACAATAAAAAAAATATAAATGAGATCCTAGAGTATTACATTTACCTTCTTATATGCTTGATTTTCCAACCATATCAGAGTTACCCTAGTTTTTGTTGCTTCTCCTGACAGATGGTTACAGCAAGAATCTTTGTCAACACTGTTTTTAAACTCTGGTAATCTTGAATAATTTTTTAAATAAGACACTTCTGTCCTCTGAACTGATCCTTTTCCTTCCTCCACTTATAACACTGAACACTTTAACATCCAAAAACCTAAAAATGGTCAATGGCATACACAAGGTAAAACTAGCCTGACTAGATGAGCAATGTGGAGTTTCAATTTCAAAAGTAAATATTTAGGGGCGCCTGGATGGCTAGGTCGTTAAGTGTCTGCCTTCAGCTCAGGTCATGATCCCAGGGTCCTGTGATCAAGTCCCCCATCAGGCTCCTTGCTCAGCAGGGAGCCTGCTTCTCCCTCTGCCTCTGCCTGCACCTCTCCCTGCTTGTGCTCACTCTCTCTCCCTGATGAATAAATAAATAAAATCTTAAAAAAAAAACCAAAAAACTGTAAAAAAAGTTTAAAAAGTAAAAAAAAAAAAAGTAAATATTTAGTATTGTGGTCCTTTAGTGAGGACTGTAGACAGATCCTCACCAAACCAAGCAGTTTAGCAACAACCCCTTCTCCAGGCTCCTGTATACTTTTATAACTATCAGCCAGTAGACATTACATGGAATATGCATTTTCACAAAGCCAAAGATGAAAGAGAACTGTCCTTTTTGTACTATACATAATATTGACTGACTTCTAATTTTTTATCAGCCTTTAAACATGCACAAAAGTAGACTGAATAGTCTAATGAACCCCATGTATTTGCCCAGCCTCAATGATCAATATATAGTAAATTCTATTTCATCTACAACTATTTCCTCCACCACTGAATTTTAAAGCATATTTCAGACATTTCATCTATACAGCTGACCTCTGAACAACATAGGTTTGAACTGTGTCCCACTTACACGGGGATTTTGATACATACAGCACTGTAAATGTATTTTCTCTTCCTTATGATTTTAATAACATTTTCTTTTCTCTAGCTTATTATACAGTATACTGTATAAAAAAAACATACAAAATATGTTACTCAACTGTTAAATATTATTGGTAAAGCTTCTGGTCAACAGTAAGTTTTTGAGGAGTCACAAGTTATACTCAGATTTTCAACCCGCATTGTTCAAGGGTCAACTATATCAGTATGTGTCTCTAAGAAATAAGTACTCCAAAGACAAACAAAAAAATACCATCACTCTTTAAAAAATTAACTTATTCACACACCACCCCTCCACTCTTGCATTGTCATTTGTTGGTTGTAAGCTGGGCTTCCACATTTCCCTTAAAAGCACCAAATGCCCAGGAAGCCCTCAGGAATGGTTCAAATCAGAGCCAAAGACTCAACTGTTAGGCAGGAGAGCTCACACAGGTGCAGCAGGCTAGAGAGAGATCAGGAGGCACCAATCATGGAGATGCTAAAACACCTGCCCTTTTGCAAAAAACCCAAAGTTGCAAGACAGGGTAAATCTGCACCAGATCATTCCAGGCTGGTTCCTGCCAGTGAGAAGTCTGACAGTTACCAATTACCCTGACGAAAGCAGCCCGCTAGTCATCAAGTTGACTCCAAGGAGGAAGTCAGACATAGGAGGAGAGTTAAACCAATACATCACACAACACTGTTTACACCAGTAATCGCAACGCTGGCTACTTATCAGGATCACCTAGGGAACTTTGAAAACATACAGTTATATCAGAAATCCCACAAACCCTATATGCAATACCACATATAAGTACCACAAGCAATTAGAAGATTACAAGTCATCTGAAGTCCTCAACAACTGGTACAGACCTGGATATACAGTGGGGAGCTCCAAACATCTTTCAAGAGTAACATCATGCATTTTTTATTTTATTTATTTCTTTTAAAGATTTTATTTATTTATTTGAGAGAGAGAGAATGAGAGATAGAGAGCACGAGAAGGAAGAGGGTCAGAGGGAGAAGCAGACTCCCCGCTGAGCAGGGAGCCCGATGTGGGACTTGATCCCGGGACTCCAGGATCATGACCTGAGCCGAAGGCAGTCGCCCAACCAACTGAGCCACCCAGGCGCCCAACATCATGCATTTTTTAAAAGCGGTCTTCCACCATGGGAAATCCTATAAACTACTTCACAAAACCCAAACAGACAATGCTATTTCCCTAGCTGTGCTAATGGTTCCGGTAGCCTGAAAGGACCTACAACTTAGAAACTATGTTAACAGGCAGAAAGTCCTATCAGCTTCAAGTCTCTATAACAAAATCTTCTTGGGGATTGGGTGATTTTCTTCTGGCATTAATAGCCTATATTAAATCTAATTCAATCATTACTCACCTTATCAAAAAACAATGATTCCGTTCCTACACCATGCTTGCTGGCATCTGCCATGGAAGAATCCTTTAAGCTGAGCAGTTTAGGTTTCTTCTGCAAAAAAGGAAAAATACACATGTGAGATCCAAGGAGTAGCGTTCTTGGAGTTTTATTTTCACCTGTGTTCAATGGGTCCATCACTGACCACTGCTGTCAATAATTTGCAACAAATGAGAGAATTCAAATCACTCACTCACTCTACCCCCTAAAAGATTTCCACCTATCTTCTCCATCTCACCCTGAGGTTCACAGATCATTCTATTTCCCAAATATTCTCTCTACAAATGGTCACCTCATTACTGTGATAACAGAACATCCTAACTTTTTCCATTAGCCAAAGTAACTTTATTTGGAACCTAGTGCCACTAGCTCATCTTAGAGGTGGAGGCAAAGAGTGGAAGCACATTGGCAGAAGTGGATAGAAATCAATCTTTAACCCGTAACTATAATTCAATTTAAAAATTCATGAAAAAAGGCACAATTTATTTTCCTAAGAGAAGGAATGACTCTCTCTCGTCAGCAAGATCTACTCGGACCAATTTAAGATTACGTTTTCAAAGGGAATGAGTAGGCCATGACATAACCGTCAGGCAAGAATTCACTTTTAAAAAGCCATCTCTCAACTACCTGCAAAGAAATGCACAAACTTTGGGAGAAACAGCACATTTACCTTGACCACCTCAGAGTGCACTCTCTCAAGATCCAAAGCCTCTGCTGCTTAGGCTGCCTAAGGAGAAAAGTAAGTAGGGAATTCTAATCCCCCTTTCTAGTGTTTCCACCTGAGGGTAATCAAGTGTGGGCGGGGACCAATGCAAGAGTGGAGCTTAACTGCCAACCTCATTCTTGCTACCCATATAACACTCTTTACTGAAGTGACGAAATATAAACTATTTCTACGTTCAATTTGCTTTCAAAAGGAAAAGCCATTACAAACACTAAAAAAAAGTCTGATTTCAAAAGTGTGAGCAACACCTGTCAGTCTTTGTAGTCCTCTTCTTGTTCACCAGTCACCTCCTACTGTTAGAAATTCCACTAACTTTTATTATTCATTCATTAGATTCTGCAGACACGTCCATCTCTTCCACATTACACACTGCTTTGGAATTCACTGAAGCAACATTCAGTACATACACCTAGCTCTGTCCCTAACACAGCTGCACTACATCAAAGTGGAAGAGCACAGGCTTAGCTTTCCGCAGGCAGACCACCGGTGTTTACTATAACGAGAAGCATCGTGTGATACATCACTAACAGAAATTTAAGATCCCCCCCTGCTACAGCCCAAAGGTCCTGCCTTGGAGATTACGATGATACAGGTAAGATCTGGCAACCCAACAAAGAAACCTGGGCAGGATGGGCCTCTAGACCAAAGAGATCTCACAAAGTATACACACTTTACTCACAGGAGGACTTTAGAGACCACTTGACTTATTTCTGAAACAATTAGCTTAATAATCTTCCTTCTTATTATCACAAGGCAGGTTGAAGGCACCAAGTCAGAGGAAGGGAAAAATTAGTAGGTCTCAGAAACCTTTAGCATCAAACAAAAAAAGACATGATGGCTAATAGCAAAAGAGAGAAAAAATATAGAGAAAACAATAAAAACTCAAAAAGTTCAGTAATTTGTGTCATCAGTGATATTCTAACATCCTTTTGCAAAGCCAGATAAGAAGCTTTGCATTGAGTTTCTGTGACATACACCAACTCACTCTGAGTATCCATGATCCAACTTTCAACACGCTTGGATAAGAACCCGTGAACAACCCTAGAGTACTTGTCCATGAGAACTGCTCCTGAGAGTCAGACTGTGCAGCCGCCGCCCACTCTCACCTTTACCGGAGGGGTGGTTCCCGATCCCGAGTGCCGACGGATCTGGCAGCCATTCTGGTTGGGCCTCTGTGGCTTGTTGTTCAGCTGCGGCTTCTTCACAGTGCCTCCATGGTCATTTCTCACGGAATCAACCTTCTCAGCGGTTGTTTTGCTTAAAAGCTAAGTAAGACACATGAAAGAAATTATATCATTTAAAAAAAGTCAGCTTCTGTTTCCAGCTTCCTAACTTATTTAAGATAGTAATTCTAAATAGTGTAGTTCTTTCTAAGTAAAACTTACCACAGAGCTGTTGGCATCTGGTAGGAACTGTCCAAACTCTGACAACAGATCTTCCTGATTTTTAAAAAGACGAGCCACCTGGGCATAGACCTCCTGCTCAGTCAATGCTGGAGTGTAGTTTCCTCCAGCTTCCTTGGCATTTCGTTGCTCTTTCTGACAGGAAATTGCAAATGGGAAGGTATCATATTAGAAGGCCACTGTTTTGAATGACTCCCTTTTGCACACTTTCTGGGATGTTATCTACTTGGGCTGTACCTAAGAAGAAAAGTCTCTGTTCTTAGCACTTGTTTTAACTGCAAGCTTTTAAGGAGAAATGAGTGGAAGATGGTGGCTGACAATTTTTTTAAAACTAGGACAGGGGTAATGTTCATAGCAGCAATGTCCACAATAGCCAAACTGTGGAAAGAGCCGAGATGCCCTTCAACAGATGAATGGACAAAGAAGATGTGGTCCATATCTACAATGGAATATTACTCAGCCATCAGAACGGATGAATACCCAACTTTTACATCAACATGGATGGGACTGGAGGAGATTATGCTAAGTGAAATAAGTCAAGCAGAGAAAGTCAGTTATCCTATGGTTTCACTTATTTGTAGAACATAAGGAATAGCATGGAGGACATTAGGAAAAGGAAGGGAAAAATGAAGGGGGGGAATCGGAGGGAGAGATGAACCATGAGAGACTATGGACTCTGGGAAACAAACTGAGGGTTCTAGAGGGGAGGGGGGTGGGGGGATGGGTTAGCCCGGTGATGGGTATTAAGGAGGGCACGTACTGCATGGAGCACTGGGTGTTATACGCAAACAATGGATCGTGGATCACCACATCAAAAACTAATGATGTATTGTATGGTGACTAACATAACATAAAAAAAAAACAAAAACAAAAACAAAAACCCAGGACAGGGATGCCTGGCTGACTCAGTTGGAAGAACATGCAACTCTTTTTTATATTTTTTATTGTTATGTTAATCACCACACATTACATTAGTTTTTGATGTAGTGTTTCACGATTCATTGTTTGTGCATAACACCCAGTGCTCCACGCAGAACGTGCCCTCTTTAATACCCATCACCAGGCTAACCCATCCCCCCACCCCCCCCCTCTAGAACCCTCAGTTTGTTTCTCAGAGTCCATCGTCTCTCATGGTTGGTCTCCCCCTCCGATCTCCCCCCCTTCATTCTTCCCCTCCTGCTATCTTCTTCTTCTAGAGCATGCAACTCTTGATCTCGGGGTCATGAATTCGAGCCCCACGTTGGGTACAGAGGTTAAATAAATAACCTTTAAAAAATAAAAGAATAAATAAAAGTAAGACAGTATACGTGAATGCTCAGGGGACCATTACCAACCAATAAAACACAATACATTAGAGAAATGTCTCCTCCTTCAACTGTAGATGGAACTACACTACACAAACATCCTCTAAACCCCCCAAGATAATAAGCATCTGCTTCACAGGGCAGTAACTTAAAAATCCTGTTTAGTTGTTATAAAGCAATTAAAGTCAGGCAAATCAAACTAGCTTTATAAACACACATCACAGTTTTTAACCTGTTGACTTCCAGTAACAATTAAGAGAACATAATAATGGTTATTCAAGTTCTTCTCTGACCAGATGCCCTCAGCATGTGACCTGGTTAAGACTCTCTTACCTGATATGTGTGCAAAATCTCCAGGAACGCTTTGTAGATGTCTGGTTGGCCCTGGAACCTGTTCTTGATTTTATTAACATAGTTGATGGCATGATTAAACTCCACAGGCTGATTGTTCTGCAAGGATGGGGCCGTTCCCAACGAGATTGTCACTGGTGTATGAGGCTGAACAGGTGGAGAGCGCGGGGATGCATACGGTGGGAGAGGGGGAGTCTGCTGACTGGCTGGAGTATGTGCTTGTAGTTGGGAAGGCTAAAAAGAAAAAAGTCATTATTCTCTTCAGGAACACAGATGATCTGACATAGGAAAAAAGGTCAAACTAAAGAGAAACAAGATGTCTGATCAACAAACATCCTTAATTCACTCTGGCCAGGCCATTTTAGCCCAACTCAAATCATACTGGGCAGAGGTGGGGGGTGCAAAGGGCTCACACATTCTAATACAGATATTTTAGTCCCAAATTTTCTAAATACAACCTGAAAAGTGGCTGCATCTCCAATTACAGGGAAGAATTTTTCTAATGCAATTTTTAAGCTCACTCAACAGGTGCAAACAGAAGAGGGGCGGGGGGAAAGAACAACCAACCCTCACTCTCCATATCTTTAATGTAAAAAGACACTTGTTGCAGAAATCCACATAAAAATCTTCTAAACTACCTCTGTCCAATAGAACTGAGGTAATGGCAATGTTCTTTCACACTGCACGGTCCTACAGAATACATCCACTAAGCCACCTGGGGCTACTGAGCACTTGAAATGTAGCCATTACAACTGAGAAACTGAATTTAATTAGTTTAAATTTAAACACAGCCATATGTGGCTAGTGGCTACAGTATCAGACAGTGCAGTTCTAGAATAAGAACATTCCACCACCATCATCACCACCATCAATAGGGTCTTCTGCTTGGCTTGATATGAACTAATCTGGTAAATGGAGTGACTTTTATAAAATGATGACCCTGTGGGCAGTAGCATAATCTGATCATCAGATGACCATTTCCGCCTGTGCTGTCAAAGTACTAGTACACAAGTAAAGTGGCCATCTGTTGGGGTGCTCATGGGTTCACTAGGCAGGAGGTGGAGACAAAACAAGTCCTTACAGGTTACGGATGTGTTGATTTAAACAGATATCTAAATATATGGAAGGTAAATGTAAACCAACTTATAGGGATGTGACTATGGCATCTTCTCTGGTGAAATCATTACAACTGTTGTCTCTAAGTCTTATATAAAGGGGAAATGTCAAAGGAAGGTGCTCTCTAAGGATGCATTTTACATGATGCAAAGTATTCCAAGTGCTCACCTTGCTGACTTTGGCAGGTGGGGGCTGAGGAGCTGGCTGGGCAGGAGCTGGGGCTGACTGGGCTGAAGGCTGGGAAGGATGTTGGGGTGGTGGTTGAGGCTGGGGCTGGATGCCATGGGTGGGGATCTGATGAACCTGGCCAGGAGTTGTCACGTTCACCATGTCATTGGTTTGCACCTCAATCTTGTAGCCAGGGGGCAAGAAGGTATTGAAGCCCATAATCAGGTCAGGGTGGCCTTTGAACAGCTGGGACACACGACTAATCACTCCTGGAGTGTCAATGCTGATTAAAACAAAAAACAAAACACACACACACACACACACACACACACACACACACACACACACAAACACAAAAATTAAAGTGGCAAGCTTGACAACACCCTATTAAGAAAAAAATACACATTCCACTAGGTTCTCTGAACAGGAAAACAACTAAAAATCAACCTGCATTATTACAAAATCAACAAAACATAAAGAACTCTGACATTGCAAAGCAATTTTAGCCCTATATTCAAAGAGGTTCGGTCACAATTTTGAACAGAATCTACATTCATGGTAACAGTCCTAACAAGCAGATACTCAAGAGTTAATCAAAGCAGCAATTCCCATGCAAGATCCACCCTCTGACACACCAGTATAAATCATTATGTGTCTACGTTTTTCACGAATTATTCTAACAGTGAACCATGCCAGAATATTAGTGTATCTTAAATCAACTCAAAGAGCCGGTAGCCTAATCATTACCAGTCTACTTCCCTGATTGAGGTGAAGTACTAAGAAAAATTTTAGTTAAGAAAAATTAACCAATAGGGAGAATACAAAGGTCTAGGGCCCGTAACTGTCATCAATAAGGCAATACATAAAATAAAAGCAAGACCCTAAAAATTAAACCCCCCAAAAGACCGCATCCTTTATCTTTCAGCACATGAGAATGAGCCATATCCTCCCTCCAAAATCAACATTTCAAGCACAAAGCTTGAATACAACCACAGAGATCTTTTACCTCTGAGATTTAAATTCCTTCATGATGTCAAGGAAATCATTGTAGACCTGAGGCTGACTACCAAATTGCAGCTTCACTTGGTCAAGATAGGACAGCGCATCCTCCACCTGAGGTAGGGATAAATCTCAAGGTTATAAAAAGAAAGTAAACCAAGAATTATTAAAAAACAAATGATTTATGCCTAAATAAAATTAACGTACTAAATGAAATAAAAATATAGTAAATATACATGAGAGTATTAAAAAATTAGTATGGATGCCAATAAGACTCAAGCTTAAAATAAAAATCAATTCATAAAATTTGTAGCCTTGCCTTGGATAATTTTGGGGAGAATGATTAGAGAAAAAATCATCACATTAATATAGTATTCACTTATTCATTCATTTATTCATTTCACAAATATCTACTAAGCTACAACATACCACACCAGGCCCAACATGAGGTACTAAGGAGTCAATGACAAAAAAGCCACAGCCCCTGCTCTACAGAAGTTCATTCACATCTAGTTGGGAATTCTAATACAGCGGGATAAATGGGGGATCACCGAATGCCCAGAGGGCACATGGGAAGGGCACTTCTGCACTAAGAAAAACCCATGGGCACATAAAGGAGGGCTTCCCCAAGAAGTGACGTCTAAATCTAAACTGAGTCCTAAGGATGAGTACAAGTTAGCACAAACGAAGACAGACCTACAAAGAAAGTCAGAGGAAGCATCATGAGCAAAATCCCAGACAGGACACCATCTGGTAGACTGGGAAAACTGAAAACAGTTTAGTTTGGCTGAAGGATCTGTGGTGAAAAGGAGGAACGTGGCAGGAAGAATGACAAGAGAAGAGACAGGAGAGCAAGCAGGATCTAGACCCCAAAAGGCCTTGTAAATCTTATTAAAAAGCAGTATAGGGGTGGCGCGCATGGGTGGTTCAGTCGGTTAAGCACCTGACTTCGGCTCAGGTCATGATATCAAGGTCCTGGGATCAAGCCTCTAGTCTGGCTTGACACTCAGCGGGGAGTCTGCTTGTCCCTCTGCCCCTCCCCTCACTCGTGCTCCCACTCTCTCTCAAATAAATAAAATCTTTAAAAACAAAACAAAGACCAAAAAAAACCCCAAACAGTTTAGGGGTGCCTAGCTGGCTCAGTAGGTTAAGCATCCAACTCTTGATCTTGGCTCAAGTCATGATCTCAGGGTGGTGAGATCAAGCCCTGCATCGGGCCCTGGGCTGGGAGAGGAGCCTGCTTAAGATTCTCTCTCTCTCCCTTTGCTCCTCCCCCTTCATATTCAGAACTTTCCATACTGAAATGCTTCATTAATGATCAAGGTGATGGAACATAAAACTAAGTTTGCAGAAGAAACAAAGACTTTGGAAGATATTTAAGAATAGCATTCACGGGGCGCCTGGGTGGTTTAGTCATTAAGCGTCTGCCTTCAGCTCAGGTCATGATCCCAGGGTCCTGGGATCAAGCCCCACATTGGGCTCTCTGCTCAGTGGGAAGCCTGCTTCTCCCTCCCCCAAACCCCCTGCTTGTATTCCCTCTCTCTCTGTCTCTCTGTCAAAATAAATAAATAAAATCTTAAAAAAAAAAAGAATAGTATTCACAACCACATGACAAAGGAAGATTGTCAAAAATAAACACAAAATTGTGAATAAAAAAGTAAGCATGCTATGGTATAATAATAATTACTACAGAGAGAAAAAGTGCAGCTGCCTGAATCAAAGAAATTATGTGATATGTTTATGTCTAGAGAAAAAAAGGTACTGGTCACAGTGAACTACTATTTAAATTAGTTATAAACCAACACTATGCTTAAAAAATACCCAGCATGACAACCACATTATAAATGAACTATCTGGGGGCCTGGGTGGCTTATCCGACTCTTGATTTCGTCTTAGGCCATGATCTCAGGATTGTGAGATTGAGGTCGGTGTCGGACTCCATGCTGGGCTAGGAGCCAGCTTAAGATTTTCTCTCTCCCTCTGCCCCTCCACCCCAATAAACAAACATACTATCTGTATGTAAACATAGTGAGGAAATTCTCTCATTACCTAAAGTATAGTTCAACTCTTTACAAAAGAGTGTATGAGGCTCTAGGAACCACAGCTTAGAAGAAAACAACCTGGAGCTGGTCCTTCTGAAGCTACAGTCCTAGGGAAGTACTTGGGGAGGCCCCAAGTCTGCTGATGTATTTTCTTGGCTCACTTCAACAGGCCTTTATTATTGAGGTCCCTAACCTCTTAAAGTTCACAATCTTGTAGGGGAAACAAACACAAACAACTGTAAAGAGAACTTGCTAAAGATGTGCCAAATATCTATGCTGCTAGCATTCAACAAGTAGCTAAATCACATCAAACATGCCTGAAATTATTCAAATCTTTCTTGTCATCAATCTGCCAAAGACAAAAAAGAAAGTATAGACAATGCTGATGCTTGAAATAACCTAAGTATTTTCACTGAACACTCCTCATTATAGAATATAAATAGTTTATTGAAGTTGATTCAAATGCTTGTAAAGCATTTTAAGACTGATCCAAAAATGGCAGGCAATGTGGGAATACATTGAATGAAGCTACAATGGAGGCACAAAAAAGCACTTTACCCCTCCTCATCAGAACGGGAATTCAACACGTTATTGTATCCAGGAATCATATACAAGAGTGAGAAGAGAAGGAACAGAGCAACTGACTCCGCCCATGACTCACTCTATAACCTCAACTCCAGAACGCTTTCTTGCTTCCTTGACTGTTTCTGTAAAACAGACAAGGCACATCTGTATACTTATACCCAAGTCAGGGAGAAGAGTAAAATAGTGCTGTGCTTTCATAGGACTGGCTGAAAAAGCCTATAGAAATAAACATTTCTGTTAGTTTAACAGCAAGTTTAGAAGCTCTTTGGCATCATTAAGGTATTAACTAATTGCTGAATTAAATCATACCAACCAACTTTAAAAAATATTTTCAGGACTTTGTGAAATGCTAAGTTCATGGCAATAATACAGTTTGGTACACAGCCATCACTCTACAAGGAGACAGGCAAAATGTTTTAAGAAAAACATCAATATAGCTTACACAAATTTTCCCAAAGATAGAGCCCAGAGTGAAGTTTCAGGCCCAAATAATTTGTATTCTCTTTAAAGACTAAGCCTAAGTATAGCCAACTCTTTTTTTTTTAAGTATAGTCAACTCTTAATTACTTAATATAGACAAAATAAATTTTACAAAATCCCTCTATATAGTTTAGTTTTGGTATGCTTTATATATTTATGTAGCATTTAGTTTCCTTAGGCCAAAATTAAACAAGTCCCTGAGAACTCAAACCAATGTGGGCAGGGATTAGGGAGAACTAGATTTAAGTATCAAGGAAAACAGAGGGCCGAAATGTTTGCTACACATGGAAGTATTCTTCAAGGGTATACTCTTCATTCCCACCTGGACACTATTTAATTAGGCTGATAGGACCAAATGAAGACCCAACATCCCATTTCTTTATAGTTCTTTAATTTGTATTTCTTGCAACTCGATTTGAAATTTTATATAAGGGCGCCTGGGTGGCTCAGATGGTTAAGCGTCTGCTTTCGGCTCAGGTCATGATCCCAGGGTCCTGGGATCGAGTCCAGCATGGGGCTCCTTGCTCAGCAGGGAGTCTGCTTCTCCCTCTCCCTCTGCCTCTCCCCCTGCTTGTTCTCTCTCTGTCTCTCTCATAAATGAATAAATAAAATCTTAAAAAAAAAAAGAAATTTTATATAAATGTAAAATTAGAAAAAATGAAATCTGGAACACTTACTCCAACAATTACTTATTTTGAAAAGTAACATTCCAGTAAGCAGAGAGAGGGTTAGCTGGGAACACAAGCTCCACTTCTCCACAGATGCCTCATGAATTTCAAAAGCACTGAAAACCTACAGCACATACTCAGCAGAACAGATGAAAACACTGACACTTCATTCACAATTATAGTCTTCCCCAATCTTTATAAAGGTTCCCAAAAAAGGAGCATGTGTTTTACAAGGATGGACTGGAAGATGCCAGCCCATTCAGCTATTTATAAGCAGGGATAAAAAGATTAAATCGTAAGGTAATACTGGACCCAGTTACTGTACAGGACCGTAGCCAACCACGTGTATGCTCAATAAAACCTTCTGCCATACTAAGAACTAAGAGTTCAAAAGGAGATATCCAAAAAAATGGACCTTGTTTATTGCGTATGAAAACAGTCCCTCTATCCTGACACGTCTGAGTACCATGCATTCATACATTCCAAGAACATTTCTTGAATGTAATTCTCTGGATCAGGCACTGAGGGTAAGATGGGAAATCTAAGTAGGTTTTAAAACAAAAACAAAGTAAAACTCGTGATTCAACCCCTAGTCTGGCATGTTAAAAGTTATAATGCCACTACTAATAGACTGAAGCCGATGCTTCCTGCTGAGAGACAGAACTTTTTAATGGAAGAAGAGGAGCTGAATATCACCTTAAGCCTCTGAAATTGCTGCTGTCCCTGCACTGGTGCGACTGGCGGGGCGGGATGAGCATGACTCTGGACCCCCTGGCCTCCATGGGGCTGCACAGCGGCCGGGTGATGGTGGCCACTGTGAACCGCTGTGATGCTGGGCCCGTGACCGCCAGAGCTCGGAGGCACTGCTGAAACCTGGGGCGACAAAAGGCAGACAAAAAACGTCAAGGCTTCTACATTCTTCCCCAGATGCATCTAGAAGACATGCATGTGTACCTTTGCACACACACACAGAATTACAGCTCTTCCTTGACTTATGATGGGGTTACATCCCGATAAATCTATTTTAGGCTAAAAATATCCTAAGTTGAAAATGCATTTCATACAGCTACCCTATCAAACATCATAACTCAGCCTAGCCTACCTTAAATGTGCTTAGAACACTTACAGTAGCCACAGTTGGGCAAAATCATCTCACACAAAGCCCATTTTATAAGAAAGTGTTGAATATCTCAGGTAATATGTTGACTACTATACTAAGAGAAAAACTGGAATGGCCTGAGGGTATCGGTAGTTTACCCTCGTGATCGCGTGGCTGACCAGGAGCGGAGGCTGCCACTGCCCAGCATCAGACGAGACTACAGTACTTCATAGTGCTAGCCTGAGAAAAGACCCAGAGTCAAAATTCCAAGTATGGGTTCTACTATAAATCACTTTCACATTATCATAAATTTGAAAAATTGGAGGGGCGCCTGCATGCCCTTAAAAAGTCGTTAAGCGTCTGCCTTCGGCTCAGGTCACGATCCCAGGGTCCTGGGATCGAGCCCCACATTGGGCTCCCTGCTCAGCAGGAAGCCGGCTTCTCCCTCTCCCACTCCCCCCTGCTTGTGTTCCCTCTCTCACTGTCTGTCAAATAAATAAATAAAATCTTAAAAAAAAAAAAAAAGAAAGAAAAGAAAAATTGGAAGTCAAACTATCCTATCCTAAGTCGGGGACCATCAGTAATTAGAAATCCTAATTTCCCACAAAAGGGAACTGGTGAAATGAAATCACCCATATTACAACAGAATTCTCTGCCACTATTAAAAATTATATGGCTCAATACTTCTCAAACTATCTATGGCAAAGGTCCCATCTTGTTTTTTTCTTCAATTCCAATTCATCATGGGCCACTACTTTTATAAAATATGATAAAAATGAATTACTAGAGAAGTGGAATGAAAAATAAGTAAGCCCGTAATTTCCATCCCCACATTTTACAGATATATTACAAAATTACTATGTCCAAATCGCTGTAAGTTTCTAAATACTCTCAATTTCTATACACATGTCATAATAGACTAATAATAAACTATGCACATCAGCCATCTGTGGACCACACTCTGAATAGCACTAATATAGATACATATATTTTCACATTATAAAATGTTCATAATCTCTGAGTTAAATGTATTCATGTGCTGCATATGGTTTTAAACTTTTAAATATTTTTTTAGAAAGCAGTATCTATGAATCAATAAAAAGATTTTAAACCTTAGGTGACAAATATATAGCAAAATGTTAGCATTTTATCTTGTGGTGATGGAATTAGAGATGACTTTTATTTTGCTTTATTTTGCTTATCCTTATTTTCTATTTCTATCCCTATTTATTTTGCCTATCCTTATTTGCTAAACAAAACTTTCTTCCAAATTGTTAGTGGTTTGGCCTCAAACATAATTATTTTCTATTCTTTCTCTCATTCTCTTATAAGCTTAGAGTGAAATAAAACACAAGCTCCTTTCCTTCCATTTCTATTGCGAAAAATGCTACACAAAATTTCCAAAGCTTTTTTTATTTTCCTGTTTCAGAACTGTTAATCACCACAGAAGACAACTAAGGAAGGACAATATCCTTGATTTGCACATCTCCAAAATAAGAAGACTAAACAACGTGAGACTTAATCTAAACAATGGAAGTTGTATACTACAATGTAAGAGAGGATTAATTTTTTTTTTGAAGTCCCCACAAATTTATAAAGATTCCCCTGGACAGAGGGGAGGGTGGGAAATAGACAACTACTTACAAATCCCCACAAACAATAGTTACACATTAGGAGTAAAAAGAAACTATTTGGACAATTCTGAAAGCTCTAATATATCTCTAGCAAGGATTATTATTCTGAGCTTCTATATTCCAACATACATGTTTTGAACAGTTTTTTAAAAGGCTTAATTGGAGCTTATAAATACTTGAGATGACTAGCTTTATGTGAGCACATTATAGTTTCTAATATATGAATAGATGCAACTATCCCAAGTATAGGAAACAGTCATCAATCTGTTCAGATAAAAGTAATCACCCAAGAAAAACAAGCAACCTTTCTTCCAAGATCTAACTAAAGATTCTTCCAAGATCTAACTAAAGTCCTCTCACTGTGGCCCTCAGTCTCATAGGAGGGCATGGTACTACTGCAAAGGGGACTCCTGAGAAAGAATGACACCTAAGGAATCACCATCTCCTACTTCACCTGGATTCCCCTCTTCCTTGTCTTCTTATAATAAATTCTGAGAAATTTATGGAGTTATGGAATTGCTAGGTCAAAAAGTAATTAAGGAATCTGCCATAACTGTCAAATTGCTCTCAAGAAAGTTTACACTAATTTATGTTTCCAATACATAACTTTTTAAAAGTCGCTAACATGTTAGTGTTAGTGAATGAAGAAGGCCTCTCCAGACCAGTAAAATAAATTATGATTCAGATTGACCTAGAATGGAATATTATAAATGCAGTGATTTCTTAAAAATTACTTAGATCTATACATATGTATTTAAGTGGAAAGTTGTCCACTATATATTAAGTGGAAAGAGCAAATAGCAGAACAGTGTATACTGTATCATTCAAATTACATAAAAATAGAAGTGTATATAGATAGGTAGGCAGGTGAGTATAGATACCCAAGAAATCACGAATGGCTCAAAGTCCGAAGGGTCAGAGAAAGAAGTCATCTTGGATCATTTTTCAAAACAAAACAAAACAAAACAAAAAAACATGGTGATATTTACTTTCATAATTAAAAAAGGCAAAAAACAAATTTCTTCCATTTCTACAAAACAGAGTAAAGAGATAAGAGATGAAAGATCAGCACTGGTCAGGGCATGGAATGATAGGAATATACAATGCTGGTGGAAATATAAATTGGTACAGTTCTGAAAAACAATTTGACATTACCTGCTAAAGGAGAAGTCGCACACACCCTATGACCCAGCAATCCCTCTCCTAGATACCTGAAAAACTCTTCTTCATGTGCCCTCAAACCTGCTGAGCGGGCTGCAAGAAGATAAGGAGTTTGCACCACAATGTAAACCAACTGCTTCACTAATAAGCACACTATTTAATTCAGCTGCCTTTGTTTCCCCATGGCAACACTTTCTTTTTTTTAATTTAAAACAAAGTAGCACATTGATTTAAATTCTGGTGCAAGCTTATCTTGTCATGGATTGCCACTGTGAGCACCACTGCACCAGGAGAAACAGTCACATAGCACCTTTACAAATAAAAATCTGGTAACAGCCTGAGAGTACAGCAAAAGAAAAATGGATAAGTTGATGGGATATATTCATATAGTTCATAAAAGAGTGAAAATGACTCAATTATTTACACATAAAAATAGGGGTAAGCCTCGGGAACCACACTGAGTGAAAAAAAGTGAGTTAAAGAAAAATATATAAGGGTGCCTGATGGCTCAGTGGGTAGAGCATGTGACTCTTATCTCAAGGTTGTAAGTTTAAGCCCCAAGTTGGGTATGAAGATTACTTAAAAATAAAATCTTTAAGGGGCTCCTCGGTGGCTCAGTCAGTGGAACATGCAACTCTTGATCTTGGGGTTGTGAGTCCAAGTCCCACACTGGGTGCAGAGATTACTTAAAAACATTTAAAAAATAGAAATAATTAAAAACCTGTGTGGTGATTACCCAAATATACATTGTTTTTGTTATTTGTTATATCTTACTTACAGATATCCTATAAATATAATTTTGTATCTAACTGGATGCTTAATACAATTTTTTTTCATTGGACATAATCACCAATGCCCCTCCCTTACACTGAGTCCCTTGCTGGGCTCCAGCTTACCTGATAGCTGGGTGTCACGGAGTACTGAATTCCTGTGGCTGACTGCATGGTCTCGGACACTGTTTCATACACAGGAGGGGCAGGGGCAAGCACCCGGTGCTGGTGAGGGAAAGCCTCTGTGCTACCAGGGATCCGACGCTGCTGGGCCGCATACACCGGTGACTCCTGGTCATCCAAACGTCGCTTCATTCTGCGCTCATGCTCAGGGATGCACCACAAAACCTGCAGAAACCAAAAGCATTGATATGCAAACCAATTCACACCCCAATGTAATGTGTACAACTTAGGACCAGTCGCCCAAATTTATTATAAGCTCAACTCCCAAAACGAACTATTTACTTCATCCTGAAGATGATCACTGGCTAGTTTAAGTGCATGCTTGCACACACAGGCCCCACAGTGGACAGTGTATCATAACTCAAAGACAGAAGTTTAAATAATAACATAGTCTGAATTAACCTGGGACTATGGAGTTGAAAAATAACCTCCAATTTAAAAACACGAAAATACACCTTTCCTTTCTTTATTCTCTAGTTTTCTTCTCAAATGCCATCATTCCTAATGTCAACGACACATTCACATGCTACAAAAACATTCAAGTGCTTCTTTCTAACCTCTCAAAACCTAGTACCATAATTGTGGTCTAATTTTTAAAATATCAGTTGTTTCAACAATTAAATGCTATCATGAAAGAGCAGTAGGCCAGGAGTAAAAGGACGATGGTTCTAGACTTGCCAACTTAAGGAGCTATGTACATTTCAACAACTTCCTCATTCCGTGTGAGTTTGTTTCTCCAACTATAAAATGACATGGTTGGGGGCGCCTGGGTGGCTCAGTCGTTAAGCGTCTGACTTCGGCTCAGGTCATGATCTCAGGGTCCTGGGATCGAGCCCCGCATCGGGCTCCCTGCTCTGTGGGAAGCCTGCTTCTCCCTCTCTCTCTCCCCCTGCTTGTGTTCCCTCTCTATCTCTCTCTCTCTCTGTCAAATAAAATCTTAAAAAAAAATGACTAAAATGACATGGCTGGAAAAGATCATTTCTAGGTTATTTCTCACTCCAACATTCCTTAACACTAAGGAGATTCCAGAATCCCTTATTAATAATATTCCTCTGTGGAGGGACACTTTCTTTCCTGCAGGACACTAAAAGTCTAGTAATATTCTGGCTAGGAATCCAGTCTGGTCTTTTCAGGGCTTTTCCAACATCCAAAGCTTCTTCAAGGTAGGGTTCTTTACAACTTTGTCTGCATTCCCCACAGTCCTACCACATCACACACTCAAATACTGACCATGCAGAAGGGAAAAAAATAAGAGTTAATAGTTAATATAATATTTAGGATATAATGAATCCCAAGCACCATTCTACACAATTTATAAATATTATTATAATCCCCACAACAACCCTATAAGCAAGTTGCTGTTATTCCTTATTTTATAAATGAGGAAACTGAAATATAAGGATTAAGTAAACTGCCCAAGGCTGCACAGCTAATAGGCAAAGCTGGAATGTCAATCCACCAAATCTACCTCCAGAGCCAAAATTCCTAACCACCTCAGTATCTCCTACCTCTCACAGAATAAGAAATAAAGGGAGAAGAGTCCCTTTACTTATTTAAGACATGCATGCACTGAGCAACGTCAGCTTTCTTTAACCTCTCCCACACTTAGCTCATTCGTCCTTTCACCCTCAACCCAACAAAGTGGGAAGGCTTTGGCAGCGTTCACTCTTTCAATTAGCAAATACTCAGGTAACAGATAAGAAGGTGGTATGTGTCCTATAAAAGCTTAAAAACCACTTGGGAAGACCATATACAGCCTCACTAGTAATCAAAGAAATAAAAAGTAAAATGATACTTACCCCCAAAGCAACAGGCAAAAATTAAAAGAAAATGATGATATTGAGTGTGGGTGAGGGTAGAGGGAAATACTACTGGCAGAAGTTTTCATCGGCATGGACTATGTGGTTGGCAACTTGTGGTATCCATTAAATTTTTAAATTTAAAATGGTCATACCCGGGAGCGCCTGGGTGGCTCAGTTGGTTAAGCAACTGCCTTCGGCTCAGGTCATGATCCTGGAGTCCCGGGATCGAGTCCCACATCGGGCTCCCTGCTCGGCAGGGAGTCTGCTTCTCCCTCTGACCCTCTTCCCTCTTGTGCTCTCTAACTCTCATTCTATCTCTCTCAAATAAATAAATAAAATCTTTAAAAAAAAAAATAATAAAATAAAATGGTCATACCCTTCTACCTAGCAATTCACTTCCAGGTGTCTATCCTATACATCTGCCAAGTATATATACTGCAGCAAATTATGAAAAATCTAAATGTCTATCAATAACTGAACTTGATACATCCATATTGGGAAAACTATGTAGCAATTAGATTGGGGTTCCTCTATAAAGAAAGTCCTCCAAAACATACTATTAAATGAAAAGAACAAGCTACAGAATATATACGGTGTGATTTCAACACCCACACACAATGTATTAAGATTTGTGCATCTCATTGTAAATTTTGCATCAGAAGGAAAAAGCTATAAACAAATACTGAACTCTAAATAAGGATAGCATGCTCAAGTACTTAGGTGAAAGTGTACTAATGTTTGAAATTTACTTTGAAATACATCTAGAAAATAGTTTGGATGAATAGATGGAGGAATGCATATATGACAAAGCAAGTACTATAAAAATGGTAATATAAAATCTAGTGTGTATATGGGTATTCGCTATAAAATTCTATCGACTTTGCTGTGTATTTGAAATTGTTCTTAATAAAATATTGGGAGGAAAGGTTAACAATACAAACCAGTTCATGAGTGGTACAATACTATAATAAGTACTATAAATTTGGTAAGGAGTAGAAATGTGTACACTGGAAAAAACTCTACAGAGAAGGTAAATGTTTGGTTTTATCTTGAAAATTAGGAATGAATTAGGGCACAGGGGGTACACAGGATGAGATTAAAATATTACAGTAACTGTGGACCTACAGGTGATAATGAGTCACTTACAGTCTTTGCCAATTCATTTACTCCACAAATAATTCCCAAGAATCTACACATGCCAGACCCTGTGCTTTATGTGAGGGACCAGGCACTGAATAGGACAGATTCCCTGCCCCACAATGGATCTTCCAAACACGACTGCTGTAAGTCAGTGTGCTCCTCCCAAGAGTCCTGTCAGATGGGCACACCCAGAACACTATTTAGAGGGAAAGTGATATTCAAAAGAAATTAAGTGACCTGTTCAAAGTCACATGGCAAGGAGTTAGACTCTTTCTCCTTGGAATGCATGACCAATCTGGAGTAGAAATACTGGACAGACAATAGTATCCTGCTTGCAGAGAGGTACAGTGAAATTCCAGACTATGAAGTATTTGAATGCCAAATAATGGAGCCACAAGAGTCAGACACAGAGCTACTTTCAAGCCCTGCTTCAGCTGACATGATTTTCATCTGCTACTATGGTCTCCAACTGTTTCAGATTTGGAGCTTACCCTGTTATCAGAACTCTAGTCTATGAAGACAGAATTTAAACAAGGAAAAAAGCACTTTGAAGGACAGAAACTAGTGAAGAAGGACTAATGTGAACAATGGCAGCAGAACATTAAAAAGTCACCTGGCCATGTGTTATAATAAAAAGTGGGGATAGCTCCAAATCATCATGCGAAGAAATCATAATTCCCAAATAAAGCAAGCAGAGCAGGATAATTCTGATATTGCAGGGCAGTCTTCTGGAATAGGGTAGAACAAGTGACAAGTCACTGTGTCACATTTCAGACAAATTTTAGAAGGGCTGAAGTAAAAGCTAACCCTTTCAGAACAATAAATATAAAAACCAATTTTCTAGTTCTACAACCCAAAATGTCTTTCATTACAGTAAAAAGTTGGCCTCTTAGAAATTCAGACAGTTCCCCATGCTTATTAAAATCCAAATGGAAAATCCAACTTTAAAAAATCTATCTTTTCATTTAGATTAAATTTTACAAATCAGGGGCACCTGGGTGGCTCAGTAGGTTAAGCATCCGACTCTTGATCTCAGTTCAGGTCCTGATCTGAGGGTTGTGAGAGTGAGCCCTGCTTTATTTATGTACAAAAATAAATAATAAATAATAAATTCATAAATTGGCTTAAATACAGGTAACAATTTAAGTCAAGATAAGCTCAAAGTAAGAGAGTGTATGGAACAAACTAAAGTGCTCTATCTGGAGGCTTTTAAGTATACAACTTTCTTTTGGAAATGCATTTAATTTATGGTTGACCCTTTACAGTGCCTCTTAATTTTGTACTGTTATCCTCAATTAGCCACATTTTTAAATTCCTTTATTTATGTAATTAAAAAAATCCTCTGAAATTATTCTCTTATTGGCGGTCAGCATCACATAAAATCATATTAAAATGTGTCCTGGTCAGTTTACATCAATAAATACTGCGGAAAAATGGAAAGTTTCTCTTCAAAAGCAAATAGATTTTTATCAAAGCATATAGTGAAATGTAATTATGTACTTCAATCCAGTGCAGTTGCCCACCATAGTCAACCTCAAAACCTGTCCAAAAATCCACTTTTGGAGGGGCACCTGGGTGGCACAGTCAGTTAAACATCCAACTCTTGGTTTTAGCTCAGGTCCTGGTCTCAGCGTTGTGAGATCAAGTCCTGCATCAGGCTCTGCGCTCAGCAGAGTCTGCTTAAGACTCTTTCTCCCTCTCCCTCTCCCTCTGCCCCTCCCTCTGTGCACCCTCACACACTCTCTCTCAAATAAATAAAAATAAATCTTAAAACAAAAAAATCCACTTCTGGATTTAGATCTGCTAGAAAAGGAAAAGTATCCCAGAATAAATGAAAAAGGCAATCTATTTAGATTTTCCATTTTACAGAGACTAATAGCTCAACAAAATTAACAACCCATTCTTCTTAAAACACAAGATCTAATACCCAAGCCTCCCAGAATCAGTTTTACATTCTTCTAATGAGGTGGGCCTCAACCAGAATAGTTTGCCACCCTCCCGGGCACATTTGTCAATGTCAGAAGCCATTTTCTGGTTGTCATAGTTAGGGGACAGGAGTGCAATTGGCATCTCATGAATTCCCAAACATCCTAAAATGCACAGGATAACCCCCCACAACAAAGAATTATTTGGCCAAAATATAGTAGTGCCAGGTTGAGAAACCTGGATCTAATATAATGCTAACCCCAAATGTACATACCTTTTGTGAGCTTTGGTGGGATTATGTCATACTGTGGTATGACAACAATTTTTAGCAAGGTAGCTCAGAACAGTCATCTTGATTCAAAATATATCTCTCATGTGACTTACCTTGAACCCTTGGTGTATCAGAAAAACTTATCATTTACCATTTGGGTGAAAAACAACTTTATTAGAAACTTTAAGAACTTAAATAGAAGGAGCGCCTAGGAGCACCCAGGTGGCTCAGTTGGTTGGGCGTTGGGACTCTGGATTTTCACTCAGGTCGTGATCACCCGATGGTGGGATCAAGCCTCGTTTTGGGCTCTACACCCGTGGAGTCTGCTTGGGTATCTCTCCCTCTGCCCCTTCTGCCTAATCCCTTCCCCCACTCCCACAAGCACCTGTGCACACACACTTTCTAAATTAAATAAATAAATCTTAAGGAAAAAAAAGGGCGCCTGGGTGGCTCAGTCAGTTAAGCATCTGACTCTTGATTTCAGCTGGGGTCATGATCTCAGGGTTGTGGGATCAAGTCCTGGGTTGGGCTCCACACTCAGCAGGGAGTCTGCGTGAGATTCTCTCTCCCCCTCTCCAAAATAAAAATAAGTAAATTTTCTAAAAAAGAAGTTAAATAGCAAATCCTAATTTTTATTTCCTATATTCCTGCTTTTGAAGATATAAATACCCAAAATAAGCAATATCCTTTAAAATGCAACTGAGTAGTCACCAACTATCACAACATGAAGTTGGAACATAGCCATTCGGTAAATTTTGATTTCAGATACATCTCTAGTAAAGTTCTAGCTTATCATCACTTTGGGATTTTTTTTTCTTTTTTTTGCATCACCACACACAGTACTTTGAGAATTTAATTCTTAATTTTATTGGCAAGGACAATCATCTTCTTTGCTCCATAACTGCAAACACTCTCAGTTTTAGGCTAATAAACGCCAATTAGAACAATTGATCCAATGTTGTTTTTTAATTTCTATGTCGTGTTTCCTTCCAATCACCTCTGTACACCTGCCTTTAGCAAAGGTCCACTCACAAGTCAGTTTTGGTGCATAAACATCCTAGAAGATGAAAGGATACAATCGTATACCCTTTTAGCAAATTGAAATGGTTTTAATTCATGGTGAAACACTTCATTCTGAAGTCCTTCCTGCTGAATGACTACCTGGATGAGGATATCATTATTTCTTACCCGCCCCCCAAAAATACATGGTGCACATGTAAATTCTTCATTCTGAGAAAATTCATCATATTGTCATCTGAAGACTATACAGTCTGTGAACTGGCTCACAGTCAATTTTACCATCATCACCCCAATCTAGCCTGCTTCTGTCTGCTGGACTGCATTTGTCTACTAGCTCCTCTGGTGTGAGGGGTCTTCCTCTGTTAGTTTTCTTCTTTTTGCCATTACAGGAGGCAAAAAAAAAAAAAATTAAGGATTACCAAATATGTTTCCTGAAAGCTTAAAAAGGTTGTAAAAATAGTATAAAAAATGGTCATATAACTTTCACTCAGATTCCCCAGATGCTAATGTCTTACAGATTGTTTAAGATGGTATCTCCCAACGTGTACACTGTCTTGGAAGATACTGTAATGCTTCAGGCAAAGCAGTAAGAAAACTGAAGTGTAACAATGATGACTTATTTTACCACTGCATTATCCTTCTAGGCAATGCCATCATTCTTCCCTTTTCTTATTATTTTAGTTTTTTTTAGAATAGGGAATAACTGATGAGCAATGATGAAATAATTCCTAGGATGATGAAATACCAAAATGTTTCAAGCTATAGGAAAACTAAGATCATTAAGATCCCAGAATATAGTTCAGATGTATAAATGGTAATAGCTAAAATGAGTTTATCCCATTAAAAAGAAAGTAAGTAAATTCTCTCTTTGTTCTTGTTTTTTTTGGGGGGGGAGAGCAAGAGTGTGGGGGTGGGGGAGCTACTTAACAGACTGAGCCACCCAGGTGCCTCTCTTTGTTCTTTTAAAGACCTACAATAAAGAATAAAGTCATGAAATTTAAATCTTTACAGGTAGTTAGTACTGCTTAAAAAGAAACTCAAAAAAAAAAACTCAAAAAAAAAAATTGGGTCCTAATGATACTGATTCTGTAGGCAGAAAATGAACAGGAAACTTTAGTTCAATTCAAAAGGTATTAAAAATTGTATCAATGTTAACTTTTTTATCTAGATCACTGTACTACAGTTTTGTAAAACACATTTGGGAAATCTGGGTGAAGGTTATACAACAATTCTTTGCAGTATTTTTGCGACTTCTTTTGAAGTCTAAAATTATTTCAAAATGAAGTAAACAAAAATTTTAAGTATTAATAGAATGAGAATAGGAAAGAAGGAAATCATTCTGTAGTCCTAAAGGATATGAACATTTATGTGACAAGGTTCTTTTTTTTAAGATTTTATTTATTTAAAAGACAGTGAGCAAGAAAGAGCACGAGCAGGGGGGAGGTGGAGAAGCAGAGGGAGAAGCAGACTCCCCGCTAAGCAGGGAGCCCGACGCAGGGCCCCAGGATTATCACCTGAGCTGAAGGCAGATACCCAACCGACTGAGCCACCCAGGCGCCCCGTAACGAGGTTTCTATAAATTAACTGAGAATGGTCTAAAACAGACTGAGCATAAATAACAGAAGATAAGCTAGCTACAGCTATCAAGAAAGCACTGTAAATAGGACTTGAGGGGCGCCTGGGGGGCTCAGCCAGTTAAGCATCCAACTCTTAATTCTGGCTCAGGTCATGATCGCAGGGCCATAAGATTAAGCCCCCTTCGGGCTCTGTGCTGAGTGTGGAGCCTGCTTACAATTCTCTCTTGCCCTCTCCCTATGTCCCTCCCCGCCCCACACTCTCTTGCTCTCTCTAAAAAAAGAATAGGACTCGTGACAGTTAACGGGATAGGTAGATGTGTCACTTAACCTCTTCCTGTCTTTTATCCTATTAGCTATCCGTCTGCCCCCACACAGGCCTGGGCATGTACACCTTTAACCAGCTTTGTATCCTCCACTGTGCATAGCATACAGTCTTGTCTATGGTAGAACTCAAATCATTCACTCACTCATGCATGCACCCTCTAATATATATTGAGCACATACTATGTGTCAGGCATTCTTCTAGGAGCTGGGGATATAGCAGTAAACCAAACAAAAATCTCCTCCTTCATGAAGTTTGCATGAAGAGGGAGAAAAAGTACACAAAGTGTTCAGAACACTAGACAGTGACAAGTGCTAAGAAGAAAAAGAAGGGTTTTTGAAATTTTAGATACAAGTGACCAAAGAATACCTCACCAATAAGGTAACTTTTGGGTAAAATAGTAGAGAGCTAACCATGTGGAAATCAGTGAGGAAGCATTAAAGGTAGAGGGAACAGGAAATGCAAAGACCCTGATGCATATATGTGCTTAATATTTTCCAAGAATAGCAAAAAGGCTGTATAACTGGAACAGAATGGAGGAAAGACAGACTGGTAGAAAATGAAATCAGAGAGGTAATGGGGTTGGGGGTAGTAGGTAAAGAGCATATTGTGTTTCTTCTCAAAGGTCATAATAAGGACCCAAGCTTAATAATCAGACTGAAATGGGAAGTCACTGGTGGGTTTTAAGCAGAAAAGTGACATGGTCTGAGTTAAGTTTTAAGACTCACTTGGACTGCTGTGCTAAGAAAAGCCTAAAGAGATGCTGAATAACAAAGCAGAGGGAACAGTTAAGGTAACTGATAATCCAAGCTAGAGATGTACTTGCAATCACTGCTATAGTTGGGAGTAGGGTGGTGATGGTGGTATTAAGTGATCATATTCTGGGTAGTATTTTGAATATAGAGCAAATAGGATTTGCTGAAGATCAAATATAAAAAAGACAGAAAAAAGAAGTCAAATGCCTAATAAATATCCAAGAGAAAATATGGAGTGGGCCACTGGTTATGCTTAGTTACAGTACAGGGGAGAGGTCCCCAGTTAGAGAAATTTGGAAGTTATCACCATTGTTTGGATTTTAGAAAGGTGATAGAGTATACAAGGTAACTCTCCTTAATTAAGCACATTCACACTTCTGCATCAAGTGAGACAGCCTAGACCAGGCTGGTGGCCCTTAATTAGTTGTGGAACCAAACTTACCAAAAAACAAAAATTCTTGTGTTTCAGAGCTGCAGATTAGGGATTACAGACCTGTATATCCTTCATTAGCCTCAAGTCCCCAAAGATATCATATCAGCAGGACTGAGGAAGCACCCGCAGCCATGATGCTCTAAGTACAAATAACATGGAGACACACAAGACGGAAAGGTGGTGAGTAGTACAAAAGCAAGAGAAGGGAAGGTCAAAAAAGAGAGGTATGCCTTGGAAACTGCTACAAATAAATGTCTAACTTTGAAGCTAATTGCAACTAAACAGATGTAGCCTCTAGTTAACAAACTTTAAATTGCAATTTGAGTTCACTTTGTATACTTTTTATCACCTATTATGTGCCAATATTATCCTAGGCACTGAGGCTATCACAAAAGTTAAGTCCCAGTCTAGATGGACTAAGTCATTGGTGCAGCTCTTGCTGAAGAAAACCAGTTGCCCCACAAACGTATAGGGACAAAAACCTCTATACGTTTGATTATATATGAGAACAAATCTCACTAGGTATGTCTTTTGAAGAAAGAGACCCAAAAAGAAAGTTACATAATTAAAGGAAGCCAAGGTTTTTCGGTATTTTTAATATGTTGTTAAAAGACAATTAAGACAGATAACTGTCGCGCCTGGGTGGCTCAGTTGGTTACGCATCCGACTCTTGATTTTGGCTCAGGTCATGATCTCAGGGTCATGGGATCAAGCCCCACACTGGGCTCTGTGCTAAGCAGAGTCTGCTTGTTCCTCTCCCTCTGCTCCTCCCCTCCCCGCCCCTTGCCCTCTCTCTCTCAAATAAATAAAATCTTAAAAAAAAAAAAAAGTGGCAGGGGGCGCCTGGATGGTTCAGTCGGTTAAATATCCGACTCTTGATCTCAGCTCAGGTCTTGATCTCTGGGTCATGAGTTCAGGCCCCACGTTGGAGGAAGCCTACTTAAAAAAAAGAAAAAGTGGCACAAAACCAAAATTCTTTGAAATATTTGTGAAGAATATAACTCAATAATGGCGGAATACAGACTACCCTGCTGGGTATGCTGCTGGAATACCTTAACCTTAACAAAAGAGTATCCAGAATTATTTACTTAAGCTGTAACCAGAAAAAGATAAAAGTCCCAAGATAATACCTCTTCTACCCACTTACTGAAGTACAAATAGGAAGACATGTGAAGGAAAGTAGGTATTAGTAAACAATAGTTGGCCATACTAATCTATCTTGAGCTTGACAGGGTAACCGGGACATACGTGCCAAGTCTGTAATTTCTTCACTATGTTTCTTAAACACCTTCCAAAGCAGTAGAAGCAATCAGGTCTGTAAACTGAAGAGAACAGGATTCACAAACTCTGGAAGAGATTACAAGTCATGTGCAAATTTCAACATAATGCCATTCCTTCTAACACCCCAAAGCACTCTCTGGGGGTACTTTTGAGATGTCTAAGATCATTCATTTAACAACCTGCTTCGGGACGCCTGGGTGGCTCAGTTGGTTAAGCGGCTGCCTTCAGCTCAGGTCATGATCCCAGGGTCCTGGGATTGAGTCCCACATCGGGCTCCTTGCTCGGCAGGGAGCCTGCTTTTCCCTCTGCCTGCAGCTCCCCCTGCTTGTACTCTCGCTCACTCTCTCTCGCCTATGCTGTCTCTAGCAAATAAATAAATACAATCTTTAAAAAAAACAACAACAACCTGCTTCAACTGGATCTATGACTTCAGGCTTCACCCTCCAGTTGCTCATTCAGTGTCCTCTCCTCCACCACCCAAGGTAGGTTCTCCCTCCTCTGAATTCCTTTCAAGTCTCTGTAGTGGACTCTTACGGCACTCAATCTCCACTGATGTGTAGTAAAATCATCATGTGAATATTTGCCTTTCCTTCTAAGAATGTAAACTTTTCCGGGACAAAGACTCTTCCTGTGTCACCCCAGGGCTATTTAAGAAGGTGGTCAATAAATGGGTGTTGACTCAATTCCCCTTTAGAATCTGAGTCCCAATTTTTTCCCTCAAAGCTGCTTTCAAAAGCACACTGCTAGGTCCTCAAAAAATTAAACACAGATTTACTATTTGATCCAGCAATTCCACCTCTGGGTATATACCCAAAAGGATTCAAAGCAGGTACTTAAAAAGATATTTATATATCTATTTATATATATAAATATCCATGTTCTTTATGGCATTATTCACAATAGCCAAGAGGTGGAAACAACCCAAATGTCTACTGATGCATGAATCAACAAAAGGTGATATATACATATAATGGAATATTAATCGCCATTAAAAAGGAAGGTAATTCTGGGGCTCCTGGGTGGCTCAGTTGGTTAAGCGACTGCCTTTGGCTCAGGTCATGATCCTGGAGTCCCTGGATCAAGTGACACATTGGGCTCCCTGCTTGGCAGGCAGTCTGCTTCTCCCTCTGACCCTCCCCCCTCTCATGTGCTTTCTCTCTCTCTCATTCTCTCTCTCTCTCAAATAAATAAAATCTTAAAAAAAAAAGGAAGGTAATTCTGACATGTGCTACCACATGGATGAACCCTGAGAACATTATTCTAAGTGAAATAAGCCAGACACAAAAGGGTAAATACTATATGATTCTACTTATAGAAGATACCTAGAGTAGTCAAACTCACACAGACATAAAGTAGAATGGTTGAGGGATTTAAAGGGGCTGTTTGTTGGTGCACCTGGGTGGTTCAGTCGATTAAGCAACTGACTCTTGATTTCGGCTCAGGTCATGATCTCAGGGCCCTGAGCTCGAGCCCCATGAAGGGCTCTGCACTCAGCGGGGAGTCTGCTTCTCTCTCTCCCTTTCCCTCCCTCTGCTCCCACCCCTGTGCACACACTCATGCTCTAAAATAAAATAATGTTTTTTTTTTTAAAGATTTTATTTATTTATTTGACAGAGAGCAAGAGCAGGAACACAAGCAGGGGGAGTGGGAGAGGGAGAAGCAGGCTTCCTGCCGAACAGGAATCCCAAAGCGGGGCTCAATCCCAGGATCCTGGGATCATGACCTGAGCCAAAGGCAGACGCTTAATGACTGAGCCACCCAGGAGCCCCCCCAAAATGTTTAAAGACAGATAGAGAGATAGATAAAGGAGCTGTTGTTTAATGGGTACAGTTTCAGTTGGGGAAGATGAAAAAGTTCTGGAGATGGATAGTTGTAACAATTGCACAACAAAGTGAGTGTACTTAATGCCAGTGAATTGTACACTTAAAAATAGTTAAAACAGTAAATTTTGTTATATATATTTTACCTTGTTTTTAATAGCACACTGCTCCTTCTCTGTTTACTATCCTTAGACCAGACATAAATGAAGTGTAGAGTTAAGAGCAGGGACTCTGGAACCAGAACACCAGGGTTCACATCTGTCATGGCCACTTACCACAGTTCTAATCTGTCACTGTTTCCTCATCTTTAAAACAAGGACTTCGTAGCACCCACTAGACAGGGTTATCATGAAGATTAAGTGGATTAATAAATGTACAGTGCTTAACTCAGTGCCTGGGACATAATAAGGGCTCAATAAATGAAAGTTCTTACTGGGGTGTGTGGGTGGTGCAGTCGGTTAAGCCTTCCACTCTTGGTTTTGGCTCAGGTTGTAATCTCAACCTGAGCTGGCACGCAGTCCGCTTGAGATTCTCTCTCCCTCTCCCTCTGCCCCTTCAGCTCATATGTGTGCGTGTGCTCTCTCTATAGGATAAATAAATCTTTATTTTTTAAATTAAAAAAAAATAAATCTTTAGAAAAAAATGAAAGTTTTTATTTTTCATATAGACAGAGGATATAGTTTTAAAAAGCATGTTAATGGGGTGCCTGGGTGGCTCAGCTGGTTAAGCAGCCGGCTCTTGACTGCGACTCAGGTCATGATCTCAGGGTTCTGGGATGGAGCCCCAGCACTGGGTTCCGTGCTCAGCAGGGAGTCTGCTTGAGGATTCTTTCTTTCTCTCCCTCTGGGCCTCCCCGCCCCTGTGCCTCCCCCCACCATGCACACGCTCTCTCAAATAAATCTTTTTTTAAAAAATAAAAAGCATGTTAACTATCATTTATCATTTTTAGGAGAATCTACAGAAAGTAAAGCTTAACAACTCTTACTAGTATTACAAGGAGAAAGCCTTTTTTATTTTAAACATTTTATTTATTTGTCAGAGAGAGTGAGCAAGAGCGCGAGAGAGCGAGCAGCAGGCAGAGGGAGAAGCAGGCTCCCTGCCCACCAAGGAGCCCGATGCGGGAGTCAATCCTAGGACGCTGGGATCATGACCTGAGCCGAAGACAGACACCCAACCAGCTGAGCCACCCAGGCGCCCTGAGAAAGCCTTCTAAAGCACTTCACTAGATTACTGAATGACATGGACATAATCTTTTAATTCTGACTAAAATTTGCAGCCATTACATCTGCCTTGAAAAGATCTCCAGTTATCTTGTCTGTACTTAAGATATAAACAGGACTATGCTTTACCAAGAATCTTATCAAATTATTACATACCTCTTTACACACACACACACACACACACACAAAAATCTTACTCTTAGGGTAAAACCTTAATTACAAAATGCCAATCTATCAGGGTCTTAACTCTGACAAAACTATAGTCTATATCATACTGCTATTTGGAAAGGTAAGAAGCATTTATAAAAACTTCCCTAATATAGTACATCCAGGTTCTTACTTGAATCCTTAAAGCATATGTGGGACTTCTGACCCTGGTGCCCCAAGAGACAACATATTAAGGGCACGATTTAGGTCTTCCACGTTTCCCAGCAGACAGCACTGCAAATGGTGTGAACAACTTTGTGTTGACCAAACCTTCCTCTCCACTATCTCCACTATCTTTGGCAGTTTATAACATCAGAAAAACACCCAGGCTTTCTGTCTCCACACCAATTCTAATATAGTCACTATCACTCAAATGAAAAAGCTACCTTTGCCATTGCTACTTCCTTAACTGAGATAGGACTTACTCTCTTCACATGAATATAGGGCAGGACATCAAGCTCTCAGTCCCACCTGAACAAAGCACAAATCTAGAATTTAACTTCAGGTATCAGTCAGAGGGCTTGCTCAGATATTAGTCTATAAATATATTCCTCCGTGTTTATATTCTCATAAAAAAAATATCAAAAACATGTAATTTCTCTTAAGAAAAGAGAACGTATCAAGTCAGAGCAAAAACCTCATTTAAAATAATTCATTACGGGGAGCCTCGCTGGCTTAGCCAGAAGACCATGCGACTCTTGATCTCCTGAGCTCAAACTCCATGTTGGGTATAGAGATTACTTAAATTAAAAAAAAAAAAAAAAAACTTAAAAAAATTAAATAGTTCATTAAACATGAAATGTCCTAAGGCAACTCCCCAATACAGGTTGGAGGGCAATGCTATGAAAGTCACATACACAAAACTACATTAGTCCTCGACTTCACCCTCTGTAACAAAACAGGGCAAGAACACTATGTTTTACAGAATATAAATAGAAATGGTCTAGATGTTCTAACAATTACATAAAATCAGAAGAGAAGATTTTTCAAGAACACCTCGTTACCTAAATTGCAACTTATTTGTGAAATTAAGCTTACATATCAGAACCACCTGTATGTACAATGAAAGCTTTCAAAAATGCAAGAGCAGAAGAAATCAAGAGTATTTTATTCAGTCTGAGTTTTTTTTTAAATCACCATCTTTTATAAACATATAGTTTTTTTAAATAGTAAAATGTAAATCCAACCCTTCCTTTTCTAAATCTCAGCTTAGTTAAAGACTTTTTCTGGCTAACTGGGTTTGAAGTCCTAAGACACCTAACAGTGGCCAAGTCTAACTACCCACCACCCTATTGGCTCAAAGGAAACCCCGCCCCGTACAGCCATAGTAACTGAACCTAAGGGAACTCCAAGAAAGGTTGTCCCCGGCCACATTTTCTAGTCTCTGATGACTCTCCGCCCCTCCCCCCACAATCACCGCTGCGGAAGCATGGTCACAGCACGAGCAGCCACTCCACTGCAAGACTCCCAACGAAAGGACCTTGAGCACCTCGCCCCAATAATTACAAGCGGCGGTGACCGTGCTTCCACTCTCCAAGGCTGAACGGTGCCATCTATGCTGCGTGGAGCTAAGACAGACAACAGCTCTGGCACACAGCCCTCTTGCCCCAGGCAAAAGGCATGGCCGAGGCACAAGAGTAAGTCCTGACACCTCCGCAGCTCAGAGTCGGCGGGAGCCCCTCCCACCCCCACGGAGACGTAGGGCGGGGCAGATCTGGGCGCCGCGACTCCAAGCCAGACCGGACAGCGGGCTTTCCCGAACCCCGCCTCACTTGCCAAGGAGGCGGAAACCGGGGGGAGGGGGGAGGGGGGAGGACGGCCTGGGGGAGTGGCATCGCCGCTCCGTACGGCCCCTCCGGCCAACCGGATCCCGAGAAGGCGGAGGAAAGCAGACTTCACGCCCCCTCCCTGCCGCGCCCCGAAACCACACGCGGGAGACCCCTTGCCCGTCCCCCAACCCCACCATGCCAGTGCGCGGCTGCCCAGCTGAGGCCCCGCCCACCTCGGGAAGATAGGAGGGGTGGTCGACCGCAAACAGCACTTAGCCAGGGCCGGCCCCGCCCCTTTCTCCACAATCGCACGCGCGCGCCGGCCCCGCCCCTGAGCGGCGGCGCGAGAGCCCGCCCCCTCCGCGCGCACCGGGACTACGCTCTCCTCCCCCTCCCGCACGAAGAGCTACCCCGCTCCGCCCCCCACCCCCCTCACACATCCACACACCTCCCGCCCGTCTGCTCTACGGGAAGCCGAGGAGGTCAGGCCCCCTAAAAATACACACCCTCGAGTCCAGCGTTACCCGCCACCAGGCTCCCCGCCCCGACCCTGGCCCGGCGTGCTCTCACCGCAAAGCTGCTTCGGCCGCTCCTCACTGCGTGTCCCTCTCGGCGTGAGCCTCGGGCTCAGCAGGGAGGCCCCGAGAAC
This sequence comes from Eumetopias jubatus, assembly GCF_037043125.1. Classification (NCBI taxonomy): domain Eukaryota; kingdom Metazoa; phylum Chordata; class Mammalia; order Carnivora; family Otariidae; genus Eumetopias; species Eumetopias jubatus. The sequence goes on from NW_028274813.1 coordinate 114,165,462, forward strand.
GGCGCAGGCACAGGCCCGCCGAAGCGGACTGGCAGCCTCCTCTCCGCTAACGAAACGGTCACAGGCCCCGGTGCCCAGACTGGGAAGGAGGGAGGGAGGGAGGGAGGGAAACTCCGAGGGGGGAAGGGGAGGGGGGGAAAGATGGAGAAACCGTCTCCGCCGCCTCTACCGCCGCGGCCGCTTCTCTGTTACCCGGGAAATCCCGCCCACTCCCCCGGCCCGCCCCGCAGAGGGAAGACTCAACTTCGCTCCGCCACAGGCCGCATTATCCGCCCGTCAAAGGTTTAACCAATCGCTGTGCCCTACCTGCCGGCTGCCCGCCCCTTCCCCCTCGGCTGGGAGGGGAGGGGGAGCCGCTCACCTTCTCCACGCCCCTATTGGCGGGGAGCTTCCCTAACTCAACCCCGCCTATTGGAGGCGAATTGCTGAATCCCACCCCCACGCCTCAACACTATTGGAGGAAGCAGGGGAGCTCTTCACGTCTCATTGGAGGACTCCACATATCCCGCCCCGTGCGGTCTCAGCCACAGGCCCAACAAGTCGGCTCCCGCCCTCGCCGGTCATCGCATTGGAAGGCTACCCCTGGCTCTCTCGCTGCCCCAGGAAGGTAAGTAACCGATGTGGGGTAAAATGTCCGTAAATGAGGCAGGCCCCGCCCCCAACCACCCGATTGGATATCTCGGCGCCGGTAGCAGCCTCCATTGGCCAGGACGCCCGTCTCGAAAGGAACTGACTCCGCCCCGCGTGAGGAGGCTGAACCTTAGCAGTCCTTTTGTGGAATGTTTACACTAGAGACTGAAGTGCAGAGAGTTCCAGGGCCCGAAACAGGAGGGGGCGCGGAGCTCAGCAGCTGAGATCCGAAGCCTTGGGATTTGAAAGGGAGAGACAGCAACACACCACCGTGGAGGACCCCTTACAAGAAAAAATAAAAGAAAGAAAGAAAACCTCATCCTATCCAGTTCTCTCTACAATTTACATTTCCGCACGCTGCTTCCTTGTAAACACAAATATCCGGAGCAACCGGACCCGTACAACTCCTTTCAGTACGTACAGAATTAAGAGCTGGAGACCCAAGCCGAAAAATAGTCCCAGTGGTTGCCAACCCGCAGCTAGTTTTGGCTGCACACTTCTAACACCGACAATCCCTAAACTTGAGTATGCAGTCCTAAGAGGGCGGAGATAACCAAAATGAAGGCAGGGCCCTAACAGCCACCGCCCTGGCAAGCCTCCGGAAGGCGGAGCGTGAGGTGTAAAGCGTTTGCGATCTCCAGGGTGTATCTGGAGGCATACTCGGACTCGAACTGAGTAAGGAGACCAAACAGGCCACAGCATAAATGAACCTTCACCCCACACTTCATACAAAGAATAAAAATTCCACAGTTGGTGACAAAAGATAAGAATGGCTGTTCACCTACTCCTTTGGCCAACAAGTGTTAATGGCAGTCCCTAGGCCTTCTCTGTGTAGGTTATAGTGCTTCAAACACACAGAGACAAAGTGCTTGCAATGCCTAGGTTGCTTTTATTTATTCACGAAATGGGGCGGAGAACGGACGCTGGCCCTGCTTTGGGGGGCGCTCAAGGAGCGCCAGGAAAGGAGGGGGCGGGACTAGAGTTTTCCCGCTCTCCAGCAAAAGGCTACTCCCCCGAGAGCCGTGTCAGTCCCCAAGTGGCAGGCCCCAGGGAACCCGCTCCCAGGTCCTATCTTGTCCTCCCTCCGCAATCCAGGGGAGACGGCAAGGAAACCAGCGCTGGCAACAGGTGGGCCTGACTCCAATGATGGCTTCGAGCCGTAAGGACAAGGCAGTGAACTGTGAACTCCATGAGTAGCTAAGGATGAGAGCCAAGCCCTGCCCAAAGCCGGAGCTCTAAAAAAAGGTCACACCAACGAAAGCGACGCTCGAATCAAATCTCTTCGAGGTTAGGAAGAAGCGGCACTTTTGCAGAACTTATCGACGGTACCTTTCACTCTGGGCCGTCCCCGGCTCCCTGGACTGGGTGCCACACGACGCTCCACCTGGACCTCAAGAATCACTTCGAATCCAAGCAGAGTTGGGCCGCCCCCGACTTCTCTGTCAACAGGGGTGAACCACCTTGGACCTTGCCTAAAGCACCCAGGCCAATCTTAGGTTGCTCAGAGTTTTAGTTAAAGCCACCTAAGGCCAAGCTGCCGGCGTCCGCGGCGTTCTCAAGCTTAAATTCAGGGTGATCTCCGGGAAGTCAAGAGGCGCGAGAATAGCCAGGCCGCAGGGTCAGAACTTTAGTAGTTGGCCCGGAAGGCCAGATGCACCCCTGCAGAATCCCTGGAGCCGAGGGCCCCGAAATCCACTCATGCCGTTAACCCCTAACTTCATCGCAAAGCTACCAGAATCTCCAGCCTTAGAGGAATCATTGTGTGCCTTCTCAGCTCTCTTCGCCCCCTCCCCCCTCCCCGCGCCAAGGACTCCAAACCCGGGACTTCCGGGCGGGAGGACAGTTCGAAGGAGCAAGGCGGGACTCACACATGTGCCGAGCGCGCACACAGGGTAGGGGAAGGGGCGGAGAACAGGGGGTGGACTTCCCCCCATCCTAGCTCGCTCGGGCGGAGGGGGCGGAGATTACCCATCTCACCAATCAGGAGTGGGGGCGGGACCTTGCGCCTCACGTAAGTCGTAGGAATCCTCCCTCCGCCCTTCACGGAAAAAAATCCTAGCAACTTAAACTCCAGCCCGGCCTCCGATAGGCGGAGCTCGAGAGAATGTCATCCAGTCGAGAACCGAGAAGGAAAAAAGGGAGTCTCGCCCAGCCAGTCGAAGACAAGAGAAGGCGGGCCCTCTAGAGGAGCCCGAGGTGGGTGGAAGAGAGAGGGAGAGGCTCCGCCCCTCAGCTCCCCTCCGGGAGGGTTGCACAAGCAGCGGCTGCTGGAGTAGATAGTAAACAGGCTAGGCCAAGGAGTGGAGGCAGGGGCAACCCGGCGCTCCGTGGGCCGGGGCCCCGGCGCCTCCTCTCCCGGCATCGCCCCACCCGACCCCGGCGGTTAGCGCCGGCGCCCCGCCTTCCAGCCCGCGGCCGCCATCCCGGCTGACAGGCGCGCCCCCCGCGCCCCTCCCCGCCCAATGATGCATTTCCTTTTCCCGATTCCTAGCGTGGAGACTGTTTTCCCAGTTTCCGACCTTCACTGCCCCTTTCAGGCCACCCCCTCGTGGGCGCGCTCACATGCCCGCGCCCCCGCCCCCGCCCCATGAGCGGGCGAGCCGCACGGCCGGGGGAGGAGAAGGGAGCCGCAGCCGCCGCCGCCGCGGTCGGCTTGGGGTGGGCGGGGAAGGAGGCAGCTCCATGTTTGCAAGGGGATCAGCTGGGGCCGCGGGTCGAAGCCGCCACCGAGTTCCTGGAGGTTTTCCATACCCCCGGGCCGAGTTCCGCGCGGGCTCGCGGCCTGGCGGGTTCCGGCGCCGAATGCTGGCTCTACTGCCACGGCCCGGGAGTTCGGAGAACACAGACCGGCGCGCGGAGCTAGTGGCCAGGCGCGGGGGGCTCTTTCCGGTGGCCTCCCCCGCCCCCGGCCGCCCCTCCCGCAAGTCCGGCGTTGCCCCCGCCCCCAGAGTCCATAACAACCGCGGCCCACGGCGCCCGCGCCTCTCCGGATCGCGCCCATCGCCCCCTCCGTCAAGTTTGCGGGCCGAAACAAAACCCTCCGGGTGGCTGCCGCCCTCGCACAGCATGGTTAGCGGGGAAAGCCGCCGGCTGCGGGTCGCTCGCTAACTCCAGCTCTCAACCAACTCCGGGCGCCGCGGGCTCAGTGGGCCCGGCCCGCCGGGCTCAGGCCGCCGCCCCCTGCCGAGCCCGCGCGCCGCAGCCCAGGCTCGGTTCCAGTCGGCGTACGGAATATCCCCTATTTTCTTCTTTACAATAATTTTTTTAAAGGCATTCCAGGAGCGAGGGGGGAAGGAATCTCCCCCTGCCCGCCCCTTACCCAGTCCGCCGCCGAAACCTACCGAAACCGACTGCTCGGTGAAATAAACTAGGCAGCACGGCCGGCGCACTGACGACCCCGGGCCGGGCCGACCCCCTCCCCACGAATCCGGCCCGGCTTGGAAAACACACACACTGGCGAGCGGGCGGCGCCAAGAGCTCTCCTTCCTGGCCTGCCCCGCGCCTCCCTCGGCCGCCGGACTCCGAGCCTCCCCTAGCTCCGTCCCGGGGCCCGCGGCGCCCGCACCGTGGCGGACCGGCCTGAGCCACTGACCAGCGAGCTAGCCCCCCAAACGCCCGAGATTGGGGAGACCAAATTAAAAGCAGCTGTTTAACATACCTTCCGAGCCAGGCGAGGAGTCCTGAATGGGGGGGAACGCCCCCCACCGGCCATTGGCTCCCCGGCGCTAGCGTCAGTCAGCCTGGGCCCGCCTCCTTCCCTCGCTCCACCTCTTCCCCTTCATTGAACGCTCCCTCCCTCCAAAAAACATTAAATAAATAAATTAAACTAGCTGCGAGTGGGAAGCGCATCCGCGGTAGAGGCCCGTATCATCTCTCCGGTACCGCCCCTTCGAGTTTCTTGAGACCCTTGGACTGGAAGGAGACCTGAGACTCAGAGATCCGCAGGGTGGACTCGGAGGAGGAGCCAGCGGGGCTACCCGGCCCCACTTCCTTCGCACTCACACCCCATTTGGAGCTGGGTAGCGGAGGCTGGTAGGGACATCCTAGCGACTGGCTGGAATGGCCCAATTCCCCAGGCTGTGTAACCTAACCGTGTCCAGCCCATTCTCTTAGGTGGCTACCTAAGCATGAGTGGTGTAAGCGGCGAGTCCTGTGTTCAGGCAACAGGCGCTTGTCTACCGTGGGTGAGGCAGACACATTCATCCTGCACCTGCTTCTGAGCGCGATTACAGAGGCTGGATGAGATGCTCTCTCTATACCCTTCAAGGGCTCCAGACCTACCCGAGTTGATGCTACAGCAAGAGCTAAGTAAGGCAAGGCAGAAATGTGTATATAAATAGACCTAGGAGCTCAGAGCAGGGAGATTCTTCCTAGCTGAGGAAAACTGGGAAAGTCTTCATGGAGGAGATGGCTGGCACTCAAGTAGGGTCTTAATGCTTTCATCAGGCAGAAATGAAGGGGGCAAGTCATTTTTAACAAAGGGCACAAAGGGGTAAACGGAAAACATTGTTAAGGACCTCCTAGTGTGGCTATAGTAATGAAAATCAGGGTTGGAAAGATGGAACCAAATAGCAGAAGACTTTAATACCTGATTAAAATTCTTAGACTCGCACAACATAATGTGCTAGCAGCATAGTCACAGGACTGCAGGCTCAGAACTATGGTTTAAGATGCTCAACATCCCAGTAGCTAGATTGGTTCTGAGCGTGGTTAAGTGAGGGGTGCCTATAGGCAGCAAGGTGAGGCACAAAGGCTATTGTAATACTGGGTTTGGAGACAACAGAGATACATCTTCTGGTGGGAGGGGTACATGGTGGGGCCAAGGGAAAATATATTTTCTCTCTCCCAGCCACCCAATCCAGAAAGTCTTCAGTAGCCCTCAAGTCAAAAACTCTGACTCAGATCCTTCCCTGAATCATTTGCTGTTTGTCCTAACTTTGAACCAGAAGTTGAAAGAGGCTACCCTACATCTCTGTGTTCATCAGAGCTGAGCCTAGGGCCAGAACACACGGAGTGAGCAAGAAAGACCTGTTGATTGAGGCATCCAGGAAAGGAAGTTCATGTGGCAGACGTGGGGTGTGCAGAATGTGAAGGGCCTTAGAGTCCTGTGGGCAGAGTGGGGCCTGATGCTAGTTAGGCTGTCCCAACAATTCAGGTGAGATGTAATGAAGACTTGACCACAGCAATGGCAACGGGAAGCAAAAATAATTAAAAAGGAGAGGGGCGCCTGGGTGGCTCAGATGGTTAAGTGTCTGCCTTCGGCTCAGGTGATGATCCCAGGATCCTGGGATCGAGCCCCACATCAGGCTCCCTATTTGGTGGTGAGCCTACTTCTCCCTCTCCCTCTACTGGTCCCCCTGCTTGTGCTCTCTCGCTGTCAAATAAATAAAATCTTTAAAAAAAATTAAAAAGGAGAGATGTGTTTGAGAAAGACTCAAGGGGCCTGGGTGACTAATTCAGTTTGGGTGATGGAGGGAAAGAAGTCTGTGGCCTGGTATGTGAAGAGGTAGTGGAGTTCAAGGCTAAAGGTTGGGTAATCTGGGTTCTAGACTTAACCTGGCCAGTGACTGGTGATATATTTTTAGGCAAGTACTTCTTCCCCTGGGCCTGTTTCACTCCTGTGAAACGGGGGTGGAAATTGGACTAGAAAGACAGGCTCTAAGGACCCTTCCCTCACTCAGGATCCATAGGAAAGGGGGTTTTCTAATGGGGAAGGAAGCTTGCCATTAAGGAGAGAGGACAGGTGGGAAGAAATACTGATTTGGGAAGGGCAGTGGGTCATCCCATGTGAAGTGGGGTCTAGAATTTGGGAGGTAGCTTGGTTGATGTAATCATTGAAGGAAAGGGTGTGGAGTGGGGAAGGCCAGGAGATGGGGACTGTGTATTCAGTGGGAGGCCTACCACCTAGCAGGGCCATGGAGGTCGAGGTTCATTCTCAGACTGGGGGGTCCCTAGGGTGAGAACCGAGTTTTTCTAATTCAGAACACAGATCCTCTTATGTCTGGAGCCCCATCTCAGATTTCTACTCTATTTCCAAGAGGTTCTGCCCCAGATGAAGGCATAACAGATACTGTGTGAATATGAGATAAGGCATAGTAGACCAGAAAGAACATTAGTCTGGAAGTTGAATCCTATGTTCTCACTTAGTCTCTTCTTATTATCTATGGATCAGCATCCTGTCCTATACAAGAGCGTAACAGCAATCCTTGCCCTGTTTTGAAGATCAAATGTGATGATTAAATGTACTTTAATACACCTAGTAAAGTTCTGAGCTTCTGTGGAGGCCAAAGGCCCAAGCATTTGACTGTAAGCCTAAACAGCAAGTGGTATACTGTGGATGAACTTATGGAACATTTGCAACCAGAGTAGTTACTTCAGAGAACCAGGTTTTGCTGACACTCCCTACCCTCCAAAGTGCACCAGCCTGGTGGCAATACCCTCCTAAACAGAGCTCCTTGAGGATAGTCACTCTATCTAATTCACCTCTGAGCACCCAGTGTCCATAGCAATCAGGCACAGGGGGCCCCTTGGAAGGGGTCCAGGGATTATTGTTTCTCGGTACAGTGATGCCTACATAGGAGAACCAGTCCCGGACTCATTGGGAAAGTATTTGTTTTGGTGACATTGACCCTCCAGCTGTATGGGTTACATCCACCCTACCCCTCCCCTACTCTATCAGGACAAAACAGTGAATGGTTACTTATGAGGGCCTTCCTTTGAGAAGTCACAATGGGAAGGCAGGTTCTGATTCCCAGGAGGCCTCTTTTGTATGAGTTAGGGATTATTATCCTAATTATAGTTGAGTAAACTGAGCAGTAGAGTGACTTGCCCAAGTCAAGTCTGTCTGGACCCAAAGCCTGAGCTTTGTCCACTCCCGCCCTGTGCTGTCTCTATACACACTAGGGCCCATGATCCTGTTGGGACTTGTGGAGAAAAACGGCCTCCCTCCTGCCCCACCCCCCTTACCTCCCTAATTCCAAGAGCAGTTTGTCCCCAGATAGTTCTAAATGATTTCTGGCCCTTTCCAAAAAAATTATCTTCAAAGAAGCGAGATATTTCTCCCAACCACATACATACATGCATCCTTACCTCACAACACCACTCAAAATTGTCACACCCACTGACACCCTGTCTCACAAGCATCATGCATGTGCATGCGTGCATACACCGTCATTCACAAAAAGGACTTATTTATTTAGGGTGCTTATGGTAGGTGGTGACTGAGACATTTAGGGCCTGCACTTTAGTGACTCTGCCAAGAAAGTGTCAATGCCAGTACCCTGCTGACAGAACCTCTGCCAGCTATAGAAGACCATTGCCAGTTTGGGAATATGCAGGTGAGGGGCATCTGAGGCTTGCTTGTTCACTCCCAATCCAAACCGCCCTATAGGTTCAAGGGGGAAAAGCTCAAACTATTGGTCAGAATCCCAGTTTAGTCACCTCCTAGCTGGAGGTCTTCTGTAAGTTATTTATCTTCTGGATTTCCTTTATCTATAAACTAAGAATAAGAATACCCACTTCAGGGCTGTTGTGAAATTAAAAATAAAGTATGCCTGGGGCGCTTGGCTAGCTCAGTCTGTGGAGCATATGACTCTTGATCTTGGGGTTGTGAGATCGAGCCCTACAATGGGCATAGAGATTACTTACGAAAAAAAAAAAAAGGATGCCTAGCATTTAGTCAGGGCTTCACAGACTTTTTTCTCCCTTATCTCCTCACCATTCCCTCTCTGCCTGGCCTTTCACAAGCAAAGTCCCTGGTGTTACAGTCTGAGAGAAGAGCCCAGTACTGGCCTAAAAGACCCAACAATCCCACTATATGAAGAAACCATTTCTCTGGCAACCAACTGGCTTAGGTTGTACGTATTCCATATTCCTAATTTCTGGGTGGTTTGGAGGCTTGGAATTTTTTAGTGGGTTTTAAGATTGCTACTCACTGCCATGAAATGTCTTCCCTTCACTGAGCATTAATAAAAAATAAGTATAACAATATATTCCCCAGTTTACCTGGCTTTACATTTTCAAAATGTTTTCTTTTGTATGTCAGTTATTTGGTGACTTTTTTTTCAAAGCAGCAGGTTACTTTGTCCTATTGCAATCTTATTCAGAGCCCTAACATGGAAGAGATAAATGTGGGCCTTGCTGTGCTTTGGAGACAGCCCAAACACTGCAGTCTCTACTCTTTTCACCTGCCATTCACACCACCTCCCTGTCAGACCCTGCCCTGAGACCACCAGTGAACCTACATTTCCGAATCCTGTTCATTCATCCTAACTGCTCCCTTCCACTGACCAGACTGGGAGACTGGGAGACTACAGCCTGGCCACGTCCTCTGTTACTTCAGTCTATTAATCAGAATTGTTCAGGCTTTTTATCCTCTCCCTAACGTTGGTAACTCCAAATCTCTCCTCTCTTCTTGCTCTCCTTCTGTTCTCACCCACTTCCAAGGCCTCCAGTTTTTATCTAAACTAAGTTGACATTGGGCACCTGGGTGGCTCAGTTGGTTAAGTGACTGCCTTCGGCTCAGGTCATGATCCTGAAGTCCTGGGATCGAGTCCCACATCGGGCTCCCTGCTCAGCAGGGAGTCTGCTTCTCCCCATGACCCTCTTCCCTCTCGTGCTATCTCTCATTCTCTCTCTCAAATAAATAAGATCTTTAAAAAATAAATAAATAAATAAATAAATAAACTAAGTTGACATCTCCAGCCTAAGATCTGTCCTGAACATCAGACTCCATATATCCACTGGCTGCTGGCCATAGAATAAGGTATTCATTCAAGGTCAAGGAAGAAAAGGAGACCCCACAGGATGAAATGGCTGACCTAGGCTCAGCTGAGCATCTGGCCAGTTTTGAGGCTTTAGACAACTACATTAGCATAGAGAAGTAGCCAGGTCCTGATGGGGGGGTGGGGGTGGTGGTAGAAGGAAGTAAGCCTGGAGCTGGGAGGGGCATTGTGCCTTTTTTGACTCCCTTCTATCTACATCTCACTGTCTTGCTTTCCTACTTTCATCTCCATCTGAGTTCTAACAACCATCAGGAACATATAACCCTGAACAGCTGAAAAGGGATTACTGCTCCCAATCTCCATTCAACACTCCCAGCTAGGATTCTGGTGTAGCTAGCTATGTCCATCTTGGCCTTAGCTGGAAAAAATATGGATATTTAAGACTGCAGAATGCCAGCATAACTTACAGAGAGGTTGAATCACTATTGTACACCTGAAACTAATGCAACATCATGTGTCTGCTATACTCAAAAAAAAAAAAAAAACCTGCAGCACACCAGATTTAGCTTATATAGATCTTTATAAAAGTGATGGTAAGTGGTGGAGGGAGAGGGAGATTAAACACTTCAACGGGTTTCTGAGAGTGCTATCCTTCTTTTGTAGTGAAGACCCAGTCTTCTCTGTGGTCAGTTAAGAGTAGCAATCCACAACACTTAATATTCACAACTGTTGTGATGGTAACTACAGGGCAGATACCCCCCAAGAGAAAATATGGTTCCCTCCCTACTGGGAGCTTTAGCTCCTGCCCTTGGTAAGAGAATGGTGGTCTGTGGTTAGTGACCAAGGCCTGAGAGAAACCTAAGAACCTCAGCAGGGAACTCTGGGACCTTGGTTGGTTCATTCCTTGACTCTGACTCACCCTGTCAGCTCCACATGGAGCAGCACAGAAGCTTTAAAGGCCTAGGCCTTGGCCTGGGGATTACAAGGGAAACCTGACCTGCTTTCCAAGTTGTGGGCCAAGTGGGAAGGGACCTAAGACAATATAGGGAAGTGGGAGCAGCTTGAAAGAAGAGACTTTGAAAACAAGCTTAAAACCAGGGATTGGGAGTGGGAGCTGACCCAACCAGAGAAGGGCCTGCTGGTTCCTCTATAGGAATTCACACTGTCCATCAAAGAACTAGCCCCTTACAAGTTGGAAGGCCTGTGGTAGTATCATCTAATGTAGCCCCTTCTTTCACAAAAGGAAGCTAGGAGTTGGCCTGAGTTGAGTGGTGAGACCTCAAAATTACCAAAGAGCTCAGTCACTCTAGGAAGGCTTTCTTCCTGGCCCACTTCCCCCCAGGTCTCTGATTTGTGAGTTTCCATATGCATGTCTGCTTGTCCCTAGAGTTGGGAAGCTTTTAAGAGGAGTCTCATCTCCCTCAATCTCCAATGCTAAATAGTCCAGTCTCCCAAGAACTGGTCCCCATCTGTCATTTACCTGCATGTGGTGACATGGAGATTGACAATGGTAGGTCTCCTAAGCTGAGGGTGTCAGGGCATACTTTACCTCAGGAGTCCCATCCTAGCTGACAGGGACAGGCAGGATGAAGGGACCAATGCTAGAGGCAGTAAGTTAGGTGAAAAAATAGCACTCAAATAGGAAGAAGCCTGAGTCGGCCCACAATGCTCTCCCCCCACCCCGAACACTTTATCTTATGTTCTCAACTGTACAGTCCAGCATTTGATAGTGGATTCTCTTGCTTCGTTCACCAACCTCCTGTGTGAGAGCCTTGACTTCCTGAACAGATCTAGGCTCCTTCTCTGTCTTCCCCTGTCTTTCCCTCTTTAAACACCTAGTAGGCTCACATTTTGGGAAATCACTCTCTTCACAATGTAAAAGCTACAAGTAAACTATGGCAGTAGGGGAAAGTTATTGATCCCTTGCTCTCAGATTTAGGAAACATCAATTTGCTAACCTTCCTCAGAGTCAGGGACACAGATTGAGAGTGTTTCTGGCCTGGCTCATCCTGTCACTCACTTAACCACCTACCAGGCAGGACCCAGGAATCTGCGCTTTTATGGAGCTCTTACAAGTCATTACCTCACCAATCCTCAGATGTGCAACTCATGTATAACTTCTGAATTTGCAGAGCACTTTGGTTACAGCCTTTTCAAACAAAAGATAGTTCAAGGCTACCTCCTCCAGATCTCTTATCATTAATCCTGTTTCCTCCACATTTCACCAAACCCCTCTGATTTCCCAGATTTCCCTGTTCACCTCTTATGCTCACTTGCCCGCAAGAGAACACAGACTCATCCAGGGAAAGGGTTGGCTTAAACTTTCGTTCTACACTTCAGCTCTTGATTGAAGTAAGAAACTCAAAACATCTGTTGGCAGATCAGGAGATGGATCCTTAGAGGAAGTCTAGTATAAGAGTTAACAACAGGTGCTTTCAAGTCAGATGATCTGGGTTCTTGATTGGCTAATTAAATTTTCCTGTGCCTCAGGTTTCTTTTTTTATCAATACCTATCTCAAAAGATTGTTTTGAGGGTGGTGAATAATATCTAGAAAGCACTTTGAACAGTTTGTGGAACAGAATTAAGGACCCAATAGATGTTAGCTATCACTTTTATTAAAAAACACCCCAATATTTGCACACTCTCCAGGTCAGAACTGCCCCAACTGGGCAGGCTGTCACTGGTCAACAGGGAATAGCTACATGACACGGGGCATGGTGCTACACGGACAAAGCTTTTGGTTCCATTCTGAGAGAGATGCAAATGAATGACTCAAGATCTTCCCAGAAAAACCAGTGTACCCCTATGTATGGTGTTTCCTGGGAGAATGATCCCTTTGGTACTCTGCAGACCTCAGGACCCTACACCAGGAGGTCCTACCTGGGAGCATCGGTCACCAACTCTGTCACCCTACATGCAGCATGGGCTCAAGATCAAATACCTGGAATCTAGGAACTGTTCATACTCTGAAAGGAGAGCTAAAAAAAATTCCCTCTGGTTTCCAAGGACAAAACACTACCTTGATCTTTGAAAGAGAGCAACACAGTGAAGAGGCCAATGGCTTTGTGAACAAACCAACCTGAGCTCCAGTTCTAGAGCAAATCACTATAATCTTCCAGACCTTACCTTCCTCATCTATATAGAAATAGAAGGGAGTGAGCATAATAACCTCACTGGATTATTGTTAGGTTTGAATGAGGTAATGGGGGAGGAAAGCAACCAAGCACAGAGATTGGCACCCAGCAAGCACTCAACTGGTGATTCCCTTTGCTTGCCTATAGCTAGGGCTATGGCCTACGGATAAAGTAGATGGCTCTGAGAACTGAAAGTCTGAGATACCCAGGCCTTGGGTCCCACTCTGCCTCCCCATCCCTCCCAGACCAGCTCTTGGACCCCCTTCTCACCTTCCCAGCCCAGAATGCTACTAAATTGATGAAGCTAAAAGGGTTTGATCATGTCGGTATATTTATATGTAAATACAAAACTGTATCGCTATAAGATATTGAATATGAACATTTACAATTATTTTCTGAATCTGACTCAGTCCATTGATGTTAAATACAAAATGAAAAGATTGTAAAAATAAGAATATATACATTCAAAGAGCTTATTACAGTATAAAAGTATTGAGGGCTGATCAGCTGCCAACCTCATCTGGGATGGGAGAAGGTTTATGGGTTCCTAGGATTTTCTTGCGAATGTGGAGTGCTGGGGACTCTTTGATTCCATCCCTGGCACATCAGGCTGGGCAGGCTGGGAGCAGACAGGGACAGGATGGGTGAATAGGGGGCAAACAGTGATTGCAGGCAACTGCGCTACCCAGCCAGGGGTTAAGCTTTTTATTGACACAGAGCCCACCCAGCCTGAGCTCCAGGATCTGGCAGGCTTCTAGGAAGGAAGAGATGGGCATTTAAGTGGACAGGTCCAAGTTGCATAAGGAAAGGAACTTTCTAGCAAAAGAAAAAGGGGCCCCAGTTCATTCTCCCAAGGAGGGATTCTCATAGTAGTTTCCTTTCTCTCCCACACCTGGGCTCCCTCTCTTTTCTTCTAAGACTTCGTACCAATTGCTCTTGGCTCTGACTGCTCTTTACTCCCAGACCCCAAGCCCCAAGAGACAGAGAGAGGAAAGAGGGGTCTGGAATCACAGTGGAGGTCTATTCCCCAAATTGGCAAAGTAAACAGAGTAAAATCATTAGATAAGGGCAATTCATGCTAAGTTAAACCAGTGTCACCATAAATCAGAATTCTTGGCTCCAGTATTCTGGAAAGAGGTAAGTCCTTACGTAAGAATGAGGGCCTGTGGTAGGAGCATGAGGAGTGGATGTGTGTGTGTGTTCTCTTCCACCACTCTGCAGTCTGACAACAAGGGATGTGATCCCCAGCCCCAGCTAGTCCAGGATAAACAGTTGGGTCCAAGAAGCAAAGAGTCCTGAACTGCAACACGGAGCCCCAGGAAAGTCTACAAAGGAGTATCTCTGTGTATATGTATTTATAGAATACGACCATATTATTACATACAATATATATTATATACACACGTACATATGGACCCATACATGTAAGTGCGCGCGCACATGTGCGCATACACACACACACACACACACACACACACACATACACACAGAATGACAGAAAAGACTGGAATACACGCCCTAGGTATAAACGTGCTTGGCACTCGGGACGTTCTCTAGAGTATGTAACTTGGTCAAGCTCTCTGGGAAGGAAGGTGGACGCTCATCAAACCTCCCCATCAAATCCTAGCAAAGGGAAGGAATGGGAAAGAGACCTCAAGAAGGAGAATGGCATTGGGAAAGGGGGGAGGGAGTTTCCTTCCCCACTTACCTCGGGGCCCCTGGCAAAAACCGATAGCCACAATTTGGTTTTAATAAGGCACAGTTCGATAGCAGGTGCTAGGAATTAAGAACACATTGCTGCTGGCCCTCTCTAGCGGCAATTTCACCACATCTATCTAGCCAAAGGGAACGGCTGCCTTGCGTGCACGAGTGCGCCAGGAGACATGAGGAAGAGGTTGGTCCATTGCTTCAGCATAACTGACGGCAACCTATAGGCTCAGCGGTGTCCAGGGTAGTTTAAGGAAGGCTGGCCAGCACGTGGGAGGATCGTGGGACAGTTACTGACCCTCCATGGCCAGGAGGTTGTGACTGGAAGGCACCATGCCCTCCCTCTCTGCGAACTCCAGGATCGCCTTGTAGCAAAAATAGTACTGCTCAGGGGTCTGGATGCTGAAGGCCCTCTGGGTCCTCATGCGGGACACCGTCTGGAACACATTAAGGGTACCAAGCTCCTCCAGCTGTGCTAGGCAGATGTCCAGTGAGCAGAAGGTACCTGAAGGAAGGAAAGAAGTAGTCATACCTGGTCTATCTCTCCTCTGTCCCCCCCTCTACCAAATGACCCAGGCAGGTTGGATGAATGAATTCAAAGGCAAGGTGCCTTATGGGAGGTGGCCAGGTGGCCTTAGGCCTGAAAGGATTCAAGGAGGTCACTTTGGAGTGTTGGGAGTCCAGAGAAATGAGAAGGCCTCTTGTCTCCTAAGACAGTACTGGAGGTAATAGGAAGAGAAGGTGGGAAGGTGACATAGAAGAACTGCCTGTCTTAGACAAGACAGAATGACAGCCCACACCTGGGCCCTAATTTTCAGAAACTCCACAATTTGTCCACAGAGACCTAACAGAAACTTATTCTTCCTGACTTTCTCCCAAAGGGACCTCTGAACTAAAAAGACCAGCAGTCCCTCCAATGCACATCCCTTAAGGTAAAAGTTGCTAACCAGCTCCAGAATGAGAGCACAGCTCAGGGTGGGGATCTCCTTAGGGAGGGGGATGAGAAGGAAACAACAGCCCAGCTGAGCTCTCCAGAACATCCAGGTGACAGTGATGGGGTCATACGATAATCATGCTGATGTGATGTATAAAGCATCAACCCCCAGGGGCCCTGGCCCCTGAAGTGTATATTTTGGAGAGCACAGCTGGCGCTAGGGATACCAAAAGGACATT